>NC_090266.1:425734548-426046048 GCF_040414725.1 Anabrus simplex | reverse complement strand
CCTATGCATAGCAGTCATCTTGCAGTCACCATCTTGCGTAAGCACCCTTAAGGCGTCTCATAAGGATTCATGTATAGACGCAATCTTGTGCAATTGCGTCGAGAAGAGCATCCGGCCGTAAAACTGAGGTTAGGTCCTTCTATGAGGTAAGGCTTGCTGTCTTGCGTGTCAAAAGTTCTTGTGCAAGCACCCTTAAGGCGTCTCATAAGGAGCCGTGTATAGCCGCCATCTTGTGCAATTGGCGTCGGGAAGGGCATCCGGCTGTATCTGAGGTTAGGACTTTCCGTGAGGTTAGGCTTGCAGTCTTGTGCGTCAAAAGTTAGGTTAAGCCCCTTCATGATAGCAGATGTAAGGTTAAGCTCACTCTTTTAGGCGTCAGGAAGGGCATCCCGCCGTAAAACTGAGGGTAGGCCCTTCCATGAGGTTAGGCTAGCTCTCTTACGCATAAAAAGTTGGATTAAGCCCCTCCAAGATGGCGGTGTGTGGTTAGGGTCGCGCTCTTAGGCGTCAGGAAGGGCATCCAGCTGTAAAACTGAGGTTAGCCCCTTCCATGATGTTAGGCTAGCTCTCTTACGCATAAAAAGTTAGGTTAAGCCCCTCCAAGATGGCGGATGTGAGGTTAGGGTCGCGCTCTTAGCCAGTGTGAGGAGGAGGCCTCTCCCGAGAGCGTGTGGAGGAGGTGGTGGAGGAGCCCTCTGTGGAGGTGGAGGCCGCCGAACTCTCCACTTATTCTACTCTCGCAGGCTTAAACGATCTCACTACAGTGATAAAACTATATACATCTAAAAATATCTCACATGCCAATGGATACACATTTGTATCAATATATATTTGTGCTCTGTAAAATCTATACAATTATATTCAAGTAAATTGACAGATATGCAAGTAACAAGAAATTAATTATAATATTGAAAAAGTAATTATAAAATAGAAAGAAAAAATTTAATCGCGGCGCAATGATGCCGTTGCCTTTCCACGCTATCACGGCTTTGAATCCTTGTAACATCCGGCAGAGGAATCTCATCCAGTTCAATGCGTAGTGGCCATTCAGATGAAATCATAACAATAAAAAAAGAAAGTTATTAGATATCGTCCATGAATACAGTTATACATAATGCATTTAAATAACTAGGTATACCTACATTATATTTAAGCAAATACACTAGAAGACCATACCAATTCTAATGATATAGAAACTTAAGAATTAACACTCGAAGTTAGTGTTAACGACATATGCCCCTACCAACCTTACGTGTTCGCTCTGTATAGGAAAGGAGTGTTCCCTGCTTTGACTAGCGGCGTAACCCCAAATGTAAACACAGCCAGTGTCTGCGCCCCATATTCCTTCAGTCGTGTTTGTCCTTGTATAGTGTGCGGAGAGTAGCCTCGTGGTGAACGTGACAACATAATGGCACAAGACGCCATTTGGAACCCGTTTTGCAGGGTAGAATACGACAAAGGCCACGAAAGGCGAGAAAATGGTACTACCTAGGCCTCCCCACGTAATACCGTCGGGGTCGGGAAATAGCGAATGTTGACCAAGGAAGGTCGAATGGGATAGATGAAAGTGAGGAACCTGACAAAAGTGGAAGCAATGCAGGACTCATATAAGGGCCCCGTGGGAGCCAACCAACACTCCCAACTTAAGAGCCCCTTGGGCACCCTTTACGACAGTCAGAGGATACCGTGGGTCTTATTCTACCGCCACGCTCCTAGAGGGGATACATATTTTAGAGGTGTTGGTGGTGGTGCTTATTGTATTAAGAGGAAGTACAACTGGATAACCATCATCTACTAACACTAATCAGAGGGGAAATGGAAAGGATCCGACACTTCAAAAAATTAATGTATCGGCCAAACAAAACTGCAAGGGCCACGAAGGGCTTGAAAATTAAACACTCCCTAGGTCTCGAATGCTCTAATACCTTCGTGGTCGGAGAAGAACAATAGTTGACCAAGGGAAGTAGGATAAGATAGATTAATTTGTGGCGCCTTGCACAAGTAAGTGGAAGCAATGCCAAGACTGATCTATGGGCTCGCAAATTAAGATCCCCTGGGGCCACGTTTAGTTGCTTCTTCCGACAGGCAGGGGATAAATTATGTGTTAGTATACTGCCCCCACCCTCAAGGAGATACATATTTTAGAAGTCATAATACTAACCTGCACACGTTTTATCCTACTGGCCTTGGAGAAGAACGAGTTTCTTATTTCTTATTTCATTTCAGTATAGGCACCTGAGCCAAGACTCTCCTTGGTGCAATACAGATAAATTACAATATAACAATGGCGGCTATATTCAAAATGAAATTACAAAATAAATTAGAGTAAATATATAATGTAACATGATATCATAGATAAGATAGTACATATCTTCGTAAACATAATTAACATACTATTTTAAGTATTTAGTTACATTACTCTTGAAAATAGATAAAAATGGTAAATATTTTTATATTTTTGGAAGTAAGTAATGAATGGTTATGGAAAAAATACCAAAGAGAATTTTGACCATAACTAGTAGAATGAATCTGACCGTAGTGAATGTTATAAAGAATTCTTGTTTCATAATTATGAATCTGTGAACTGGTAATTATTGATGTGTTTGAGCGGAGTAATTTATTTTGAACTTTATAGGTCATAATTATAGAAGAATTTTTGCGGAGATTTGGAAATGACAATATATTACTGTACAGGTTGGTACACCTATACGCCGCACATTTGAATTTTCCGCCTTAAAATACTCCTCTCCTGCTGAAACTCTGAACTTTAAAACTGAATTAATTCAACCGTTTATCAGAAGATGTCACTGTGTTAATTTCGAATTGTTTTTTTACTAATTATCAAGAAGTGTGGACATTCTCTCACAGATGTCTCTACCAAAACTATGATCATGCACCCTGGTGCGAAGTGAAGGAACTTTTCTTGAAGATATTTTGTATTCATAAGTTAGTTCTTTACTAAATGTTGTTCTTTCATTTGGGGGTTGGCAATATTAATCTTTCTTTCAGGCCAGTTTTGAAATTAGCTAATCGTAAATTTCTGTCATTAATTTTCAGCCAATGGCGTCTTTCTTTACCAATGTCGATGTGTAACTGTAAGCTACCCAATAAACGACTGTGGGTGTGTCTTAATCATTCATGAAAGGTCTCGAATCTTCCCCGAGAGTATAAAAACTGCTGATTTTCCTGGCTCTCCGCCACTCTTACAACATCTAGCTTAGTGTATGGAAGTATAGCAGGAGGCGGGAAGCGCCTCCTTCATCCGTCAGCAGCTCTTCTACAAGGTAATGGCCGTTTAACGTCTTTATTTTGCTAGCTCAGCAGTTTAACCATCGGGGAAGGTCCGAAATCTTTTCAATGTAACCTTCCTGTCTGAAAATGTAAATTAGTGCCGGCTCATGTAAAATTTTCATATTACTTTAACTATAAATCGGGGATAGAGAGTGCCTTACCCTCTCGAGCTCCCCTTCCTTTTGTTTTGAGGTGACTGCAATTGTAAGTGTTTTCCTTCTTTATGTAATGTCTTAATTTTTTCTTGTACGAGTCACCTCCATAGTATGGGAATATCCCCTGTGTAATTGGCCTAGCGCCACTTAGGTTTTAACAAGTTTCATGTAGGAGTGCAAGTTCTCGCCTCCATTCCTTTTGTATTTAGGGCTGTTTAAATTAACCTATTATTTTTATTTAAGGCCCAGTAGAATGGGTACAAGGTACCCCTGTTCATTTCTAGGTGTGCCTTGAGAGGCAGGCAATGCGAATGTTGTTGTGGCCTTTGAAAGGCGTGAGAAATTGAGAGCGGGTCAACTCTTTCTGATGTGATAAAGTGCCTCTAGGAGGACCGATATGGTTTTTCGAGCTTATGCTCCTGGTATGAAGGGGTTTTCTGCCCTTGGAACTATATTGTAACTTGGTATTGTTGAGCTAAAAGTTGAAAGATTGTGAAATTGGGGCTCAAGCCCAGAACTTGTAAAGGTCCCGAAACTTGTGCTTTCGTTTGTAAAATTGTACCTGGTACCCTGATTATTGGATTGTTGTTGATTGTTTTGTTAATTTTATTTAATTCTATGTGAAAATTGTTAAGTTTTGAAAATATAACCTTTATTGAAATTTTAATTCATCTTTCAGCCTTGTAGTTAGACCCATTCCAGCCCGCACATTCCTTCACCTCTGCTGTTCCACAGATACCTCGGAACAAGTGGTAGCAGAGCGTGGTTGAATGAGTCTCAATTTCGCCCCTTTTGACGGCTAAACATCGCTTTTGTTTTGAACTCTAACAATTTCTTTCGTCGCTGGAATTTTATTTTTTATTGTTTAAATTTGGTCAATCTTTTGTTATCATGTCCGGCCCTCGCGATGTCCTACACCCTGGCTATTTGCGAAAGGAAGAATTGATTTACGAATTAACTATTAGAAATGTTCAATCAGGAGGCACGGTTGCGGCCGATACCACTAAGCTTAAAGATTCTCTTGATTTGCTGATTAGTATCCCCATCTTGGGGGAGGAAGATATTGACGACGCTCTCTCCACGATCACTGATAACGCTACTGAACTAGCATCTGTAGTTAGTTATTTTGAAGGGGGTGATCCCTCACCTAATAAACTAAAACGTGTACAAGCTAGATTGTTCCATTTTTACAATAGGGTTACTGATCTATTGTCTCTTAAGTTAAATGACATTCAAGGGAAGGAGGCTAGCGCTCTTCTCGAAAACCTTTCTAAATTGTCCAGTAAGGTTAGCCTATTGTTAACTGGGGCAGTAATCCCCAAAACCGACCAATCCACGGTGGTAAATACTGTAAGGGTGGAGGATTCCTCCAAGGGGGAAGAAAGTAGGAAATCCGTAGGAGCCCAACAAACATCTGCCCCATTAGAAACTCCGAAACAGCTTTTTCGCCCCCTAGGCCTTTACCCGTTATGTCACCCGGCTTCAGCAGTTTGCCCCATCCTTTAGCAATGTTGCTCAGGGGTATTTCTAAATTTTCCGTTAACTCTACTAATTGCATTTTTAAGATTTTTAGTTGAGTTTCAGGATCATGCTCTTGTTTTTTCTCTTTCTCCGTGTCAAATCCTTCAGATTATTTACCCTTATGCCATTAGTGTCCTCTCAGACAAAATAGTAAGAGCCATTGCTGAACAATCACGTATTGAAGACTTCCATGCGCACCTGCTTGCTAACTTCATCCCGGCTAGGGCAAGGTCCCCTCTAATACAGAAATACTATTACAGAGTACAACGATTGGATGAAAACCTGGCAGACTTCATCCAAGTCATTAAATTCTACACGAGGGTATTTGCTCTTCATTTTCCTGAAGACCAAATTGTGCACGCTATTGTAGAAGGCATTTCCCCATCATATAGGTCATACTTGTGTTTCGCGTCGCGTCTTCAAACCTTTGTTGAGTTAGAGGCTATGGCTGTATCAGCAGAAGGAGTTAGATATGCGGACACATTACGTGTCGCGAAGGAGCCCCCTCCATCTTCAAGTAATGTTCGATCTCCACCTCGCCGAACCGTCACACCCCGCAAATGTTATGCTTGTGGGTCGCCTGACCATCTTCGGAACAAGTGCCCCTTGATTAGACCCAATGGGACAAGGAATGGCACAGGGTCATCCCAAGGCTGTTTTAAATGCGGCTCGTTTTCCCATATAGCCAAGAATTGCCGGAATACTAATAGCACCCCCTCCTGCTCAACTTCTGGTGCACCTTCCAACATCACCAATAATCAAAAGTGACTAGTGGCATCGGCTGAGTCGGCGTGCCCACATTCTTCTGGTTAAATCCGATCAAATCTCAGGGAAAACTCAGTCTTCTAATTTATCATTCGAAGGTCCCAAAGAATGTCTTAGGATTGCGGCAGATACCCCCGCACAGGTTCCATTTCTCAAAATTGGATTGAATGATGAACCTGTGACAGCTCTATTAGATTCTGGCAGTGTGTGTTCCATTATTTCGGCCGAGTGCTACTCCAAATTAAAATCTGTTTGTAAACTTCCCGATTATTGTTCGTCTTCGGTTCAATGCGTTTCGGCAAACTCCTCTCCATTAGAAATTCTAGGTTTCCTATATGCCAAAATTAGAATTGCTAAATTTACTTGGAAGGTTAAACTGTTGGTGGCTAAGCATTTGTCTTGCTCCATTATATTGGGAGCTGATTTCATGTCTCACTCCGGTCTTGTGCACGACATTCAGAGCAAGTCGTGCACCTTCAAGTTTGTTTGTAATCGTAAAATCCCATTATTGAAATGTAATTCTGTATCATGTTCATCTGTTTCGCATACCCAGGATGAGATGTTGTTAGACCTTAGACATATACCTGTGGAGCAGGCTGAGGGTATTCGTAAGTTGTGTCAGTCGTTTCCAGATGTTTTCTATGAGGCTCTTGGTGTTACTGACCTTATCGAATACAAGATTGAGGTTACAGATTCAATTCCAGTCCGATTTCCACCTTATAGGCTATCTCCACCCAAAATGAAGGCTCTGAAAGAGATTATTGATCAAATGTTAAAAGATGGCATAATTCGACCCTCTAAGTCGGCGTATTCATCGCCTATTTTTCTAATCCGAAACCACAAGGTGGCTTCAGGCCTGTGATTGACTATAGGGCTTAAAAACGGAAGGTGGTGTTGCACTCTGTGCCCCTTCCCGACCTTCACTCTTGTTTTTCGTGGTTTCGAAAGGCTAAATTCTTCACCATCTTAGACCTCAATCAGGCTTATAATCAGATACTTCTGGCTGAAGAATCTAACATCTTACAGCGTTTGCCACGGATTGGAACTTGTATGAGTACAACCGCGTGCCATTCGGTCTCACCACGGGAGCAGCTGTGTTAACGAGACTGCTAGATAGGGTCTTCTCTGACATCAAGTTTGAATACTTATATCATTATCTTGATGATGTCGTCGTATTTTCTGAGACCTTTGAAGAACACCTAGATCATCTGAAAGAGGTCCTGAGTCGCCTTCGTAAGGCAGGGTTAACGGTGAAGTTGTCCAAGGTTGCTTTTGCTAAGCCTTCCATGTCATTTCTAGGGCATATTGTGTCGCCAGATGGTGTCGCTGTAGATCATTCAAGAACACAGGCCATCCGTGATTTCAAACCTCCTAAGGACATCAAAGGTATTGCCAGATTCATTGGCATGGTGAATTTCTTCAGCAAATTTATTCTTAACTTCGCTAATAGAGAGGCGCCCTTGAACTTACTTCGTGGGAAAGGCGTCAAATTTGAGTGGGGGACTTCTCAACAAGCCGCTTTCGAAGATCTCAAATTAGCTCTGTGTAATGCCCCCGTTCTTGCCATGCCTGATTTCTCGAAGAAATTTATCGTCCAAACCGACGCGTCGTCGTCGGCGGTGGCTGCAGTCCTTCTTCAAGAGACTGAACTAGGGAGCCGATCCATCGCCTATGCGTCTAGATCTTTATCGGCTCAAGGAGCCAAGTATTCCATTTATGAACTTGAAGGTTTGGCAGTCTTATTTGCACTAGAAAAGTTCCGCCTCTATCTGGAACATGTCAAGTTCGACTTGGAGACGGATAACCAAGCCTTAAGTTGGGTCTTAGCTAGGCCGCGTCGTACTGGTCGTATAGCCCGCTGGGCCATCAGAATTTCTGCCTTCCAGTTTGACGTTAGGCATATAAGAGGCTCTGAAAATGTCGTGGCGGACGGACTAAGCCGTATGTTTTCTAATGATGTAGAGCCCTGTGAAGAGGAAGACAGTTCTTCACTTCCCGAGTCCATATCCACTTGTGTAAATGCCATTCTAACCGATGCTCCCATGTTGTTTCGGGATATCGAAAAATATCAACGCGAAGATCCGACGCTGGCCCGATCATGGAAACCCTTTCTTCTGGGGAACATGTAGTCCCTTATGTGCTTAGGAATGGTGTTTTATGTTGCCCGTCGGGGCATGATAAGAAGATGAAAGTTGTGGTTCCAGCTGTTCTTGTACTTATGATCTTCAAGTATTACCATGAGACCCCATTAGGGGGCATTTAGGCATCTTCAAAACTCGAGAAGTGATCAGAGAAATATTCATTTGGAAAGGTATGGACGGTGAAATCCGTGAGTTGGTAAAGGCTTGTAAATTTTGTTTGCTTAGTAAACCCACCATGTCCACTAAGCTAGGTCTTCTGTCCTCCCATCAAGCGTGGCGTCCCATGGAACGCCTCTATATCGACTACGTAGGGCCCTTCCCCCAATCAAAGGGGAATGCCAATAAATTCATTCTTGTGTGTGTAGATGGTTTCACAAGATTTTCCTGGTTATTTCCGACTAAGCTGGCTACCGCTCAGTCCACTATTTCTTGTTTAAATTCCATCTTTGCTACCTTTCGTCCGTGTCAATTCACTGTGTCTGATAATGCTAAAGCTTTTACCTCTAATCTCTTTCGGATATTCTGTTTCGATCTGTCCATCTCTCATGTGACTACATCGGCGTACTATCGTCAACCATCTTTGGCTGAACAGGTCAATCGTAATCTGAGGTCGGCTCTAATTGCCTATCATCACGACGATCATTCTAGGTGGGACACATCACTGCATTGGTTAGCCTTCGCCTTGAATTCGGCCGTTCGTGAATCTCATAAGTTTACTCCAGCTTCCTTGATGTTTAAGTTTGTACCCAACACGCCGCTCTCTAACCTGTGGTCTCTTAGCGATATTCTACCCGATACAATAGATCCAGATATTATGAGAGATCTTTGGAAGAAGGCTAAGGCCAATCTTAAAGTTTCTCATGAAAAGGTTAGGGAAAGATATGATCGTGGACGGAGGCCACCAATTTAAAAATAGGAGATCAGGTAATGGTAAAAACTTTGTTCCCGCGGGCAAGCTTGCCCCCAGATTTAATGCCGTGTATCATTTTAGATTTTCTAACTCCAGTAACCTTATTAGTGAGCAATCCAGCCACCGAGAGGATCTTTAGGGTTGACCTGTCTCAGGTAAAACCTGTGTAATGTAATTGTTAATTTGCCATCTGTGTCTTGCAACGGTGTAAAGGTTATATTTTCTATTAATGTTAGGCCTTCTGCCCTTTGTTTTCTCATCTGCTCTGTATAAATATGTACAACCTTCTCCTATGGTCACTCTGCTGTCTCCTCCTTGCGGCCATTACCAAGCTCCCGTCTCCTGCTAAACCATACCAGTGGCTTTAAAATAAATAAAAAAATGCACGCCGCTGGCCCCTCAGCCTCTCCTCCAAGATAGAACCCTAAAGCACTTCTTCCAAAAACTATTCTGCCGCCGAGATGTTATTGTTTCAGTGCCCCGCAGCCGTTCGTCGCCTTACCACCACAGTGGTGGGGTAAGGGCCCACTCCACTACCGTGATGACCTTCTGTGTACGGCGCGCCGGAGTCTATCTCCCGGCACAGGCTGAAGTACGGCGCACGAATCGCAAGATTATCAGGGGACTGTAAACAATCTTCACATCTGCGGCGTCCATCACCACGACTACCCCTCTCATAGTGCGGGAAAGAGGTATCTCAGGGTACTTGAGGGGTAGGGGCGACCTCGGCTGGACATCGGCAGCGGCGGCTGGTCTTGCCGTTAAAAGTAGCAACATGTACCTGGTATTCTACGGCAAACAAGACACTCTAAATCTGGAGTCTAACAAGTCATCAACGAAAAGACTTCGAATTTTTTTCTTTCAAAATTCGTCTTCCATTCAACGTAAAGAGACTTTTTCATCTGTTTATCTTCTTCCATGTACTTCAACAAATCTAATGCAAAAAAAAATATCCTTCAAGTGATGATTAATGTTGGGTTAAACAAACTTGGACTTTTGTTTTGGAAAATAATTTTCTTCAACATTCTTCTGTGTCACCCCTTGGAAGGACTTTTGGGGGGAGGAGGTCTGTACCGGTTGGTACACCTATACGCCGCACATTTGAATTTTCTGCCTTAAAATACTCCTCTCCTGCTGAAACTCTGAACTTTAAAACTGAATTAATTCAACCGTTTATCGGAAGATGTCACTGTGTTAATTTCGAATTGTTTTTGTTTACTAATTATCAAGAAGTGTGGACATTCTCTCACAGATGTCTCTACCAAAACTATGATCATGCACCCTGGTGCGAAGTGAAGGAACTTTTCTTGAAGATATTTTGTATTCATAAGTTTGTTCTTTACTAAATGTTGTTCTTTCATTTGGGGGTTGGCAATATTAATCTTTCTTTCCGCCAGTTTTGAAATTAGCCAATCGTAAATTTCTGTCATTAATTTTCAATCAATGGCGTCTTTCTTTACCAATGTCGATGTGTAACTGTAAGCTACCCAATAAACGACTGTGGGTGTGTCTTAATCATTCATGAAAGGTCTCGAATCTTCCCCGAGAGTATAAAAACTGCTGATTTTCCTGGCTCTCCGCCACTCTTACAACATCTAGCTTAGTGTATGGAAGTATAGCAGGAGGCGGGAAGCGCCTCTTTCATCCGTCAGCAGCTCTTCTACAAGGTAATGGCCGTTTAACATCTTTATTTTGCTAGCTCAACAGTTTAACCATCGGGGAATGTCCGAAATCTTTTCAATGTAGCCTTCCTGTCTGAAAATGTAAATTAGTGCCGGCTCATGTAAAATTTTCATATTACTTTAACTATGAATCGGGGATAGAGAGTGCCTTACCCTCTCGAGCTCCCCCTCCTTTTGTTTTGAGGTGACTACGTTTGTAAGTGTTTTCCTTCTTTAAATAATGTCTTAAATGTTTCTTGTACGAGTCAACTCCATAGTATGGGAATATCCCCTGTGTAATTGGCCTAGCGCCACTTAGGTTTTAACAAGTTTCATGCAGGAGTGCAAGTTCTCGCCTCCATTCCTTTTGTATTTAGGGCCGTTTAAATTAACGTATTATTTTATTTAAGACCCAGTAGAATGGGTACAAGGTACCCCTGTTCATTTATAAGTGTGCTTGAGAGGCAGGCAATGAGAATGTTGTTGTGGCCTTTGAAAGGCGTGAGAAATTGAGAGCGGGTCAGCTCTTTCTGATGTGATAAAGTGCCTCTAGGAGGGCCGATATGGTTTTTCGAGCTTATGCCCCTGGTATGAAGGGGTTTCCTGCCCTTGGAACTATATTGTAACTTGGTATTGTTGAGCTAAAAGCTGAAAGATTGTGAAATTTGGGGCTCAAGCCCAGAACTTGTAAAGGTCCCGAAATTTGTGCTTTCGTTTGTAAAATTGTACCTGGTACGCTGATTATTGGATTGTTGTTGATTGTTCTAGTTAATTTTTTTGAATTCTATGTGAAAATTGTTAAGTTTTGAAAATATAACCTTTATTGAAATTTTAATTCATCTTTCGGCCTTGTAGTTAGACCCATTCCAGCCCGCACCTTCTTTCACCTCTGCTGTTCCACAGATACCTCGGAACAATTACAATATCTATACAAATCTTTAGCCGGTGTCAGAATGGGCAGTTTGAATTAATTTTTGGTGCTCTCTTCGTGAGGACCTCCACCTTTCCAAATAATTATTACAGCATGCTCAGACGTGCATCATATAAAAGATGTGGCTTTCAATAAAGAGTGCAGTAAATGCCCCTCAACAACTCACGAGGGAATTTATATCTCAATCTACTAAGGAAACCAATCACAGGGATAATTTTATTACAAATAGTCTCCGCCTGATTACTCCATGAAAGATTTTCATCTATAATCAGTCCACTGATCTCTATACATGGATCGCTGATGGCAGGTCTCCGCTGCAGGAGAAAGTACGCCAAGTTGAACGCGCGGTTCGCCATGTTGGCGTACCCAACCTCGAGCTCTCCTTATGGGGAAGCAATGATAATATAGTCAATTTTAAGTCGCAATTAATGGCGCATTGGAATAATTAAAAATATAGAGACATGTTCACTCAAAGCATAAGGACATTGGGATCACTGACACGTCATTCCGAGGTCAGTAAATCTCCGGGATAGCAATAAAAATGAGTGTATAATAACGGCCGGCAAATATTAACTTAGGTGCTGAATACATGCAATTAGCGATCGGTAACACAATACGAGTGAAAACCAGTTTCTGGAAACATTGCTGTAAATTGTATACATGTATGCCACGAAATTATGCATTCTTAAAATGATGTACCTATAAACGTAGCTCAATATACAGGCCTAGATTCGACATATCGTAATCGGTGCTTGATAATGAATTTCTGTTTCCTGTTTCCAAGAAATAACGCGCATATTATCAAATTAAAATATCATTGAAGCAAATGTACACATTTATAAAACCAGCAAATATTCAAAACTAGTCAATATATCGCATTACCTGCAGCTTAATGTACTATTACAGACCTCTTTAATTAAATTCAGCCAGCAAAGCGATATTGATAGTCATCATCAGAAATATGTAACACCAGTTAAAAGAGTTCCAAATACCACGAATAGTATAATGGAATAGCCCCAAACACCCACCACTCCAGTGTCTGAAACCCATAATTATTACTGATGTAAATAAGGTCTAGAATTCCTCCAGACTTCATTTTCTAAGATTGTTATAAGGTCACGTCAATTATTTCATCGAAACCGTCAGTTTAATTATGAGAAATAAAAAAAATATATAAGTAAATCTTTACTTGCAGTTAATGTTCAGTAAAATTGAAAACAGTTGGCTGTACATCACTTCTAAGGTGTACAGTTTGTCCATTTTTTTCTATCAAAACAGTCTTCCTCTAAGTGATCCGAGCAGAGAACAGCTGTTTTAGCAGGCTCCCAATTCTCCCTCCTGATACTCCTAATCGATGATCTTAGATGTTCGGGTCTCGAGAAAGGAAACCTACAAAAATTAATTGCCATTTTGCTCCCGGAACATGCGAAATAAGATACAATAAACCTAAAACTCAAAACACTACCCTAGGAAGATTCTTATGTACAATATAAAACTCCCCGAGCCGGGCTGAGTGGCTCAGACGGTTAAGGCGCTGGCCTTCTAACCCCAACTTGGCAGGTTCGACCCTGGCTCAGTCCGATGGTATTTGAAGGTGCTCAAATACGACAGCCCCGTGTCGGTAGATTTACTGGGACGTAAAAGAACTCCTGCGGGACTAAATTCCGGCACCTTGGCGTCTCCGAAGACCTTAAAAAAGTAGTTAGTGGGACGTAAAGCAAATAACATTATTATTAAAACTCCCCGATGAAATGCTTTCTCCTTCTGCTGATCGGCTCTGTTTGTACATCCATAAGCTGAATACTGCGGTATGTTAATACCCCGTAGAATGTTTCTTCATTCATATTTCAGATAAACACATTCATATTTAAATTTAATCTTGTAATTCACAAGCATACTACAAGGCAACGAACCTAAATTCGTAAGATACACTGCTATTTACTTTGCAATAACACAGCACAAAACACTCGTGAAACTACAATCAAGAGGCCTGGCGTCACTGAACTAAGCATAAACAAAGCAAGCGCGCTCCTCGTGGTCTATTGCACCATGCGCTCGCTGCCATCTTACGACGCCAGTCATCTTCTATTCGGCTTACTGCTACCCAAGCTACCAGCCATCCAGGTATAGAGATCAGTGAATCAGTCTTAATAATTTAGTACTCTGCACTCTCATTATTCTGTGATTGAAGAAAGCAGATTCATATCCAAATTTAATATATATAAAGGTTAGTCTAACATGGTGTAGTTTGCTTTTATTAGGTTAATAGTTAATCGGTTGGAATTAAGCCATATTTCAAGTAATAAAGTATCCTGCTGCATATGTTGTTCAAGTTGATGATTGATGGAGCCTGCATAGAAAATATTAGTGTCATCAGCAAAAATGGATAGTCTTCCATTTAGCCTAAGGTGACCAATGTCATTGATGAATATAACAAACAATAAAGGCCCCAACACAGAACCCTGAGGCATTCCAAATGACATCGCCTTTAGATTTCTATGAGTATTATTACATGCTACAAACTGCTGCCTGTTAGAGAGGTAATCAAGAAACCAATTCAATGCAGTACCTCTAAGTCCTGCTATTCAAAAAATGGAACATCAAAATCAATAATGATCTGCATTTAGGGCAGTCGCCCAGGTGGCAGATTCCCTATCTGTTGCTTACCTAGCCTTTTCCTAAATGATTTCAAAGCTATTGGAAATTTATTGAACATCTCCCTTGGTAAGTTATTCCAATCCCTAACTCCCCTTCCTATAAATGAATATTTGCCCCAGTTTGTCCTCTTGAATTCCAACTTTATCTTCATATTGTGATCTTTCCTACTTTCATAGACGCCATTCAAACCTATTCGTCTACTAATGTCATTCCACGCCATCTCTCCGCTGACAGCTCGGAACATACCACTTAGTCGAGCAGCTCTTCTTCTATCTCTCAATTCTTCCCAACCCAAACATTGCAACATTTTTGTAACGCTACTCTTTTGTCAGAAATCACCCAGAACAAATCGAGCTGCTTTTCTTTGGATTTTTTCCAGTTCTTGAATCAGGTAATCCTGGTGAGGGTCCCATAAATTGGAACAATACTCTAGTTGGGGTCTTACCGGAGACTTATATGCACTCTCCTTTACATCCTTACTACAACCCCTAAACACCCTCATAACCATGTGCAGAGATCGGTACCCTTTATTTACAATCCCATTTATGTGATTACCCCAGTGAAGATCTTTCCTTATATTAACACCTAGATACTTACAATGATCCCCAAAAGGAACTTTCACCCCACCAACGCAGTAATTAAAACTGAGAGGACTTTTCCTATTTGTGAAACTCACAACCTGACTTTTAGGCCCGTTTATCAACATACCATTGCCTGCTGTCCATCTCACAATTTTTTCGAGGTCACGTTGCAGTTGCTCACAATCTTGTAACTTATTTATCACTCTATAGAAAATAACATCATCCGCAAAAAGCCTTACCTCCGATTCCACTCCTTTACTCATATCATTTATATATATAAGAAAGCATAAAGGTCCGATAACACTGCCCTGAGGAACTCCCCTCTCAACTATTACAGGGTCAGACAAAGCTTCACCTACTCTAACTCTCTGAGATCTATTTTCTAGAAATACAGCAACCCATTCAGTCACTCTTTTGTCTAGTCCAATTTCGCTCATTTTTGCCAGTAGTCTCCCATGATCCACCCTATCAAATGCTTTTGACAGGTCAATCGCGATACAGTCCATTTGACCTCCAGAATCCAAGATATCTGCTATATCTTGCTGGAATCTTACAAGTTGAGCTTCAGTGGAATAACCTTTCCTAAAACCGAATTGCCTTCTATCGAACCAGTTATTAATTTCACAAACATATCTATTATAATCAGAAAGAATGCCTTCCCAAAGCTTACATACAATGCATGTCAAACTTACTGGCCTGTAATTTTCAGCTTTATGTCTATCACCCTTTCCTTTATACACAGGGGCTACTATAGCAACTCTCCATTTCTAATGTACATAATAGAATTGTATGATCAACTGTGTCAAAAGCCATTTAAAGATCTATAAATAAACCATCTGCTAACATACATGAGTCTAAGGCTTGTTGTAGTTTAAGAATATCCTCAATAGCATATCGGTACTCGAGTGAGGTAAGAAAACATATTGAAATTGTTAAAAATATTTATTTTTTAACAAAAATCGGATAATATTTTATAACCACTTGTTCTAGAATCTCAGATAAAGGAGAGGTACTACCGAGATTGGTCTGTCATTACTAATATTACATTTATCTATGTCTTTGTAGACTGGTACAACTCTGGCTATTTTGAATTTAACTATACTAGTGTCCAAAAGTTAAGCAAAGATTACGAGTAAGCGGGGCAACGGGAAATAGAGCGCAAATCGCACGATATATGCACCTACCAAACTTACATGTTCGCTCTGTATAGGAAAGGAATTTTCCCTGCTTTGACTAGCGGCGTAGCAGCAAGGTAAACACAGCCAGTGCCTGCGCCCCATATACCGTCAGTCGTGATTGACTTGTTATAGTGTGCGGAGTGTAGCCTAGTGGTGAACGTGATAACATAATGGCACAACGACGCCATTTTAGGAGTGCTAGAAGAAGACTTATGTGCTCTGAAACTTGAAAATGAAAGCTTAAAGGACAGAATAAATAAACTGGAAGATAAAGAAGACATTGGAGAAGAAAGATCGCCGTGGACGGAAGTGACGCGTGGCCATTTTAGGAATAATTTAAACATATGAGAGAAAATACGTACAACTTAAAACCGGGAAAAAGCTCTTTGCAGTGCCAAAATAGATTTCAGTCATTGCAACAAGTTCCAGAAGAAGACACATCAAGTTTTCGAAATAATTTTAAATCCAGTGGAGGTAACCTACTGAAGAAGAAATCCAACCGAAAGTCAAGATCTCCAAAAGTTCTTCTCTGCGCACACACTCAAAGGCGGGGTATGGTAGAAGGCATCAAGGATGGGCTGCAGAATCCAGAAACTGAGGTTTTAGGACTAATAAAACCAGGTGCCAAAACTGAAGACGTCCTTTCAAGTTGTGATCCTGTGTTAGAGAAGGACAATTATATGGTGATTGTGAGTGGTACAAATGACATTGCTGCAAATGAAGGTGAGGAACTGTAAGATTTCCAAACTACCTGACTCAAAAGTAATTGTAGTTAATGTGCCACCAAGGTATGACCTTTTAGAGGACTCGTGTGTAAACAATGCTGTACATGATGTAAATATAAAAATGAAGAGATTATATAAGAGTTTTAGAAATGTCTATGTAGTAGATACTTTAGGTCTTGGCAGGCAAATGTTCACTAGGCATGGGTTACATCTGAATGGTCATGGAAAAGCAACTCTCTGTAGACAAATTGCTACAATTATCAACAGAGATTTGCAAACTAATCTGCACTTAAGAAAACCCATACCACTAAATTGGCACATACAGGGAAACATGCCAGAAAACCCAAATTCTTAAATCAAGATCTATGTACAAGGATCTGGGTTCCAGGGAGGTTCTCAACTCATGAGTCAAATGTTAGCAAGAAGCCTGAGCAAAAATTCTTAAGAAATGTGGAAGGTGCTTCTGGGACTTTTGAAATACTAGCACAATAACAATGAAGGTAATATAATATATGATACTGCACTACATATTATATGGCATACTTAGAATCATAGCTACGAAATATTATTCCAGGAATATTTGTGGTTTGTCGATTCGCGCAACCATACGCAAAACTGGACATCATAATAGCTACTACCAAGACCATCTACAATAGTATCAGAACATAACATAAAATCAACATGGCCGATGCATCGGTTGAATGTAAACAACCCTGTGATACATAAAGATTACCTTCTGATTATCGTATTGAATTGCGAAGTTGTGAATAATAACGACCAGAATGCTTTACTTTAGGTAAGAGACTAATAATATCTAGAAATAGCCTATATTTAGATAAGCAATATGCGGAAAATGCAAAATATAAGTCTTTTCTATGAACTAGTACCTCTGTGTTCCAGGAAATAAGAAATATAGGATTTCATTCTACAATAACTGTCCTGGGGGAATATCTGGTGCGTTTCAAAGTGTGGCAGTTTCAAATCAATCAATCAATCAATCAATCAATCAATCAATCAATCAATCAATCAATCAATCAATCAATCAATCAATCAATCAATCAATCAATCAATCAATCAATCAATCAATCAATCAATCAATCAATCAATCAATCAATCAATCAATCAATCAATCAATCAATCAATCAATCGCAATGAACTGACTTTAGGGCTGTCGTCCGAGTGGCAGATTCCGTATCAATTGTTTGCCTAGTCTTTTCTTAAATGATTTCAATGAAGTTAGAAATTTATCGAACTGATGTAGATATAGTAGGGAGCACCCTTGGCAAATTATTCCATGCCTTATTCTTTCTCCCGAAAATTCAATATTAAAAAAATACATTTATTTCAATGACCTTTCTATTAACGTACGCTTTTAAATATAATAGCCCACTTCGTTAAATAAATTTATTAGGAACATAACCTTGTCAGGAATTTCAATTCTCTCATAACAATGATTCTGATAATGTCTTAAGAAACTGCTATAGTACATCTGTTTCACTGCAGATAATCAATAGGAGAATCGATATGAGGTTCTCTAGTGGCATATGCATTTTCGTATAATAGACTTTAACACCCAAATAGTTGGCCACATACTTACTCTAAGTGACAGGATATCATTTGATACTTTGTCTTTTAATACAACAAAGATAATTTAATCTTCATTCACAGATAAAGTAAATAGCTTTATCACTTTTATAACCTCACTTTTATAAACCTCAAAATGTATAGTAATTGTGAAATGTACTAGGATAGGCATCGACAAAGTCTTTTGGTTTTATCCGGAAAAAATAGCTCATGAAATACACGGAAAACATCCTTTCTATTCACAAATGTATCCTCGAATGTTTTAAAGCACCCTATAGTTGGGCCCACGAGAGTTGAAGTCTGTGAAATGGCTTGATCTTTCATTTATGTATTACTTGTTTTGTTTTATCATTCCTGCCTGAACTTTTACGGTTAGATTTGTCTTTTTTCACATTAAAAAACATGACACTTTTCAATAAAAATATCGACACATTCCTCACACACATGATGCAATGAATTAACATTTAAAAGCTGGACAATTTTCCTCTTAACATGAAGCCTACTAACAGAAAGAGAATCTATAAAATTAGCCTCGAAAACATTCAAAACTTCCCTATAAGCAATACTTGCTATTACATTAGGGTAAAACAACTTTGCATCATCATATTGCTTCAACAAAATGTGTACATTTCTTAAGTCACCCATATTTTGTTCACGATTTTTAAAGTCGCTGGCCTGGAAACGATCTGAACAGATCTTATAATTCTTATATAAGCGTAACGTTCCTTCTTTCTTGTACACCTTATTGAAATCACTGCTGCACTCTACAATAAAATATGCGTATTATATTTTAAGCCAGGTAAAATATGGGTCGAGAAGGTAAGAAAATCATGAAGTACTATAAAACTCTCGTTGTCACTGGAAGAATATATATGCAAACACAATATTACTTACATTTTCTTGTCACGACGGAAACGAAAAAAAGACCGCGCATGCTTCTCTACTTCATAGTTGCTGCAGCCAAACACAGCACATACATTTCCTCTCATGCTGAGATGAGATATCAAGGAATGACACACGCTATTATTTAATTATGTCAACTCGCTGAAAACGTATAAATAACACCAAAACTTCACATACGAATATACGTGCTCTCATGACAGAATCAGTGGTTTTCAGGTCCTTCCGCTAGAGGGAGCTCTAATAGCTGTCCCTCGATATCTCGCTGAGTGACGCGTATTGTCTCTACTGTATTTGTTCGTAGTTACTGCTTCGTAGTAATCACGCCCCCTATGTCCTGCTCCTGTCTCTTGTAAGTTGCTCTATCCACGGCCATCTGTATCCCTCGCTGCGCCCTTATACTACAACGCCCAAAAATGTCATCTAAGTTTCTAGAACAATATGATATGGTCAAAAGGAATTGAATACTATAAAGCGAATGTGCACACAGGGGAATTTCATTTAATAAAGCCCAATCAACATCATTAAGAAAGAAGAAGAAGGAAGAATTTCAATTAAGATGAATTTTATGTAAGTCATTTATAGCCGATCATCTTTACTGTTCCAGAATTTGAGGTTAGGTCCGAATATCAACAATACACTACCATACTATCCTGTTATATGTGTGTGTGTGTGTGTGTGTGTGTGTGTGTGTGTCAAAAATGCTCGTCGGTGATATAAGTTCTGTAATTCATTTGCGTCGTAAGTTAGTATACTTGTAAGCTATAAACTCTGAGCAGTGAAACCTGTTTGCCTCTCTGCGTAACGTTACCGAAGAGCTGTAGTTCTCATGTGACAAGTATTCAGTCATGGCGAAGGTTGGCTACAGCTGTTTATGTTAGGTTGTGTCGCGGTGATCTTTCTTTACACGTGGTGTGTTGGTTTCAGGACCATTCATGTGAGACAGTGTCAACTGTATGAAGAACTGTGGGTTATCTCAATGACCGAAGAGCAAACTCATCTCAAAGGACATTTTATTTCAGAAGAAAAAGTTCGAGCAAATTCTGTCGCGTCTCTTTCTTCCTCAGGAGTGTCTGACGAAGTGTCTTTGATTCCAGAAGTGACCTTTGCACCTGGGTCAAATAACGGAGGCACCATAGATTCACCGCGAGTTAATCGAGAAAACCAACCGCTGCTTGGGCGGATGGAACTAGACGTCACGTTTAATCACTTCCCAGGTAAGAGAGTTTTCGATGATGTGACCCCCGGTTACTTTTGAACAGAACGTTTTGTCATTGTTGGAGTAGGTGCTGATTAATACATCAACTACACAAGCCGTAGGACTCCGTGTTGCCATTTAGACGTTCGTGTCTCCTATGTTTCACCATGTTTACAATATAACTGTCAAAGTTCACTACAAGGACCATAACTTTCATACAGTTTATTTGCGTTGCTTTATTAATAATTATACCTAGTTGTTCGCTACCATTGTATGCGTTCTCAATACAACTAATAGTACTCTTCTTTTCTGTGCTGATGTCACATCTTTATTATTATTATATTTTGGCTTCGGTAGTACTCTATAGTGATATGGTTGGCTGATTGGTTAGTTAGTGATGCTGTGTTTGTGCCTTTCAAGTACAGCTGACATGGTTGTGTTTATCTAGGAGAATTGTTATTCATTGAATTAGTACAATAATCATGGAATTTAGTGCCTAATTTATAGCCTTTCTCCATGGTTGTAGCAACAAGTATGTTCTAGGAAAGTTTTTGTTTCATGTTTTTGTAATAGTAACTGCCATTAGTTGTATTCCCTCCTCAAGGTTCTGCGTATGTACTGTAGGTATAAGGCTAGAGTATAAATCTGGCATGTTGTCCATGGTTCCCTGGCACAGATGTGATCAGTTTGGTGTGATGGTTTTTATTTCCTTAACCCCTGAGGGGGGCAAACCTTTTTTTGTAGTACAAAATTCACCTTGTGATTTTATAATTACTACATACATACATACATCATTATAGACCATTATGCCTTTCAGCTTTTAGTCTGCAAGCCTCTGTAAATTTATTAAATTTCATCACAATACTCTATTTGAAGCTAGTGCTCTGGCCTCATTTAGTTCTATACCTCTTATCTTTAAATTGTTAGAAATTGAACCTAACCATCGTCGTCTTGGTCTTCCGCTATTTGTCGTACCCTCCATAGCAGAGTCCGTTATTATGCTAGGTAGCCTATCCTCCTCCATTTGCCTCACATGGCCCCACCACAGAGGCCGGCTTATGTGTACAGCTTCATCCATAGAGTTCATTCCTAACTTAGCCTTTATCTCCTCGTTCCATGTACCCTCCTGCCATTGTTCCCACCTGTTTGTACCAGCAGTCATTCTCGCTACATTCATGTCTGTTACTTCTAACTTATGAATAAGATATCCTGAGTCCACCCTGCTTTTGCTCCCATAAACCAAAGTTGGTCTGAAAACATACCAATGTAAAGATAGTTTGTTCTGAGAACCGACTTCCTTCTTACAGAATACTGTTGATTGCAACTGCAAGTTCATTGCATTAGCTTCACTGCGCCTTGATTCAGTCTCACGATATTAACATCCTGGGAGAAAACAGATCCTAAATACTTCAAATTATCTACCTGCTCCAGCTTTGTATCACAAATCTGACATTCAGTTCTTACCTGCTGACATCAATTTAGTCTTCAAATGGCTAATTTTCGTACCACCAAGCTCGATAGCTGCAGTGCTTAAGTGCGGCCAGTATCCAGTATTTCGGGAGATAGTAGGTTCGAACCCCACTGTCGGCAACCCTGAAGATGGTTTTCCGTAGTTTCCCCTTTTCATACCAGGCAAATGCTGGGGCTGTACCTTAATTAAGGCCACGGCGGCTTCCTTCCCAGTCCTAGCCCTTTCCTGTCCCATCATCACCATAAGACGTATCTGTGTCGGTGCGACGTTAAGCCAATAGCAAAAAAATAAATTAAAAAAAAATAAATAAAATTTTGTACCATTCTCATTGCATCTATTTTCAAGTTGCAAGATATTAGACTGCAGGCTTTTGGCACAATCTGCCAATAGGACCAAGTTGTCAGCATAGGCCAGACTGCGTACTAGATTTCCACCTACCGAGCTCGATAGCTGCAGTCGCTTAAGTGCGGCCAGTATATAGTATTCGGGAGATAGTAGGTTCGAACCCCACTGTCGGCAGCCCTGAAAATGGTTTTCCGTGGTTTCCCATTTTCACACCAGGCAAGTGCTGGGGCTGTACCTTAATTAAGGCCATGGCCGCTTCCTTCCAACTCCTAGCCCTTTCCCGTCCCATCATCGCCATAAGACCTATCTGTGTCGGTGCGACGTAAGGCACTAGCAAAAAAAAAAAGAAAAAAAAATTATTTCCACCTAACTGAATCCCTCCCTGCCACTTTATAACTTTCAGCAGATGATCCATATAAACTGTGAACAACAGAGGTGAAAGATTACATCCTTGTCTAACCCCTGTAAGTACCCTGAACCAAGAATTCATTCCACCATCAATTCTCACTGCAGCCCAATTGTCAACATAAATGCCTTTGATTGATTTTAATAATCTACCTTTAATTCCATAGTCCTCCAGTATAGCGAAGACCTTTTCCTTCGGTACCCTGTCATATGGTTTCTCTAGATCAACGAAACGTAAACATTACTTTCCACTCCTCCCGTAGCATTTCTCAATTGCTTGGCGCATACTAAAAATCAGATCCTGATAGCCCCTTGTGGTCTGAAACCACACTGGTTTTCATCCAACTTCCTCGCGAACACTGATCGCACCCTCCCTTCCAAGATGCCAGTGAATACTTTGCCTGGTATACTAATCATTGAGATACCTCGATAGTTGTTGCAATCCTTCTTGTTCCCTTGCTTATAGATAGGTACAAGATAGGTACAATTACTGCTTTTTTTTTTTTTTTTTTTTTCCTACCTGAAGGTACCTTACCAACACTCTATGATAATTTTATTATTATTTTTTTTTTTTTTTGCTAGTTGCTTTACGTTGCACCGACATAGATAGGTCTTATGGTGACAATGGGACAGGAAAGGGCTAGGAGTGGAAAGGAAGCAGCCGTGGCCTTAAGGTACAGGTAAAATTTCCCTGGTGTGAAAACGGGAAACCACGGAAAACCATTTTCAGGGATGCTGACAGTGGGGTTCGAACCTACTATCTCCCGAATATTGGATACTGGCCGCACTTAAGCGACTGTAGCTGTCGAGCTCGGTAATTTTATTATTCTGTGAAGCAATTTCATCCCTGCCTTCCCACTATACTTAACCATTTCAGACCTAATTTCATCTGTTCCTGCTGCTTTATGACAATGGAGTTTATTTACCATCCTTTCCACTTCCTCAAGCGTAATTTCACCAACATTATTTTCCTCCTCCCCATGAGCTTCGTTGTTTGCTACTCCTCCATGAAGATTTCCTTTTACTTTAAGATTTTCGTAATATTCCTTCCACCTGTCGAGTGATTCCCTTGGATCTATTATGAGTTCACCGGAATTACCCAAAACACTGTTCACTTCCTTTCTCCTTCCCTTCCTAAGATTCTTTATTACTGTCCAGAAAGGTTTCCCTGCTGCTTGATCTAGCCTTTCGAGGTTATTACTAAAATCTTCCCATAACTTGTTTTTGGATTCAGCAACTATTTGTTTCGCTCTGTTTCTTTCATCTGTGTAAATTCCCTGTCTGCATCAGCCCCTGTTTGGAGGCATTTCTGATGAGGCTTCTTTTTATGTTTACAAGCTGCTCTCACTTCATCATTCCACCAAGATGTTCGCTTTTTCCCATCTTTAAGCACAGTTGTTCCTAGGCATTCCCTTGCTTTTTCTACTACAGCATCCCTGTATGCCACCTATTTTCTTTCTACATCCTGAACATGCTTACTGTCCACTGTTCGGAACCTACTGATTATGTCCATGTACTTTTGTCTAATTTCCTCACCCTGGAGATTTTCTACCCTTATTCGTTTGTAGACAGATTTTACTTTCTCTACCCTAGGCCTAGAGATACTTAGTTCACTACAGATTCACTGTTTCTTTTAAAAAAAATCCTATATTCCTATCAGATTTTTTGAATTCAAAGTAAGTTAATATATAGTCTATTATGGATCTGGTAGGTACCCCTAGCCTCCCATTTGTAGCGGTGAATAGCCTTATTTGAATATATTCGTAACTGCTAAACCTATACCAGCACAGAAGTCCGGCAAACTCCTCCCATTCCCATTAGCTTCCATATCTTCCGCACATTTACGAATCGTCCTTTCACATCCTTCAGTTCTATTTCCAACTCTCGCATTGAAATTGCCCATTAGAACTATTCTATCCTTGCTGTTGACCCTGACTACGATGTCATTCAATGCTTCATAAAACTTGTGAATTTCATCCTCTACTGCACCCTCACATGGTGAATACACTGTGACACTTCCCGTCCTAATTCCTCCAACTGCCAAATCTACCCACATCATTCCCTCATTTATGTGTCTGTCAGAAACTATGTTGCGTGCAATGGTATTCCTGATGAACAGCCCTATCCCAGACTGCCCTTCCCTCTATAACACATGTCAAGTAGGTTACATTTTATAATCTCCTATCTCTTCCTCGTTATCTTCCCTTACCCAAATATCACTTTCTCCTAGCACATCCAGATGCATCTTCTTTGCTGACTCAGCCAGTTCTACTTTCTTTCTTCCATAAACCTTATTAATATTGATAGCTCCCCATGGAATTCCATTTCGTTCGCCAAGTTATTTCCGAGGAGTCTCTCGCCTATCTAATGGGAGTGGGACTCTGTTACTCCCATAGTCTGAGGCTTGCTTAAAATGTTCTGAGCCCGGTAAATTCATGAAGCAGGATGCTACCCTACTTACACATAGTCCATGTGATGATCTCTCCTCTAATGGGTTAGGGACTATCGGTGGATTGTATAGCCCTAGCCGCCTGAGCACAAGGATGGCTATGGCTCGGAGTATGTCCGAGGCGCCCACTCCCATTCCGTAGCAACTGGTATCCAGACTCTCAGGACCAGTCGCTAAGTCACTCAGCCATTGCCCATGGTTCACGAACTAGGATGTGACTACAGTAACCCACGCTTACTATTGCTATATATACTTACAGTTAGAAACAATGGTTTAGCCGCAAAATGTTTCACATTTTGAATAGAATGAATTTATTGGTGGTTACTTTAATGACCACTAACCATTCAGGCACCCTGTTGGTACCCATCTGGATAGTGGTCACTTATCCACTTACTGTTACTGATATTTTCATAATGGAATTCTTTCAAGTTTATTATCAAATTGGAATGACGTACTTGATGAACTATATTAATATTTGTATTGTTAATATAATAGTACATTATGCAACAAGACTATAATATCAATAATTAAGACACGAGTATGTTTATAATATTTGCGAAGTGAGTTTTATAATTTCCATGCGAGTGTCTTAATTACCATTATAGGCGAGTTGCATACGACTATTTATGCTCGACGATAATTATAATTCTATTTTTTAAATATTCATAAATTTCTGTTGATGTCGCTTGGCAGTTGAGTTTACTGAACAGAGCTCATGCTCTGGGTTATTGATTTTCCGTGAGTGGATCAGAGACCTTAACAATGTCATGTTTTCAAAGCTTTGATAGAAGGTTATCATAACCTAGCTTTATTTCAAATACAAACTTTTTATTGTGCAGTTGAAGTGAATTTGCAGGAATGTGCCGTGTGGTTGTGGAACATTGGAAGTAGAAGGTGCATTGATGTTAATATGTGTGTCAGACACGTTTGATTTTTTTTGGAAACAAGTGCGATGCTATCCTTACCTAATTGGTCAAACAGTTGTATCATAATGAAAATCTGAACTCTGATTGGTGGAGAACCTGTATCATAATGAAACTTGAACTATAATGAGCCTCATGATTCAGTTTTCTGGCGTATAATATTTATATTTTGGGCAAAAATTGAGAACAAGAGAACTTACATTTTCCTGCACACGCATGTAGGCATGATTGCACTGTCATTTCTCTCTCACGTCTCATGAAGGGCTTGATCATGCGGTGGACAGAGCTGCCAACTGTTCATGTAAAGAACTAGTCCTAGTGCAGCAGTGCTACTTTTGATTTTACAAATCTCGTGACAAAGCCATTGGTCTGGATCAAGCAAAGGGGGTCTGGGGGCGTAAGCCCCCCAGGTTAGAAGCCGCGAAGCGCCCATAGGCCTCTAGTATCCTGCGTGACACCTCCTTTGGTCTGGGCAGTTGTGTATTTGTTGTGCGCAGGTTGGTAACGGAATTCATTATTCTTCACTGCTGGGAGCGACGTCATATCCCATTGTGTCTCATCCAATGGAAATGCTGGTATGTAGTTAGGCAATGGACTATGGCGCATGATAAATTCTATTAGGTTATAAAAGCAAAATTATTTCTAGGGGACGGCGGGTGGGTTCTTAACTGTCGCAGTGAACACATCTCTCCTCTACAAGGTATTCCACATAAGATTTCCAACATATTACATCCTTATCATAATATTATATATGTAATGTAAGTCTTACTGAAATTCTACCATATTTTGGCATCGTCGAGCATAAAAAAATATTCACCATCCAGCAGGCATTAAGTACACCACTGCTAATTTTTTTTCAACTTGGCAACACTGTAGCTTTTCTAAGATTGGTTGCTCGTCTGCTATTCCTCCAGTGTGACCTTAGTTGTTGAATGTGATATTTTGGAGTCTCTGTGAGTGCACAAGAACGGCTGTATTATAGCTTCAATTCAGAACGTGTCACAAGTGGGCTACAAAGTACCCCGCACTCCCGATGGAGTAAGTATTTCGACTACACTATTTACGAATATTTTCAAGCACGTTACCGTTTAAAACATTCAATTTATTATTATTTCTTTAATCACAATATATTTTATGTTTATTTAGGATATTGGTGCCCGAGGAAATAGCCAAATTACTTCACGAACAGCCAAGGGAAGAAAACGTGGACAGCGCATAATCAGGTGAGGAATATGAAGTGATCATGAAACTTAATCTGAGGAAGGTCTCACTTCAGAGGACGGATCTGACTTAGAAGTGAAAATGAACGTTATGAATACTTTATCGGAAAAGACAGAAGCACCAGGTGGAGGAAAACTGATTTTTCAAAGGTATGCAAAACTAAAACCAAAAATGTTGTCGAAGTATTTCCTGGTCCTAAACGTAATTCAAGAGGAATCAAAGAAGGCATATCTTATGATATGGTAGATGACACCGTGACTTACATGAACATGTACATTAGAACTTGCGCAGTGCCTGTGTATTAGATGATGCTTGTGTAATTGGGTCAAATTTCTGAAAAGTTTTCAAACGTGCAAATAACATTTATTGTTGCTTTTTCACATGCTACAATGTGTAATATCCCAACATTTGTAATAATCATTAGTGATGTGGATAAATAAAATTTGATGCAAATGTGATATTTACTGTTATTATGTGTTGTTGAAGTGTGGGGTATAAAGTACACCACATGCCTGGTCACGTATAATTTTTAGGTGCGCCTGCTGGAGGGTTAAAACAATGTCTGAACTCAATTATTTGAAACTGCAATTCACTGGAAAAATATAATTATGCTATCCCCAAATAAAAATGCTGATGTCAAGTGCTCACACAAAGACATGTGTGTCATCAATTTTTAAAATGGAAAGGAGTACCAGTAACTTAAAGCGGTCCCCACAGAGTGCTGCTTTTTAAGTCTTTGCATAGCGTGGAACTTCACTTAGTTTTAGCTTTTGTGCTGCAGTAAGTACTTGCTCTTGCAGTTCTTGTCGAACAATTCATTGATGAGACACTTTTTGGCAGTATTGTGCTATCATCTGCATCAGATTCACCACCAATACCAGAACCCTCTACCTGATCTGAAAGAGTATCAAGAATGCCACATAACTCCTCACAGGACATTCTTCTCAAGTTGTTTGCCTCCTTTCCTGGTCATTTTGTTCTAAATTTTCAGCCATATCCTCAGTTATTCTGTTTGCTTGTACTTCGTACACAGCACACCTACCTACCTGCACCAAATGCTAGAGTGCTCTTGGTGAACAAAGAAACCAACAAGGCAGAGAGAATTAAGATAATATTAGAAATACTACGTAACGAAAAATAGTATTTTAAAAATTAGTGTAATTACAAATGTACCACAGTGCATGAAAGTACACTTACTTCAATTCATTTGCGAAAAAGTGGCTAATATTTTAGACACCAAAAATTGTGTTCCACAACAAGCCGTGAGTAAATAGAGTGTGCATCGTATCCTTGGCTTTATACTGTTGGCACTAAGTCTTGCGAGTACTGGGGCTTCTAAGTTGCCCAACTCTCGATGCAGTGTATATCATTTGTTAAAAAAAAAAAATTATAATTTTATTTCAAGAAGTACATTACAAGTGTTACATTTTTGTGAAAAGTAACGGTTACAAGTAAAAATTACGAACAAGAAGTAATCGTTACATGCAACTCAATTACTTTTACTCAGTTATTTTACAAGTCTTGAGTATGGATATATGTTATTCAAATTAAGACACAGTAAAGCTTAATTCAGTATACTTGCTGTTGTAAACCAACTGTGTTTTCCAGGGAGGTGGAAGGCATGCTTTTGAGTGTTGACCGGCAAGTGGCTGTGCGGTTTCGGTCATGTAGCTATCAGCTTGCGTTCAGGAGATACTGGGTTTCATACCCTACCAGCAGCCCTGAAGATGGTTTGGCATGGTTTCACATTTTCACACCAGGCAAGTGCGTGGGCTGTACCTTCATTAAGGCTACAGTAGCTTCCTTTCCGCTACTAGCTCTTTCCTATCCCATCGTCATCATAAGGCCCATCTGTCTCGGTGCGACGTTAAGCAGGTTGTGAAGTTTGGGTGTTGAATTAAGTGAGAATGCAAGAAGAAGAAGAAGAAGAGACCATTCATATATCAAGGGTAAGTTAGTTGGCTGCAAGACAAAACTGTCCCTACTATATCAGAATTCAAAAAAGTAATTTTGCTACTGGTTTAACATCACACTGACTCGTGGAAAGTTTTCGACAATAGAAAGGGCTGGGACTGGGAATGTAGCAGCTGTGGCCGTAATTAAGGTACACTCCCAACACTTGGCTGGTGTGAAAATGAGAAGCCACAGAAAACCATCTTAAGAGTGGTCAATGGCGGGATTTGAACCAACAAGCTCCCAAATGCGAGATCACAGCTTCGTAACTTTAACCACACCGCCGGCTCACTCTGTGTTTGTCTGGATTCCAGAATTTTGCTGTTAAGAGGTTCTTCAAGGAGCGAGGAAATCTACTAACTCAAGTAGACGAGTATAAGAAGTTTCGGAAGGACAATGTCTTGGATAGGATTTACACAAATGACAGCAGTTTTCTGAAATGTTTCAATGAATTTGCTGCCTGGCAAATATTAATTATTGTTCCCATACTAAGAATTATATGCACTCTAGCTCCTGTGAAGTATTGTCAGTAGCATTATAAGGCAACATTATTTTTATTAAAACAGTCACGTAGAAAGGGAGTAGTATATACTTAATTGAATAAATTAGTTTATTAGACTTATGACTGATATCCTTGTTCTTTCATTCGAGAACAATCTTACACCCTGTGTGGGTGGGGGACGCAGACGGAGAATATACCCACGGTATCCTCTTCCTGTCAAAAGGGGCAACCAAGGGATGATCGAATTAGAGCCATGAGACTACTTGTAATTAGTACCACCACGTGGGGAACACCATGGGTCGCTTTTACTTGCACATAGTACCTCTGTTAGGTACATAATAGGTTTGTGATTAGTAGCGACAGTGTGTGCTTTCGGACATCAAAACAATCTTACCTCTATTGTAGCATACATATTTGATTATTTTGTCACTAAAATTTCTCTGTCTTGTGATGTTTTGTGATCATAAGGTCCCACCACATGTCAGTCATTTGTCTTATTGCAGTTCAGCCTCCCTTCATCATTTCTTAATAGTTTCTGACATCTGTTAAGATAGAGTTTATCAGTCCGTTGAAAGTCTTCATATCCTACCTTCACTGTAATTTTCTGCCTATACTGAGTAGTGGTAGTGCATGTTAACATGTTATATCTGTGGACTCTGGCTGCATCCAGGAAAGAGTGGTTCAAACCCTGCCATTGGCTGTCCAGAGAATGGTTTTCTGTGGTTTCCCATTTTCATTTCCAGGCAAATGCCAGGAGAGTTCCTATTCGTAGTCCAGTGCCGATTCCTTCCACCCCCTTACCCATTCATTCATTTCATATTCATCAGTTCCTCAATTGAGGTTGGTGTTAAGAAGGGCATCCAGCCATATAAACAAGCCATATAATTTCACCTCATTTCTATATCAGTTTTTAAGATGTGATCATACGTTGTAGGGGGTGGGGGTAGTATGTATGTTTTATTTTAATATAGGGGTTTAGTAATTGTGGTTTTAATGTGTGTATCCATGTGTAAAAAGCAAAGTAGATGAGGATTTGGTCAGTTGCTTGCTCATGTTCAAAGTTTATCAAGGTTTGGTGGCTAATTTTTGAAATATTGCATTTGTCATTTGATCGTACCCTGAACGTTGTCAACCTGGTATTTGGCAGAATGTGGCAAAAGTGGAATGTTGTTTTCCCTTAAAAAGGAATTTCTGGCCTCCTCTACATGGAGCCTGGCACTGAGATATGATCTTGGTGTTGATACAAGAATGGAAGTCCTGGTCATTACATTGATGCAATGTGTACTCACTAGAGGTGATGCGCTCTTGAACCCACGACCACCCCATACGTTTATACTTTTATTAGCATGGTGTGTTTTGTGTCCAGCTCCTTGGCTGAAATGTCGGCGTCGTGGCCTTCATTTCAGTGTGTCCTTGGTTTGATTCCCAGCGGGGTTGGGGATTTTAACTGCGTTTGGTTAAACCCTCTGGCTCAGGGACTGGGTGTTCATGGTTTGTTTTAATACACATCCCTTCAGCTATACACAACCTACCACACTACCGACCACCACAAAAACATGCAATAGTGAATACATCCCTGTAGGGTTGGCGTCAATAAGGGCATCTGACTGTAAAAATATCCCAGATCCACACGTAAGTGCTGACCCTAAGAAATTAAGAAAACTACAGAAAGGAAGGTTTGTTTTGTCCTGATAACTCCATACATATTCACCTTAACACAGGTGTGATACAGGCTTGTCAGGAGATAAAATATTTTGCCATTCTTTCTCCCAGTACATTGAATCCAATCCATTGTATTATTGCAGCTTATTAGCCTTGTGGCTGTTTATCTAGTGTGGCCTTTTGGGAGGGTGATGAAGCTACAAGTCATTCTACAATAAACTATTTTTGAGGATACTGTAATGTGTTAAATATTCGGCAATGTACAAACATATCAGATGTCGCAGAACTATTACACAATGATATTCGTATGAGATGATGGTTCTCTCCTGCACTTTTTGGTACAGGTATCAGTCTTAGCTGAGCTAGTGGGTAAATGTGTGTGGCAATAATCCGGAAGTACAGGGAAAGCAGTATGTGTGTAACGTTTCAACAGTATGGGCAATGTCACAGCCGGATCAAGTTAAGTTTAAGTGCAAAATTGGAGATAACTAGTGAACAGGTCTGTTAGCATTGCTGATTGCAACAGCTCTAGTGGCTACTACGTTAGTCATTGGAGGCATTGAAATGAACCCAGACCCATTGTCTTGGGAGGACATGGAAAAAATCAAGGTGGTTATGCATGAAGCTTCTCAGGCTGACCAGACAAAGACATGCTGGAAGTACGGTTTCATCAAATTAAGGAAATGGGCTAACTCTGAAGAACTGACATCTATTAAGGAGAAAATGGAAGAAGACAGAGGGAAGAGCTTTACTGAATCAGAAAATTGAGGTACTAAAAGAAAAAGTTCATGTACTTGTCACATAACAGAACAACACAGAGGAGGAGGGAAGGAACATAATTATTTACAGCTTGGAGGAAACAGAATGTGTGTCCATGGTGGAATTGATGACCTTAGTTTTAATGCTCATGACAGAAAATGCAGGCATTGACTGTACAGAAAGAGATATAGACAACTTGTACAAGATTGGAAGGAATAAGGGAAGATGATCTGTCAGAATTAAGTTTGTCTCTATACTAATGGCAGGTCGAATTCTGAATAGTGTGTGGAATTTGAAGGGCAGTAAGGTTTGGATAAAAAGGGATATGGACATGGAAAGCCTTCATGAACAAAGTTGTACAATTTCATTTAAGACAAGCCAGGAAGTCTAATCTAAGAACATTAATAAAAGGAAACTGCTTGCATGTGGCAGGCGACACGTGGGCTTCAATATGGATGGCGAGTGATCTGGGCACTATATCCAAAGAACAAGATAAGCAGTTTGGGTCAGTAGCAGAAGTGCATACTCTAGATTCCATGTGATGACACAAAGAATTTCTGTGTTCACATGCAGTGTTGGCATGAATAATGCTGGACAGATGATTAAATGATCTACATCATCAGAACAACTTCCAGCTGGGTCAGGAACAAGTGTGGGGACTGTCAACAGGAGCCAGATTTCAATAGTAGGACCAAGTGGAGCAATTCAGGATACTCACACTCATAACATGATGAGTTTCCGACTTTTTACGGAAGGAGGATATGGGTTCTGGTAGTAAAAATCTCAGAAGAGCTATCTCAGAAAGAAGTAATTTTCAGTCCAGAGGGGATTATAATGGAAGTGGAAAATCTAGGATGACTAGGAGTAGGGCAGCGTGTTCAGTGGAACACAGAGGTAAAAATTAATCTGGAGCTGGCCATATGGGTTAGGGTAACACTGCTGTGAGCTTGTATTCAGGAGATAGTGGGTTCGAACTTCACTGTCGGCAGCCCTGGAAATAGTTTTGTGTGGTTTCTCATTTTCATACCAGGCAGCTACTTTCCCACTCCTACACCTTTTATATCCCATTGTTGCCATAAGACCTATCTGTGTCAGTGCGATGTAAAAAGAAGAAAACCAGAGTTAAAGGTAGAATATGGAACGAAATAGGTATTTAAGGTTTTAAAGAACTACTTGAATAAATACTTTCTTGGACTCATAGAAACTTAGTCTGATTAAAAGAAATACCTAAAGATAAACTTACTGTATGGAGTCAAACTGGAGTAAGATCATCAGAGGAAAGAAGACAGGTCGAATTTCGGTGGTATAATTAAAGATAATTTAAAAGAAAGGATACAGCTGTTAAAATCTGACTTTGGGGAATTAATTTTGATAAAACTATTAGATAGGGATTATTGGGGGAATGAATTACACTGAAGAAAATGGAAATTGCAACACCCAGAGGAGTGGTGCTACATTGCTGCAATTGAACATGCAGGACGAGTGTTCAGTTGTGATTCGATGATTATACTTTCAGGTCCCTCTGACTGCAAGTTTGGACAACAATCAATACAGGATGTGCCCACCATGAGCTGCTATACATTGATGAATTCGTCGAGGCATGGAGTCAATAAGGAACTGGATCGCTTCCTGAGGAATTGTGGCCCATGCTTCTGCACTGCATGGGTCAGTTGTTCCAGAGTTGTGGGTGGCTGAGGACGGTTGGCCAGTTGTCGACCCATCATGTCCCACACATGCTCAATAGGACTGAGGTCCGGGGATCTGGCAGGTCATTTTAAGGTTGAGATGTCGTGGAGAGCTTCTCTGGAGATATGTGCGGCGTGAACCCGGGCATTGTCCTGCTGAAACATCCCATTAGCAATGTTCGCCATCATAGGGACAACAACTGTATTGAGTACCCTATCAACGTACTGTCGAGCAGTCATAGTGCCCTCAACAAGCATTAATTGTGATTTCACCGGGCGAGTTGGCCGCGCGCGTACAGGCGTGCAGCTGTGAGTTTGCATCCGGGAGGTAGTAGGTTCAAATCCCACTCTCGGCAGCCCTGAAGATGATTTTCCGTGGTTTCCCATTTTCACACCAGGCAAATGCTGGGGCTGTACCTTAATTAAGGCCACGGCCGCTTCCTTCCAACTCCTAGGCCTTTCCTATCCCATCGTCGCCATAAGACCTACCTGTGTCGGTGCGACGTAAAGCCCCTAGCAAAAAAAATAATAAATTGTGATTTCACATTAAAGCCAAAAGCTCCCCAGACCATAATGCTTGGTGTTGGCCCTGTGTGCCTCTGGACAACAAGATCTGGGCGGTCCCTCTCCCCGGTACGTCAGCGCACACGATTCTAGCGATCACTGCGGACAAGACAGAAGCGCGATTAATCACTAAAGACGACCCTATGCCATTCGTCGACCCACGCCGATCTTTCTCGACACCAGGCCAGCCTTACACGTCGCTGTTGTGGAGTCAATGGAACACCTTCTGCAGGACACGGGCTCGTAAGCCAGCTGCACGCAGGCGATTACCAACTGTTTGTTGTGTAACGTGGGATGCCACAACTGCTCGAATTTGCGCTGCTGTTGCATGGGGTTCCATCCGGGCCATCCGAATGATGCGGCGATCCTCTCTCACAGTTGTGTGTCAGGTTTATGAGTGTGGGTACCTTCATTTGACCACTGCTGCCATACACGTTGTACCGTAGATGCCTTTCGGCCAACACGTGCAGCGACAGTCCTTAGCGATAATCCAGCCTCACACAGCCCAATTATCTGAGCCCTATCAAAGGGCGACAGTTGTTGATAGCGTGCTCTTCTCTATCGTCGAGGCATGTTTGACGGGGAACACTTCACTGCACAGACTGCAAGTCAACTACGCTATACCAGAGTCCGTATACTGGAGTTGATTTCTCCGTGATCAATCACGTGGGGAGACCTGTAGCAACAATCCAATGGGTCTGAAACTTTGATCGTTTACGTACCTACATGGCATCGTTCCATATCTTGAAAATCAACACAAACAACCAATGCTTCATGGTGTTGCAATTTACATTTTCTTAAGTGTATGTACCATATAGGTTTTCTATAGAATCCACCTCAGAGCTTTCCATTCACGCAGATATAATTTTTAAAGAATTTATCAGAAGCATTTAGGCGAATAGAAGTTCATATGGACATGCAGGCATTAGCTTGTGGGAGATCTTAATGCAACAACAGAGAACAGAAAGCCAGTTTACAACCAAATTAAGGATGAGATAATAATAGTTAACTAAAAGAGCTGGAATAAAGAATGCAATAGAAATGGGAAAAAACTACGAGAATTGTGTGTAATGGAGGAGGTATATATTTTGAATGGCTGATGGTTGGGAGATAGGAGTGGAAAGTTAACCTACATTGTAGAAAATAAGCACAGTACAGTTGACCTAATTCTACGTTGTAGGGATTGGGGGGAGGCAATTCATATGACAGTGACAATAAAAATGAGCCTGGATAGAATAGCTGAGGAGATGGTATACAATGGCTTAAAGGAGAGAATGATACCCAGGTATAGTTGGCAAGAAGAATTACAAAATGAATTCAGAGTAATAGTGGAACATATAGACATTTAAAAACTGTAAGGAGTATAGTAGCAAGAAGGTATGGGTTTAAAATAAATCAGATAACCAAGAAAAACATGGATGCTGGGAGGACCAATACAAGTCATGGTACATGGGTGGGTATTTTCAGAAATTATTGAACAAAAAAGACAAATGGAGAGCTCATTATTAGCAAATTGTGGTTTCAGAGGTTTTGAGTGTCACGGCCTGAATTAGATTAAACTATTTCGAATTGTGAATTGGGGACCTGTTAAAAGTGACTAAACAAAAAATTAGGAGCTATTTTGGAAATTGCATATGGATATTGGGAAGAGGCAGGGAAGTGAAATTGCATGTTGGAAATTTTGACAAGGGTTTTTAATAAAACTTTTGGTACTGGTATTTCCAGAAGCTTTGAAAGAGAGGATAGTATGCACTATATACAAATACTAGCAAGATACCCATGCTTTGCTATGGTATTATACTGAAATTTATAATTAAATGCTTAGGGGCCTAATGTTTTATATATAATCTGCCGAAATTCACGATCTCGCTCGTTCTCTGAGAGATTACGGCAAAGATCCTCCCATTTTTCAATTGTTCCTTCCAGAAATCGATTTCGTACTTCCCGGGCTAGGTCCAGGTATTCCACCCATTCAGTTGGGTCCCTAAATCTTTGCTATCTTTTCCTGTAAAAATTTTTGATATGGATCAAATCTTTGAGGATACCAGGCGTGGTGTCGTCCTGGGTCCCTTGGCGGTACTGAACCTGCGGCCGGACTGCTTTCGTAGTCATTACCCGGCCAGGACCCATTTCCTGCGCGGTCCACACATTTTGATGATGGTCCAGAACATTATTATTATTATTAGGGTGGGTGATATTAGTTTAATTTAGATTATTAATATTATTATTATTATTATTATTATTATTATCATTGATGTTCTGGACCCCACAGCAAGATGGAGACCGCTACTTGGCCGTAAATTACATCTGCTGCCATTGTCATTACTTACAATGTGACCAGTACCATTGCCGCGCGTAGGCTAGTGCGCGGGATTTCTGGCGATACGAATGATACACTTCCGTGCATTATTGGCCTTATTATAGATGTGGACAATTGCACGGTCGTTATCATTCCTATCGTTTATTTCAAATGTGTTTAAATTTTCATTTATATGCTAGGAGAATCTACTGTATTCGAACTGTAAGTTTTCCAAAGGTAAAGATAGGTCTTGGAAATGAACCCAGGAAAGATTTAAAATGATCAGTTTATGATCAGAAAAAGTACATTATGAACAGTAAAATCAGTTGGTCTCAACTACTTTTTCACCCCACCAACGTTAATTTGATTTAACCCCCCAAGAATAAAGAGGTGTGTTTCTTTATGTTTAAAGGAGATTCCACGCCTGTTACCTTCAGTTTTGAGATATGAGTATCCTCATAAAAGTAATTCACATTTTTCACTTCTTCACACTCCCTCTCACTCGAAGTGAATTTTCCGGCAAAAAATACCTGTTTCCTTAATAGTAAATGATCTTCTAAATACCAATTATCACGACTCTGCGATCTTCAGTTTTTGTGATATGTGTCCTCATAAAAGGAATTCAACTCCTTTCCACCCCTGCCTCCCAAGATGATTTCCCCCCAAAACGCATTTTTCTTTGTTTTTAAAGGATACAAATAGCCTAACAATTTTCACATCTGTAACAGCTTTAGTTTTTATTAGATGTACGTATCCACGTACAATTAATTCAATTAATTTTTCAATTCTTTCACCTCCCCCCCCCCCCTCCTTCATTGGATTTTCCGAGAATACGTGTTTCTTTACTTTTGAAGCAGTTTCCGTATACCAATGTTCACATCTGCAAAATCTTTTGTTTTTGAGATAATAGTATCTTCATACAAATATTTCAACTATTTTTTCAATTACTCTCCCCCCCTTTAAGTGGATTTCCGAAAACAAAAACTATGTATTTCTTTATTTTAAAGGCGATTTCAAAAACCAAATTTCATGTCTGTAAAATCTTCAGTTTTTGAAATATCATATCCTAATTAAAAGAATTCAACCCCTTTTACATTCACTCTTATCCCCCCCAAAGTGGTTTTTCCAAAAACAAAAAATGCATGTTTCTTTATTTTTAATAGAGATAAAAATACCATTTTTTACTTCTGTAACATATTACATTTTTGAGATATACTGTAGAAATGCTCATTTTAAAATTTCACCCCCTTTTTGGTTCCCCTTAAGTGGGGTTTCCAGAAAGCAAATCGCCTATGTTTCTTTACCTTTACAGGAGATTCCAAATAGCAGTTTTTACGTCTGTAACATTTTATGTTTCTGAGATACACTGTAGGGTCAGTCAGGGTAATTACGAGACAGGGAAAAAATGAGACACTCAATTTTTTCTGCTCTGATTAATAATCTCAGCACTTTGCATGAATGATATTATATATTAGTCTTTTATCCATTATGGTAAAATAATTGGAAAGTGTCCGAACTATATATCTAGCAGTACACAAGTTTTTCCTGAGTGGTGTTTTTTCTAACCAAAAAACTTTCATGCATTGCACTTTGTATTTTGTTACTCTGGCTCAACCCAAATATCCAGGAAAGTGTTTCTGGTTTTATTTGGTAGTGTAAGGGAGAATCTTCTTTTTCAGCTTGAAAACACAATTTTAAGTTTTTGATTTGAGAAGAAAATTCATTTAAAAAAAGGGGGGGAAAATATGAGACATCATTAGGGTAAAAGTGAGACACTTCTAGGGGAAATATGAGATAGTTGGTACACTTGTTTCTGTACCTATATACTTATGTTTGTCATTCCTACAGACTCCTTTCCTGATATACTTCCTGAAAATTCTTTTGAGAATATCCTACTTTCAAAAATCAGACACACTGACAAAACCATGATGAAGCGAAGAAGAGTGGACCCAACAGCAAAGGTGATAACATCTGACGAGTATTCCCAGCTTGTGAGGGAAAAGCAGAAACCACTTCATACGAACGATAGAAAGGGTACAGGTATTCAAAAGGCAACAGTTCCAGTAGTAAAACCTCCATCTAAGACAAGAGCAGAAGTTCATTCACTGAGCTCGATAGCTGCAGTCGCTTAAGTGCGGCCAGTATCCAGTATTTGGGAGATAGTAGGTTCGAACCCCACTGTCGGCAACCCTGAAAATGGTTTTCCATGGTTTCCCATTTTCACACCAGGCAAATGCTGGGGCTGTACCTTAATTAAGGCCATGGCTACTTCCCACCCTTACCCCTTTCCTGTCCCATCATCGCCATAAGACCAATCTGCGTCGGTGCGACGTAAAGCAACTGGCAAAAAAAAAAAAAGAAAGTTCATTCTTCTGATTCAGCTACAAGCGAAGATGAAGATTGGCAAGTTAGCGGTGACAGTCTTGATGAAGTTGATCTGCTTGACACAGATGCTGTGGAAATGACCATGGCAGATGAAGTAAATCCAGGTGACTTTGTACTTGTACTTTTTGAAAGTTCTGGAAAGCAGCATTCTTTTCAATATAAATATGTTGCCACTGTTCAGAAAGTTCTGGAAGGTGGAGACATGCAAATCATGTGTCTCAATTGTGTAGACAATAACAAAACTGTGTTAAGGCTTAATGAAAACGATGTATCTGTTGTGGAAAAGTCAAAATTACTAGGGAAATTTCCTGTTCCAATAATACCAGGGAAAGGTAGAGGCATTACATTTGCATTCCCAGGAACAGTTGATGTTTTTGAAAATAAAAAAACTAGAACTCCTACAATTTCTTTTAAGCCAGTTTAAACCAAGTGATGTCTCATTTTTTCACCATTCTGATTACAATGGGCACTATGTATTTATTTAGTATAATTAAAATGTAACATAAATTCAAGCATAAAGCTCGGGTACCATTTAATTAGATGGGATAATGTCAACAGTCTATACTAAGTAATTTTTGTCAGGAATGAGTTTAAAAATGCATCTCAAGCCTAAATTTCGTGGTATCAGAACATGGCCATTTTGTTCCTATAATAAAACTGAGGAAAGTGTTGCAAACTATTACACCCAGATTTTTTCCTGTCTTCCTTTGACCCTAAGCTGTCTTACAATTACCCTATTAACTCTCCAACATGATTTTACAGTCTGCTACAGTACTGTCTCACTTTTCCCCTGGGTTGTCTCATAATTCCCCCTTTTGCAGGTTAAAAATGAGATGCACATTTATATTTATTTTTCAAAAGTTAATGAATATATAGTAATCTGTTGTTTCCAGTGTTTTTTGTAACACCAGTCACAACTTATTATGATTTTTTTTATAACTGTCACTGTTGTAGTTTGTAATTTATGAACAAAGTTGTAAAAAATGTCTCATATTTACCCTGACTGACCCTAGTTATAATCTTTCTAAAAATTCACCTCAATTTGTTGTTCCCGTTTAACCCCCAATAATTGGATTTTCCGAAAACTAAAAAATGTGTGTTTCTTTGTTTTTAAGTGAGATCCCAAATACCAATTTTCAGGTCTGTAATATCTTCAGTTTCTGAGATATAAGTATCTTCATTAAAGGCATTGAATCCACTTTCCACCCTTTTTCACACCTCTTATTGGGATTTTCTGAAAACAAATAATACTTGTTTCTTTATTTTTAAAGGATATTCTAAATACCAATTTTTACATCTGTAAACTTTTAAAGTATTGAGACATAGATACATTCATTTTAAAATATCACCCCCCCCCATTAATTGGATTTTCCAAAAAAAAAATACTTGTTTCATTATTTTTTATAGGAGATCCCAAATACAAATTTTCAGGTCTGTAATATCTTCAGTTTCTGAGATATAAGTATCCTGATTAAAGGTATTCAACCCCTTTTTCACCATTTTCACCCCTCCTATTGGTTTTTCCAAAAACAAATAATACTTGTTTCTTTATTTTTAAAGGATATTCTAAATACCAATTTTTACATCTGTAAACATTTAATGTTTTGAGGTATAGATACACTCATTTTAAAAATTTACTCCCGTTTTCATCCCCCCATTAATTGGATTTTCCAAAAACAAAAAAATATGTGTTCGTTTATTTTTAAAGGAGATCCCAAATACAAATTTTCAGGTCTGTAATGTCTTCAGTTTCTGAGATATAAGTATCCTCATTAAAGGCATTCAATCCACTTTCCACCCTTTTTCACACCTCTTATTGGGATTTTCTGAAAACAAAAAAATACGTGTTTCTTTATTTTTAGTAGAGAATCTAAATACCAATTTTTAGATTTGTAAACTTTTAAAGTTTTGAGATGTAGAGACTCATTTCAAAAATTCACCCCCTTAGCGACGGAATATCCAAAAATCCTCCTTTAGCGAGCACCTACATTGTAATATAAATGTATCCTCAATATTTCATTTCTTTATGTCCAGTAGTTTTGGCTCGACGATGATGAATCAGTTAGTCAGGACAAGTTACTTTATATATAAAGGGGACAAATTGAATCCAGGTAAATATAGGAGAATAACCTTATTAGATAACACTGACTGAAAAAAAAATTGAAGCACCCAGAAGGGTAGGGGAAAGTAAATGAAACTTCACATGTTGGGAAGGTACACGATGTTTCAGCGGTGACAAAAAAAAGTCAAATTTACAAAGATTTTGCAGTTTGAGCCCACTGATCAGTATAACATTGTACTCCCTCTGGCCTGGTTGCGTGCACTGATTTGATTTGGCAGGATGTCGTAAAACATTTGTAGCCTCTCCTTAGGCAAGCTGTCCTTCAACTGTTATACCTGGTCCTTGATATCCTTGATACTGGCACTGGGAGGCAGTTGACAACCAAGCTGGCCCCACACGTTCTATCGGGGACAGATCTGGGGATCTTGCTGGCCACGGGAGTACCTCGATATCATGCAAACAGTTCGTGGAGAAACATGTCGTGCGTGGACAAGCATTGTCCCTGTTAAAAAGTGGCACCATGATACTGTCACATGAAAGGTAACATGTGAGGATGCAGGATGTCTTTGACTTACCGTTGTGCCATCAGAGTTCCCTCAATCACTACCAGCAGTGACCTGGTATTACTCGATGGGTCCCCACACCATGACGCCAGGAGTAACACTGCTGCGCCTCTCCAAAACTTTGGAAGAATGGAACCTCTCCCCAGGTCGCCACCATACTCTCATACGATGGTCATCTGGGATAGTGCAGAACTGCCATTCATCGCTGAGCACAGTGTGGTTCCATTCATCAACAGTTCGTGCTTCCCGGTTATGGCACTACTCCAAGTGCAGCCGTTTTGTGTTGTGGTGTTAATGGCAGCCTACGCATGGGATGGTAGTGCCCTAGTCCGGCTGCTGCTAGTCTCCGACTAATGATGTGGGATGATACAGAATGTTGCAGAGAGTCTGTTACTTTTTCTCACATGGCCGGTGCAGATGTGAAGGGGTTATGATGTGGTTGATGCAGAATATGGTGGTTAGACGTGGTCGACCAGAACCTTGACATAGAGTATGAAAGCCCTCAGGTTCTCATGCATTCCACCATTGGGGCACTGTCACATTCAAATGCCTTACAAATCTGGCTATTGCACGATTTGATGAGCTTGCCAAATGGAGACCCACGAGGCACCTTTTTAACTCTGTCAGGTGCTGAAAACGCTGTCCCACGCAGGTACGGCATCTCATTGTCCTTCTGTTATTATTCAACATCTAACGCTGTTCATGCCCTTTATATACCCTATTAGGCCTGGTAATAACACTAGTGCACTCTGGTGGCCGAACTACCTGTTGCAGCGAATTGCAACTCGAATTATTTACATACCCGCCAATGGTGTGTTCATGTATGAAGTTACATGGACATCTGACGCGTTTTTCTGGGTGCTTCAATTTTTTTGTCCGGCAGTGTAGATTGGAAAAAATATATACTGGCAAAAGCATTAATGGCCTGGGCAGATGGACGTTCAATCCTATAAAAATTTCAAAAGTGTTTTCAGAAGAGGGAGAAGAACTTTTACTCTAAGAACTATGATTTACGAGTACATAAGGAAAAACTGAGGAAAGCCGTATATAACATCTTAGAGAAAGCATTTGATACTGTGAATAGGGGGACAGTCGTTACTAGGCTGAGACAAGTTGGAGTACTGCAGAAGTAATGATGTACATTGAGAGTTCAAGGAGTAGATGCAGGGGAGATTATTTCTAAAATGGGACCGAAGCAGGTTTCTCTTGTTAAGTGATATACAAGAATTAGAAAGGGGAGGGATTTGTACTGCCACGTTTAGAAAATCACCTCAGGAGGAATTCACAAATATATATCCAGGCATGAGGATAACAAATTATAAGAGAAAACAGGGGAATGAAATGGTGGCTGATGGGAGTTCATAAAAATAATGCATTTAAAGAAGTTACTGAAAAAATAACAATGTTGTTGGGTTTACGTCCCACTAACTACTTTTACAGTTTTCAGAGATGCTGAAGTGCCGGAATTTAGTCCTGCAGGTGTTCTTTTACATTCCAGTAAATCTAAAGAAAATGTATAGGAAATGCACATACTTTGAGACTATGTGAAAGTACAAGGACATTACGGGTTCAATATTTAGAAACAGAAGAGAAAATAGAAAGGGAGTTTGAATGTCATACTATTGTTAAAATCATGACCAGCAAATGGAGAATGCCAGGGAAACTATACTGATAATTGTAAAAAGCTTTTGGGAGAAAAATAATTAAAAACGTGGATGAGGGAATGGTATATGAACTTAAAGGTGCAAATAGTTAGGGACTTAATTCTGTTAAGTAATAATTTGAAAATGGTGGTTCATGGTGTGGGTTACTGTAGTCATGTCCTAGTTCGTTAACCATGGGCAACAGCTGAGTGGCATACTAAGTGGTCCTAAGAGTCAGGATACCAGTTGCTGTGGAATGGGAGTGGGCATCTTGGACATACTGAGTCATGGCCCTCCTTGTGCTCAGGCGGCTAGGACTATACAATTCACCGGTGGTCCATAACCCGTTAGAGGAGAGATCCTCACTTGGACTATGTGCAAGTAGGGTAGCATCCTGCTTCATGAATTTACAGAGCTCAGAACATTTTAAGCAAGCCTCTGACCTATGGGAGTAATGGAGTCCCACTCCCGTTTGACAGGCGAGGGAGTCCTTGGACATACTGAAACAATTTGGCGAACAAAATGGAATTTGATGCGGAGCTATCAATATTAATGGGGCTCTTGGGAGAAAGAAAGTAGAACTGGCTGAGTCAGCAAAAAGGATGCATCTGGATGTGCTAGGAGTAAGTGATATTCGGGTAAGGGGAGATAACGAGGAAGAGATAGGAGATTATAATGTGTATTTGATGGGTGTTAGAAAGGAAAGGGCAGAATACCATTGCATGCAACATAGTTTCTGTTAGGTACGTAAATGAGCGAATGATGTGGGTAGATCTGTCATTTGGAGGAATTAGGACTAGAATTGTCTCTGTGTGTTCACTGTGTGAGGGTGCAGATGAGGTTGAAGTTGACAAGTTCTATGGAGCATTGAGTGACATCATGGTCAGGGTCAACAGCAAGGATAGAATAGTGCTAATGGGCGATTTCAATGCAAGAGTTGGGAATAGAACTGAAGGATACGAAAGGGTGATTGGTAAGTGTGGGGAAGATATGGAAGCTAATGGCAATGGGAAGCGTATGCTGGACATCTGTGCTAGTATGGGTTTAGCTGTTACGAATACATTCTTCAAGCATAAAGGCCACCACACACAGGAAGCTAAGCTACGCTACACTGTGCTACGCTAAGCAATGCCAAGCTGTGGTGTACTATGACACGAATAAATAGCTAAGCTAAACTATGCTAGGTAGCACTTTTATTGTCTCACTGTTGTAACTAATCAATTACTCTCTCTGCACTACTGCTCGGTGGCATGATTTTTTTTTCGAAGGGGTTCGACTGGCTGAGATTGTGTAGTTGTGTGGGCGGACGGAACAGATTATGAATCAGATATATGTGATAAGGAGTGTAGGTCATCACATTCCGGACTCTCACGTTCATCTGGGTAGCTACTTCAGTTACCTAATGATGTCGATAAGTTTTCTGTCTGTCAATGTTTGAATGTGTGCTGTAAGGAAACTTAAGCTATTAATGCACATCCAAACGTATATTAAGAAATGACACATGGAGATCTGTTTATGGAGAATGAGCATATTGAACTGTCTTAGTCCTTGTGCTTCAAACGCAGTTATGTTTTTCATTTTATTAGTGAAATGTTTATAATGTCTTAGCTGCAAAACATAACAAATCGAGACGGTCTTATTTTCTTATAACCTCAAATGAATTGCGTGCGTTTTAATTTATAATATACTCAACATATACATTCACTTATAATTTCATCAATTTTTAATATTTTAAAAATATTTTAAACATTAGTGATACTGCGTGCATTAAAATGACAGCTCACCTTCTTGTAGAAATATAAGGCAGAAGGAAATCCATTAGTTTGTGGAATCTCCACTCCTTCATTTTTTCCCTTCCTGCCCACTTTACTCTCTTTTTGTGTCGTTAGTGCCTCCCTAAAACAGTCTGTCTTTTTGATAAGTTTTTAAGTTCCTTACCTAAAGCAATATATGCTATTATTTTACCTTTCACGTTCTTAGTAACTGTTGATATATTTAGGAATATGGCATACAGTTGCAGAACAGGCGCGTCAACAGTATCTGCTAAACTGTAAATGTGTGTAAAAAAAATGTATTCTTCTCAAACAATTAGAACTGTCAAAATGTTGATTATATAGTTAATTTATAAATGATAGCCTACCTGCAATCAACTTAAAGTACTGAACTTATTTCCCGCCGACAGTTTTCCTTTCTTATCAAATCTCTGTAGTAATTTGATGACATATCATAAAGGCAGGGATATATTTTTACCTTCTCAATTAGTCGTTCTTCTTTTGGCCCGTTAACCATTGTATTAAAATATCGAATTACTATACCAGAAGAGACTCACACGACACGACTAAACACACACGACAGCCCGCCAGACCAACTGCTCAGAAATGAAAAGCGCATGCGCGAGACCAGCTACAGCCAAGAAAATAGCCTGCCTAGCGATCTGTTTAGCGTAGCTTAGCTTGGCATAGTATAGCTTAGCATAGCGGAATGTGTGTGTAATCGTACTTAAATGCATTGGGAGCAATATTTTTCACAACACCGCGTAGCTTAGCTTAGCCTAGCTTTCTGTGTGTGGTGGCCTTAAGGCTATTCACCGCTACACATGGGAGGCTAGGGGTACCATAATAGACTATATCTTAACCGACTTCGAATTCAGGAAATCTGTTAGGCATGTATGAGTTTTCCGGGGATTTTTCGATGATACGAACCACTATCTGATCAGTAGTAAACTAAGTATCTCTAGGCCTAGGGTAGAGAAAGTGAAATCTGTCTGAAAACGAATAAGGGTAATAATCTCCAGGACGAGGAAATTAGACAGAAGTACATGGATATGATTAGTGAGAAATTTCGAACAGTAGACAGTAAGCAGGTTCAGGATATATAAAGTGAATGGGTGACACACAGGGATGCTGTAGTAGAAACAGCAAGGGAATGCCTAAGAACAACTGAGTGTAAAGATGGGAAAAGGCGAACATCTTGGTGGAATGATGAAGTGAGAGCAGCTTGTAAACATAAAAGGAAGGCTTATCAGAAATGGCTTCAAACAAGGGCCGAGGCAGACAGGGATTTGTACGTAGATGAAAGAAACAGAGCTAAACAAATAGTTCTTGAATCCAAAAAGAAGTCATATGAAGTATTTGGTAAATAACCTGGAAAGGTTAGGTCAAGCAGTGGGGAAACCTTTCTGGACTGTAATAAAGAATCTTAGGAAGGGAGGAAAAAAGGAAATGAACAGTGTATTGAGTAATTTAGGTGAACTCATAATAGATCCCAGGGAATCACTGGAGAGGTGGAGGGAATATTTTGAACATCTCAATGTAAAAGGAAATCATCCTGGTGGTGTTGCAGCCAAGCTCATGGGGAGGAGGAAAATTATGTTAGTGAAATCACGCTTAAGGAAGTGGAAAGAATGGTAAATAAACTCCATTGCTATAAAGCAGCAGGAATAGATGAAATTAGGTCTGAAATGGTTAAGTATAGTGGGAAGGCAGGGATGAAATGGCTTAATAGAGTAGTAAAATTAGCATGGAGCGTTGGTAAGGTACCTTCAGATTTGACAAAATCAGTAATTGCACCTATCTATAAGCAAGGGAAGAGGAAGGATTGCAACAGCTATCGAGGTATCTCATTGATTAGTATACCAGGCAAAGTATTCACTGGCATCTTGGAAGGAGGGTGCGATCGGTCGTTGAGAGGAAGTTGGATGAAAACGAATGTGGTTTCAGACCACAGAGAGGCTGCCAGGATCAGATTTTCAGTATGCGCCAGGTAATTGAGAAATGCTACGAGAGGAATATTCAGTTGTGTTTGTTTTATCGATCTAGAGAAAGCATATGACAGGGTACCGAGGGAAAAGATGTTCGCTATACTGGGGGACTGTGGAATCAAAGGTGCACATTATTAAAATCAATCAAAGGCATTTATGTTGACAACTGGGCTTCAGTGAGAATTGATGGTAGAATGAGTTCTTGGTTCGGGGTACTTACAGAGGTTAGACAAGGCTGTAATCTTTCACCTTCACCGGGCGAGTTGGCTGTGCGCGTAGAGGCGCGCGGCTGTGAGCTTGCATCCGGGAGATAGTAGGTTCGAATCCCACTATCGGCAGCCCTGAAGATGGTTTTCCGTGGTTTCCCATTTTCACACCAGGCAAATGCTGGGGCTGTACCTTAATTAAGGCCACGGCCGCTTCCTTCCAACTCCTAGGCCTTTCCTATCCCATCGTCGCCATAAGACCTATCTGTGTCGGTGCGACGTAAAGCCCCTAGCAAAAAAAAAAATCTTTCACCTTTGCTGTTCATAGTTTACATGGATCATCTGCTGAAAGTTATAAAATGGCAGGGAGGGATTCAGTTAGGGGGAAATGTAGTAAGCAATTTGGCCTATGCTGACGACTTGGTCTTAATGGCAGATTGTGCCGAAAGCCTGCAGTCTAATATCTTGGAACTTGAAAATAGGTGCAATGAGTATGGTATGAAAATGAGCATCTCGAAGACTAAATTGATGTCGGTATGTAAGAAATTCAACAGAAATGAATGTTAGATTGGTGATACAAAGCTAGAACAGGTCGATAATTTTAAGTATTTTGGTCGTGTGTTCTCCCAGGATGGTAATATAGTAAGTGAGATTGAATCAAGGTGTCGTAAAGCTAATGCAGTGAGTTCGCAGTTGCGAACAACAGTATTCTGTAAAAAGTAAGTCAGCTCCCAGACGAAACTATATTTACATCGGTCTGTTTTCAGACCAACTTTGCTTTACGGGAGCGAAAGCTGGGTGGACTCAGGATATCTTATTCGTAAGTTAGGAGTAACAGACATGAAAGTAGCAAGAACGATTGCTGGTACAACAGGTGGGAACAATGGCAGGAGGGTACTCGGAATGAGGAGATAAAGGCTAATTTAGGAATGAACTCGATGGATGAAGCTGTACGCATAAACCAGCTTCAGTGGTGGGGTTACGTGAGGCGGATGGAGGAGGATAGGTTACCTAGGAGAATAATGGACTCTGCTAAGGAGGGTAAGAGAAATAGAGGTAGACCAAGGCGACGATGGTTACTCGGTTTCTAACGATTTAAAGATAGGAGGTATAGAACTAAATGGGGCCACAACACTAGTTGCAAATCGAGGCTTTTGGCGACGTTTAGTAAATTCACAGAGGCTTGCAGACTGAACGCTGAAAGGCATAACAGTCTATAATGATTATGTATGTATAATTTGAAAACAATGGAATTAGCAAGAGTACTCAGGGCTAAATATAATAGAGGATGGTTATGCTACACATACATAAATGCATTCTGACATTACAGGGCAAAATTTACATTACTACGCCGCTTTTTCAGCGCATACATCTATGCACGATTGCACTGCAGTTTGTTTCTTCCTCATGGTCAACATGGTTGTATGGTGCACAAAGCTGCCCACTCTTGAACTTAACTAGTGGTGCATGGGTAGGTGCAGCAATGCTATGTTTCAGCTGAAGAATTAGTAGTACAGGCAGAATCATTGGACTGTGATCAAGCAAAGGGGGTCTGCGGGCGTAAGCCCCCAGGTTAGGAATATGAAGTGGCTGTTAGGTTTCTAGCATTCTGTAGCTGAATCAATCATTCAGGCTAAATCTTACAGCATAGTTACTGAATTTCTACCAAAGTTATATCTGTTCCCATCTCATGATTGCCCTGATTGTAGTTGGACAGCTGTCTTTGATAGGACACTGTTGTATGACGAAGCGTAGGGCAAAACAGTACCTGCTGCGTAGGCTTTATGTACATAAAAGTACTTTCTCGAATTGCTCTCTGCAATTTCAGTATCATAAAAACCACAGTATGAATGGTCTGCCTTCATATGATGAAGGCTGTCCTGTGCACTTATCCTGCTGTTTTTCAGTGTCGGCTGCTACAAATATGACATGACATATGACTTGCATTCACTTCTGAATGTGTGTCTAAAATGCCTAACGAGCACTTATCAGGTTTGCTTTCCTTGAAAAGACCATACAGCTTTTCTACACTAAGTTCTGGATTTTAATAAAGCCCTCCTGAAACAGACCTAGAGTAATGACTCTCATTGTCTTAGAAACTGTTTAAAATCGCAGGTAACTCCATGGGAACGATTAAAATGCTCCTCTCTCTCTTATCAGAAACATCATGGTTCCTTCTTATTTTCATTTGAGCATTTGCACTTGCCGAGAAGAAATTTGGAATGTATTAGGTAATGAATATTGATGAATATTGAATTTTCACGACCGCATTGTAATCGAAACAGACTTTCAACGTATTAGATCGTGTTACGTACGTGTAGTACGTGTTGAAGAGATGTTAAGTATAGAACAAAAATGGCCAGATCCTTTACTATTAAAGAAACAAATATTTTTTGCCAGAAAAGTGAATTATCTTTATCTCAAAACTGAAGGTAATAGACGTGGACATTGGTGTTTGGAATCTCCTTTAAACATAAAGAAAAATGCCTTCTTTTAGTTTTTTTAGGGGTGAGGGGGATAAATAAACTTAACGGCGGTGGGGTGTAAAAGGAGGTGAGACCAATTGATTTTACTGTTCATAATGTATTTATAAGGAGCCTCCGTTGCTCAGGTAGCAGCGCGCCGGCCTCTCACAGCTGGGTTCCGTGGTTCAAATCCCGGTCTCTCCATGTGACATTCGTGTTGGACGAAATGGAGACGGGACAGGTTCTTCTCCGGATACTCCGGTTTTCCCTGTTATCATTCATTCCAGCAACACTATCCAGTATAATTTCATTTGTCATCATTTCATTTGTCATTCATTAATCATTGCCCCAGAGGAGTGCGACAGGTTTCGGCAGCTGGCACAAATCCTATTGTCGCCGCTAGATGGGGGCTTTATTCATTCCATTCCTGACCCTGTCGAATGACTGGAAACAGGCTCGAGATCTTCGATGTACTCATTCTGATCGTAAACCGATCATTTTTAATTTTTCCTGGGTTTGTTTTCAAGAGCCATCTCTTCCTTTGGAGAACTTAGATTACAGTGGATTCTCCTGGTATATAAATAAAAATTTAAACACATTTGAAATAAACGATAGGAATGAGATTGACCGTCCAATTGTTCACCTTATAATAAGGTAAATAATGCACGGAAGTATGTCATTCGTATCGCCAGAAATCCCGCACACTTGCCTACGCGCGACAATGGTGCTGGTCACATTGTCAACAATGACAATAGCAGCAGATGTAATTTACCGCCAAGTAGCGGTCTCGCATCTTGCTGTGGGGTCCAGAACATATAATAATAATGATCATAATAATAATAATGTTCTGGACTGTCGTTAAATGTGCGGACCGCGCTGGAAACGGGTCCTGGACGGGTTATGACTAAGAATACAGTCTGGCCGCAGGTTCAGTATCGCCAAGGCACCCAAGACGACACCACGCTGGATCTCCTGAAGGATTTGATCCATATTAAAAATGCTTATAGGAAAAGATGGCAAAGATTTAGGGACCCAACTCACCGGGTGAAATACCTGGACCTTGCCCGGGAAGTACAAAATCGATTGCTGGAAAGAAAGATTGAAAAGTGGGAGGAAACTTGCCGTAATCTATTAGAAAACAAATCAGATTGCGAATTTCGGCGGATTATATATATAAAAAATAAGCATTCAGTTCTAAGTTTCAGTATAATACCGTAGTGAAGCACGGGTATCTTGCTAGTAACACTATAAACATACTTATCAAGACTGTCGATGCTAAGTCCGTTGTCACCAAACACTATTTCAGTGAAATAGATATTAGACTGCAGGCTTTCGGCATAATCTGCCATTAAGACCAAGTCGTCAGCATAGCCCAGACTGCTTACTGCATTTCCACCTAACTGAATCCCTCCCTGCCATTTTATACCTTTCAGCAGATGATCCATGTAAACTATGAACAGCAAAGGTGAAAGATTACAGCCTCGTCTAACCCCTGTAAGTACCCTGAACCAAGAACTCATTCTATCATCAATTCGCACTGAAGCGCAGTTGTCAACATAAATGCCATTGATTGATTTTAATAATCTACCTTTAATTCCATAGTCCACCAGTATGGCGAATATCTTTTCCCTCGGTACCCTGTCATATGCTTTCTCTAGATCGATAAAACAAACACAACTGCCTATTCATCTCATAGCATTTTTCAATTACCTGGCACATACTGAAAATCTGATCCTGACAGCCTCTCTGTGGTCTGAAGCCACACTGGTTATCATCCAATCTCAACGACTGATTGCACTCTCCCTTCCATGATGCCAGTGAATACTTTGCCTGGTATACTAATCAATGGGATAACCTGATAGTTGTTGCAATGCTTCCTGTTCCCTTGCTTATAGATAGGTGCAATTACTGCTTTTGTCTAATCTAAAGGTACCTTATTACTCTATTTAGCCATTTCATCCTTGCTTTCCCACTATACTTCACCATTTCAGGTCTAATTTCATCTATTCCTGCTGCTTTATGACAATGGAGTTTATTTACCATCCTTTCCACTTCCTCAAGCGTAATTTCACCAACATCGTTTTCCTCTTCCCCATAAGCTTCGCTGTTCGCAACACCACAAGGAAGATTTCCTTTTATGTTGAGATGATGTTTAAAATATTCCCTCCACCTCTCCAGTGATTCCCTGGGATCTATTATGAGTTCACCTGAGTTATGTGAAACACTGTTCATTGATTTTTTCCCTCCCTTCCTCAGATTCTTTATTAGTGTCCAGAAATGTTTCTCTGCTGCTTGACCTAGCCTTTCCAGATTGTTACCAAAATCTTCCCACGACTTCTTTTTGGAAGCAACAACTATTTGTTTCGCTCTGTTTCTTTCAGCTACGTACAAATCCCTGTCTGCCTCGGCTCTTGTTTGGAGCAATTTCTGATAACCTTTTTATATTTACAAGCTGCTCTCACTTAATCATTCCACCAAGATGTTCCCCTTTTCCCGTCTTTACACACAGTTGTTCCTAGGCATTCCCTTGCTATTTCTACTACAGCATCCCTACTGTTCGAAACTTCTCAGTAATCATGTCCATGTACTTCTAATTTCCTCGTCCTGGAGATTTTCTACCCTTATTCGTTTGCAGACGGATTTCACTTTCTCTACCGTAGGCGTAGGGATACTTAGTTCACTACAGATCAGATAGTGGTCTCTATCATCAAAAAATCCCCGGAAAACCCTTCCATTCCTAACAGATTTCCTGAATTCGAAGTCGTTAAAATATAGTCTATTATGGATCTGGTACTCCTAGCCTCCCATATGTAGCGGTGAATAGCCGTATGATTGAAGAATGTATTAATAACTGCTAAACCCATACTAGCATAGAAGTCCAGCATATGCTTCCTATTCCCATTAGCTTCCATATCTTCCCCACATTTACCATTCACCCTTACGTATCCTTCAGTTCTACTTCCAACTCTCGCATTGAAATCGCCCATTAGCCCTATTCTATCCTTGCTGTTGACCCTGACCACGATGTCACTCAATGCTTCATAAAACTTGTCAACTTCATCCTCATCTGCACGCTCACATGGTGAATACACTGAGACAATTCTCGTCCTAATTCCTCCAACTGCCAAATCTACCCACATCATTCGCTCATTTACGTGCCTAACAGAAACTATGTTGCATGCAATGGTATTCTGCCCTTTCCTTTCTAACACCCATCAAATACACTTTATAATCTCCTATCTCTTCCTCGTTATCTCCCCTTACCCGAATATCACTTGCTCCTAGCACATTCAGACGCATCCTCTTAGCTGACTCAGCCAGTTCTACTTTCTTTCTTCCATAAGCCCTATTAATATTGATAGCTCTCCATCGAATTGGAGTGGGACTGCGTTACTCCCATTGGCCCGGGGCTTGCTTAAAATGTTCTGAGCTCGGTAAATTCATGAAGCAGGGTGCTGCCCTATTTACACATAGTCCAAGTGAGGATCTCTACTCTAAACGGGTTATGGACCACCGGTGGATTGTATAGTCCTAGCCGCTTGAGCACAGGGGGACCATGACTCGGAATATGTCCGAGATGCTCGACTCTCAGGACCACTTACTTAGGCCACTCAGCCGTTGCCCATGGTTCACGAACTAGGATGTGACTACAGTAACCCACACATCTATAGTGTATCATCTGATGGCCGGTAAAGGAAAGGCCACTACCAGGAAAAGATTGAGATGAGAAACCAGACTGTTGTATGAAATTTGTGATGTTTGTGTACCACACGAATTTGAAGCAGATGATTAAAATATATAAAAGTGCCCAAGACCTCAGTGTGTTAATTATGTTGACAGATTAATGGACTAATAGGGTCTAAGTGACTTGAACATCACTAATTTGGTTCACACCACTGTGTTACAAGACAAATCTAGTCATTTCCTTGCACAGTACCTCACTACATACAGGCTAGGAAATGTTCTCTCATTCAGATTAGTGGTTTCAGTACTTCTGAAGCAGCATCCACATAAGACTGTGACAGTTGACAGAGGAAATTGGTGGACATTAAGAAATGAGTTTGCCAGGTTTCTGTTCTTCAGGACAACTTAGTTGTGAAACCTCAGATGAGAGTCCATTTATGAACACAGTCAATCTTCAGGCACTCGGTAATTTTGTAAGATGTTGTTAGACTGTCTGCAACAGATGACAGTAACCCAGTCTTCATTTTTTCAGGGCTGATAAAAGTAGAGGTTCTTTCCAGTGGCATAAACTTTACCAGGTTGTGTTTGTTGAACTAATGAAATGGAGATGTTAAGTGGTTCTCTTTAGGAGAGACTATGGTTACCGTGCATCCGCATTTATGTGGGCACGTCCGTACATTCGATGTTTAATGTAGCTTCCACGTACATTTTTAAGATTTCTGCCGATGTCCACATTTTTTTATTTTTGGGAAGTAAGATCTTTTGATTTTAGTTTTCATCTCGCATTGTCAGGAAGTTATGTATTTTTTAAAATGTCGATTATTGAATTACACCATTTGTTATTCACTTGCAATTAATCTATTATGCTAGCAAAACAAAAAATATTGATTTACATTCCTTACAATCGATATATTGATCTTTTTAGCTGGCTTGGAGATTGCTGAACAATTTGTTTGTGCAATACAAGTGTAGACTTGGGTAAACTAGTGTATTCATCTAGCTGCATCTTCATTAAATTACATATTCCTCACCCAGTATATAATCTTATTAGGTAAGTTGAAACAGCAATTTGATTTTCAAAATGTACAGCCCAGAAACATTGTTTTCTGTTATAAGTTAGTTTTCTATTGCTGGACAATGCATTTTGATCATGTTTTGTTTCATTTTTGTTTAAGATGGTGTCTCATCATGCCGAAGAGGAAATGTACATTTACATAAAAACTCCAAAAGAAATATCCAAGCTTTTGTTCAGAAAGGGTACAATAGGAAGCAGAATGTATGACTTGCTGCCCAGAAATCTGTTTCAATCACAAATCATGGCGCCAGAACCTTGTACTCCGCTTGAAGAGAGAGAAATATATGAAGTGTGTTAGCGATGAAAGTTCATCAAGTAAAGCGACGCATTTCTTATAAAACTCAATGCTGAAATGGAAAACAACGTAGTGCAGCTGAAGGCTCTCTTGTTTATCATACTGTCATACCACAGCAGTTATAAGTTCATGTATTGTATCCCTGGACTATTGAGCGAAATTTTTTCCCTGACTCATCCATATCATCAGATCTCTTGTGGATGTACCAAAACAGAAGCGATTGTAAATTCACTTCTAGCACCTCTTACAGTAGAATGCTTCATTAAAGATTTTGAATGCATTCCTTTTGTTCGTGTCTCGACAGATGCTAGCAAACATGGGGATATTCAAATATTTTCCATTGTAGTTCATTACTTCGATCACAAGAACGGAGGACTGCAAATTAAGTTTCTTAATATTGTGTAAGTAGGCGAAATGAAACAGCAAAAACTATTTTATCTTATATCACTGACACAATTATTAAGTTTGAAATTAAGGATAAATGTGTGGCATTTGCTGGTGACAATTATAACACAAATTTATTTGGTATTGAATAATGTTTTTGCTAACCTCAAGAGCATGCTTAAGTGTCCTTAACCCTTTCCTTACTATATAAACATGTGCTCTGAACCTTCGATTTACCATATAAATTTTGATGTAAATGAGGTTCATACATGGCTTATTTAAGTATTAATATCTCCGCTACTATTTGTTCAAATAATATGAAACCGGTATGTAAATACTCAAAATTAAACAGACCCCCACTGTGGTTCTGGCATAGAATTCTACCATCTCGTTAAGCAATCTGGGTTTGATTCTTGGCACCGACAATAATTTAGAAATACAAGGAATCTTGGAACGGAGTTAACCGCTCCTTGTGAAGATAATTAGGGAGCTGCTGCAAATAGTAGCTCTAGCTGCCCTCCCGTCATCTTCAGCCCACGAGCTGGGCAGCAGATACCTGGTTCTCCAAATAACTATTTCAATGAAATTTGCTACATTACAGCAAAAAAAATATACTGTAGGATATACTGACCTTGTAACGCATATCTGTTTGTCTCATCACACACACTTTGCCAAAAATCATCACCGAGAAATTGATCTAGAATGTTTTTAGCAGTAAGTTCAATGTTCTGAAAAATACGACTTACGCCAAGTATTCTCGTAAATTGCACGTTTATAGGAATATCTTGTAACGGACACATAGTTCTCTACATCCACTCTTGTACTTTCTGTTTTTTGTTACGGTGTATGCGAATATTTACAGTCGCAATATTTATGTCTGCTTCATCACTCGTATCATCACTGATTTCACCAAGCACAGATAAGGTGTGTCCATCACTACATTCGCTAGAAGAATTTTCAGATATATCATAAACTTCATCACAGTCACTATCTGGTAAGATATCCACAACTTCCTACTCGGTTATAGCTTTGTGCATGTTCATCCTTACTGACTGAATAATAGCGGCAACAGCTGTTCACTTATCTTCAAATACAGCGGTTATTCACTGAAAGATAATGTAGATACAGCAATAAGAGACTTCCTTGTAATATAAAGAAGCATTTTAATGTGATGTGTTGAATTAACAATCATTTACTTCACTGTTTTGTTGATAACACAGGGCACTGCATGCCCCATCTATTCGTTGGCTACGTAAGTCGAGTCCAGGGTAGCACACCCCGTTGATTCAAAGGTTAGGTAAGCCAAGCAGTTAACACCTACATTCAGCATGGAACTGATCTCCTTGAAGTTGACTAGCAACGTTTAATAATGAAGATATACAACCATTATTCATTATATACTGTTATGCCGGGCTGAGTGGCTCAAATACGACAGCCCCGTGTCGGTAGATTTACTGGCACGTAAAAGAACTTCTGCGGGATTAAATTCCGGCACCTCAGCGTCTCCGAAGACCTTAAAAAGTAGTTAGTGGGACGTAAAGCAAATATTATTATTATTATTATTATTATTATTATTATTATTATTATTATTATTATTATTATTATTATATACTGTTATTGTTGAGTCTGTAAAGAAATTTTGCAACATTGTTGAAATGGAGAATACCATCAACTTCTCAATCATAGCATGACATGATAGCCGTCACTATTTACAGCTATTTGGAGACTTACGAAAATGTTTCCTGCTCTGAAATCCTCCAGCAGTGCTCAAGATTTGTTTTTATGGATCCTATCAGTGAGAAATATTTATGGCGTATCCAGCCCATCAACATTAGAAAAGGAAGAAAACTTCCTTATTGATATGATGAATATCCTAGATTCCCTCAGTGATGTTCTTTAAAATAGAAAGGATAATTTTATATCTGTGAGGATGAAAGAAAGGTTGCTTCAGGTGGAAAATGGTTATGAATCGAAGGTGAAAGATTTTAAGGGCAATGTTAGAACCCTCTGATAGCTGTTTAGAGTATCTGAATATGTGGCTGCAGCTGTGTAGTGAATTTTCTTTGTTTAAAGTGGCTTGATTTTGCAGATTTATCATTGAATTATGTGGAAGGATCTATTCAATTTTGGTTGGATAAATACATTGAAATTGATGTTGAAAAATGTTGATCAGTTTTCAAATTTAAAAAATTCAGAACCACATATGATGAAAAATAATGAACCAGGCCAGAAGAAATGGTACAAGTACATTGAGTCATATAATAGTGAAGAACAGTTTAGTGAATTTCTGAAAATGGTGCAGTTCTTCTTTGCTGTGCCAGCCCATAACTCTGGTGTTGAGATATTGTTCTCCTTAATACAGGCACAGTGGACAAAGGAGAGAAATAGACTGACAGTTGATTCCGTAAAAGGGATTGCAGTGGTAACATTTAATTTTATGACGTGTGAATTGCAAAAACTATTTTAAATATTGGTGTGAACAAAAGGAACTGTTAAATTCAGTCCTGTGAGAAATACCCGTGGGGTGCGGGGTCTAAAAGTGTAGGTAAGGAATGTGTGATGTAATATATTTTTTAATGGTTACTGTACACAAGCCAACCATCACCAGTTCACTTGGAGGTGCCATCAAATGCTTCTAGATATAATTCATTAGGGTACAAGGAAGGAGTAGAGGTGCAAAAATACTGTGCTTTGTACAATTACCTGACATATGCAACATTGAACAGTACATTACATATTATTAGGAGAGCACATGGTGACCATTTTTACTTGGTGTCTGAGGGGTGATGTCAGTGTTACAGAGAGACAGGAATTAACTCTCCAGCAGGCACACTGGGGTATAAACTACACCACTGCAATTTTTTTACTTGGCAACACTGTAGCTTTTCTAATATTCGTTGCTTGTCTGCTATTCATGCAGTGTGACCTTAGTTGTTTAATGTGATAGTTGGAGTCTCTGTGATGCACAAGTATGGCTGTTGCTTCAATTCAGAACATGTCACAGGCACCTGGTGGAGTAAGCATTTAGACTACATTATTTATGAATATTTTCAAGCACGTCACCATGTAAACCGCTCAGTTCGTTACTATTTCTCTAATTACAACAAATTTTCAGTTTATTTAGGATATTGGCGCCTGAGGAAATAGCCAGATTACTTCACGAACATCCAGAGGAAGAAAACATGGACAGCACAGAATCAGATGAGGAATATGTCATCGCTAGAAGTGATCACGAAATTGAATCCTGAGGAGGAAGGTCTCACTTCAGGGGACAGATCACTCAAAAGGAAGTGAAAATGAACACTGTGATAAATACTTCATTGGAAAAGACAAAACCACCAGGTGGAGGAAAACTGGTTTTTCAAAGGCATGCAAAACTAAAACCAAAAATATTGTCAAGTATTTTCTGGTCCTAAACGTAATGCAAGAGGAATCAAAGATGAAATATCTTCCTTCAATACAATAGTTGATGGAGATATGGTAAATGACATTGTGACCCACACGAAGATGTACGTTGAATGTAAAAGCCTTGAGGTAGATTACGCTAGAGAATGAGATGCAAAGGAAAGTTCCAGAGCTGAAATAATGGTGTTACTTGGATTCCTGTACCTAATAGGCTGTAAGAAAGACACCACACAAATGTTACTGAGCTCTGGAATTCTAATTCGAAGAAGCTCTAGAAATGTGAGGTACAATTTTGCTTGTTATTTAAATTGTTAATTTAAAATACGGATAATTCGTAATTCGAAGAACAATGTCGGTTCCAATACCGAAATTCAGATGTTTAATTCAAAACTGTCTTTTCTTCTTCTTCTTTTATGACCACATAGGATCACTTTAGTCAGTCCGTCGTTCAGGTCTCTTTGAAGGGATTGTTCGGGCTTTGCGGTCCTCCCAGTACTTCTTCAGACGCTCCGATCTTCGTGCCCTTTCCTCAGTTGAAAATGTGCGTGTTGTTGGTTTGTTTTGTGTAAGGGTAAAGCGGAGGTTTGTATTCTTGAGTTTTGTATTCAATTTTATCTTATTTTTGGTGTCTTCTGTTGTAAGGCCTATTTCCTTCAGATCCTCTCTTACTTCTCTGATCCATTTACATCCTGTTGTGGTATTTTTTGAGACGAGATTGTGTTGTACTAGTTGTTTCAGAAGTCTTGAGTCCTGCATCCTCATGATATGTCCAAAGAATCCCAGTCTCCTCTTACGCATAGTATCTGTAATGGGTTCTAGCTCTTTGTACACGACTTTGTTAGGTATTAACCGCCACTGTCCATCTTTCTGATATTTTTTGTTGATACAGGTTCTTCCAATCCTCCTTTCAATTTTCTGAAGTCTGTCAGTCTTTGATTGTTTATTCAGGTAAAAGAGTGTTTCTGCTGCATATGTAGCTTCCGGTTTTATAACTGTGTTGTAGTGTTTTATTTTTGTATTTATTGATAGACATTTCTTTTTGTAGATATCCCATGTTAATTTTTGTGCTTTAGCTAATCTATTTGTTCTTACTTGGATTGAGATTTTTTCATTTAAGTTATGTCTTTTACATTTAAAAAAAAAAGTCTTTTACAGAGTAATTGAAATTCAATACTTCTGTCATGAAAGAACCTGTCTTCTGGAACGTGCAGGGGTAGCTTTTCGCACTTTCACTTACTTCGGTGTGTCTACAGTGTGCTTCATATTTGCTAAGTTTGAGTGAAATTGTAATTCTGTATTCAGCATTTAAGGAACGCCCCAATATCACGTAGCAGGTACCGCACGGAGAAGCAGAATCTGCAAACACTGGCGATGCCGACAGTTGGCGAAGAAGCGTGGCTCATATAATCTATTCGTATACACTAAACAATATTGTTGATGCCGATGAAACTGCGTTTTTTTTTTCTTTCTTTTCTTTCTACTGCCGAACCCAAGCGGACTTATGGTTTTAAAGTAGAGAAGTGCCAGCCAGGAAATCGTACAAGGGTAGGGGTCTCTGTACTGTGTTGCATTGCACACGGAAGTGGGAGACTTCCTTCCCTCGTCATAGGAAAGTTTGATAAGCCACGATGTTTTAAGGGCGTTGGGCACTTTCCGTACAAGTACAAGGCATGTAAAAATGCAAGCAGTACAGTAATCCAAAAAATAAAGCATTTGTACAGGGGAGCCAGCATAATTTGTCCTGGTCTTTGAATCTTGTTTTTTCTTTCGTTGCGTGAGGTTATGTTTGCCACTATTTTATCCAAGTGCATTATTTAAATAATGCAAGTGCACCTTGTTGGATACATTTCGGAAATAGTGTTTTGCATGGCATTCGAAAGGTTTGAACTGAGAATCAAGAAGATTGCATGCATTAATGGGTCTTAGAACACTTTGTAACGCGGCAAGATTTGGCGTTTCTGAATTACGAGTTGGCGGTTAATTCAAAATCACATAATTTGAAGTCCGATTTTCGCGTCCCAACGACTTCGAATTAACGTGGTTTTACTGTAATTGTACTAAGTTGGAAAAGGATCTAAATTGATGTAAGGTAGGTCTACAGTGGTATTCGCAGAACAGTGTTCTGACGATTCTGTCTTAGAAGTCCAGTGGTAATAAATAATAACAATAATTGTATGTTCTCAGCTACCGTGCGCAGACATTTCAATTTGACGCCATCTGGCTGTCTGCTTGTCAATTTCAATGTTCTGTTGTACTCTAGGCCTACTAGATTGCAGACTGAGTAAACCGAAACTCTCTTGGGCATTTATGGCTGAGATTTAATGAATTTTGTCAGGTAAACACCAAACGTGTCACCAGAGATCTTTTACATGGCAACATCATAGGACTTGGAGTATCGAATGGACTTTTTTCCGCCCTTCAAAAATCCGACTACCTCTGCCGGGTTTGAACCCGCTATCGTGGGATCCCGAGGCAGACACTCTACCACCAATTCACAGAGACAGCCAGTCCAGTGGTATGACCTGATGTAATAGTCTGTGATGCAGATCTATGGTTTCCCATTTTCATACCTTAAGGCTACAGATACAACCATCCCAAGCCAATCGCTTCCCTGTTCTTTCATCACTGAAAACATTCGCTGTGTTACTGCAGGATTACAATATTTGGCAAAAATCCTCATCTGCGCCCTGTAAACCGGTCTATGCTTGGTGACTCAAGATGAGTGTTCTGGTTGAACCTTGATGAGATAATCCTCGATGTGCCTCCATAAGACTACCACTTTTTCCTGGTTATCTCAACAGATACGTTGTATACATAAGGGAAAATCATGAGCCTACTGTGGACGTTCTGTGGAGAGGACGATGAGTCTGCGACAGAAGCCCACAGTTTGATCATTACCTACACCTAGATTAAAAGGTGCAGTACCAATCACGCTCTACAGTGACATGAAGGTAACAAAAATTGACTTCATCCTTTTGGATGCCCTGATGTCAAACATGTCCTGGATACAAAAGTTGTATAGTACAGAATAGTCATGCTACTGCTCTGATGGTCATCTGCAAGTTACCACTCAAGCCACTGAAGACAATTCCTTTATTAGCACATTTAATTCTTTATTGACTGCTACAAAGAGTTTTCTTACAAATGTATTTTCTGACTTTTGTGCATCTGATTATTTAGCACGAGATGAACTATCCTCTTTGAAAGAAAACAAGATGTTATACAGTTGCTATATTTTGTGACTTTCTCTGGCATTGAATATACACTGACTGACAGAGCAAATGCAACACCAAGAAGGAGTGGTCAGAACTTTATGCCAATTGCAGGGTAGACTGATGTCACTGAGGTATGCTCATGATGTGAAATGCGCTGCTGTGCTGCGCACGTAGCGAACGATAAATGGGACACGGCATTGGCGAATGGCCCACTTCGTACCGTGATTTCTCAGCCGACAGTCATTGTAGAACGTGTTGTCGTGTGCCACAGGACACGTGTATAGCTAAGAATGCCAGGCCGCCGTCAACGGAGGCATTTCCAGCAGACAGACGACTTTACGAGGGGTATGGTGATCGGGCTGAGAAGGGCAGGTTGGTCGCTTCGTCAAATCGCAGCCGATACCCATAGGGATGTGTCCACGGTGCAGCGCCTGTGGCGAAGATGGTTGGCGCAGGGACATGTGGCACGTGCGAGGGGTCCAGGCGCAGCCCGAGTGACGTCAGCACGCGAGGATCGGCGCATCCGCCGCCAAGCGGTGGCAGCCCCGCACGCCACGTCAACTGCCATTCTTCAGCATGTGCAAGACACCCTGGCTGTTCCAATATCAACCAGAACAATTTCCCGTCGATTGGTTGAAGGAGGCCTGCACTCCCGGCGTCCGCTCAGAAGACTACCATTGACTCCACAGCATAGACGTGCACGCCTGGCATGGTGCCGGGCTAGAGCGACTTGGATGAGGGAATGGCGGAACGTCGTGTTCTCCGATGAGTCACGCTTCTGTTCTGTCAGTGATAGTCACCGCAGACGAGTGTGGCGTCGGCGTGGAGAAAGGTCAAATCCGGCAGTAACTGTGGAGCGCCCTACCGCTAGACAACGCGGCATCATGGTTTGGGGCGCTATTGCGTATGATTCTACGTCACCTCTAGTGCGTATTCAAGGCACATTAAATGCCCACCGCTACGTGCAGCATGTGCTGCGGCCGGTGGCACTCCCGTACCTTCAGGGGCTGCCCAATGCTCTGTTTCAGCAGTATAATGCCCGCCCACACACTGCTCGCATCTCCCAACAGGCTCTACGAGGTGTACAGATGCTTCCGTGGCCAGCGTACTCTCCGGATCTCTCACCAATCGAACACGTGTGGGATCTCATTGGACGCCGTTTGCGAACTCTGCCCCAGCCTCGTACGGACGACCAACTGTGGCAAATGGTTGACAGAGAATGGAGAACCATCCCTCAGGACACCATCCGCACTCTTATTGACTCTGTACCTCGACGTGTTTCTGCGTGCATCGCCGCTCGCGGTGGTCCTACATCCTACTGAGTCGATGCCGTGCGCATTGTGTAACCTGCATATCGGTTTGAAATAAACATCAATTATTCTTCCGTGCCGACTCTGTTTTTCCCCCAACTTTCATCCCTTTCGAACCACTCCTCCTTGGTGTTGCATTTGCTCTGTCAGTCAGTGTATAAAACCCAAACCAAACCCCATGGCGCAACAGCCCTGAAGAGCCATGGCCTACCAAGTGACCATTGCTCAGCCCGAAGGCCTGCAGATTGAGGTATTGTATGGTCAGCACGACTAGTCCTGTCAGCCGTTCTTCTTGGTTTTGTAGACTGTGGCATTGATTGTATAATACCAATATAAATGGTCCGTTATTGGACATTATAAATTTTCCAGCTAGCTCATTCTTGGTTGCCAGCGTTTCGCCCTCGTGTGCTAGGGTGGGCTCATCAGTTGGTACCTAGCACACCTACCAATACGCTGGCTAGTGCATACCGTGGAGGCCACTGCGTAGGCTAACTGGAGCCACCGGCAGTGCCAGTGCACTAAGAGACTTTGTCTCATCACTAAAAATTGATGCCTGCTTGGCCATCAGATGATATAGATGTTGATTCCCATAGGGAATCTGAAATATTTGTCTTGAATGAGCAAATTTATAATACCAATATAGACATGAAATGACCTATCTTCAAGGGAAGTGAGCTATAATGGAGCAAATGTAGTGGTGAATTCCTACTGTTCAATCAATTTGTACTGATTTATCAGAAAATCAATATTTTGTCTGTATTGGGAGACTGAACAATACCTTCTTAGTGCGTTCTAGTTCAACAAAGTTATTGCTTGGTATAAATATGAAGACATAACTTTACTTGACTTTTACTAGGTTTTGAAAAATAAGTTGATACTTCTGTAATATCTTGAGTATGTGCTGTGAGTATACCGGACGAGTTGGCCATGCGGTTAGAGGCGCGCGGCTGTGAGCTTGCATCTGGGAGATGGTGCGTTCAAATCTCACTGCCGGCAGCCCTGAAGATTGTTTTCCGTGGTTTCCCATTTCCACACCAGGCAAATGCTGGGGCTGTACCTTAAGGCCGTGGCCGCTTCCTTCCAACTTCTAGGCATTCCCTATCCCATCGTTGCCATAAGACCAGTCTGTGTCGGTGTGACGTGAAGCCACTCTCAAAAAAAAAAAAAAGCTGTATATCATATTAGGGATCTGGAGAAGCTTGTCTACTCTTGTAGTAGTAATGTTGGACATAGTGTTGGTTAATGTGGCCAATATTGTGAATCAAAATCATAGTTTATATACTACACTTTTCAACAGTTTATATTTGGTGAATTTATTCCTTTGTTGCCATAAGACCTATCTGTGTTGGTGCGACTTAAAGCAAATTGTAAAAAAATATTCTTTAAGAATCGTAGTACAGAGAGGTTAGGATATTTATTCCCATGTGGCTATTATTGGCTTCTATCTAGCTTAAGAAGCTCATTGCCAGAATCTGGAAGAAAACATTTACTTTTTCAGTGTTTTGTATATATTGCACAAGTTTTCATGTTGTAGTATCTGAATAATTTCATGTAAACATTTTTTTCCCTTTTTTTTTTTTTTTCAGATGACCCACAGTTTTCAGAGCTGGTACGCCAAGCAGAAATAGCTATAGACAATGGAATATATCCAGAAAGGATATACCAAGGTTCCAGTGGGAGCTACTTTGTTAAAAATCCTGCAGGGGTTAGTATATGCTAAAGTTTTAAGATGTTAAGATTTTAGTTATGTTTCTTAGATTATATCTGTGTGCTTGCAAATTTTCGTTATGAGGCTCTGCTGAGTGTGTTTGTATTGTAATTAAATGCCCAAGCATGGTAAGCTTATCCTGTCAGCAGGCGTGACAAAGCCAACGGAATCAAACTGCCCTTTTGTAACTGATAGGTAAGTAGTGCAGACATTTGCTGGTCTACTTGACCTGTCGTATATCTTTATTCATTGACCTCCTTGGTTTTCTTATTGCATTCCATCATTTGAGACATTTGGTCCTGCTGTGTTGTACTAGTTGTCATAATCGTTGCCACCTTAGATTCTCCACTCCAGCAGGTCAGATGTGGTAATGAACAGGTCAAGGCTTGATCCATTATTGTTGAAAACTTTCCCTCTTTTTCCTCTTCTGCTGACGTGCTATGCCTAACAGAGTCAAGGGATTTTCCTGTTAGTTTGAACTTCCTTTGGCTGTAGTAGTCCCTTTAATCTACAAAGCAGCAGATTGAGTATTGGAGTGCCTCAGTGGTGTTGTGAAGGTCTCCTCCATTAAAACTGCTGTTAAGGACTTCACTGTAACCTTGGCAAGGGGCTCCTACAAGGTGTTACCAGTTAGGCCCGCTGGACCAAGGGTGGTGTTTTTTTTTAAAAAAGAGGTGTTTCTTCTCTACCACTTGCCCATTTGCCCTGGTCTGTGACTGCAGAGCCTGGCCTCTCATATTGGGCCTAAGTTGGCAGGTTCCCTAAGGTGCACGTGCACACACACACACACACTCTACCTGCATTGAAAATAGAATTAGAAATTGAATTTGAACACTGTTGATAACAATAATGCATAGTCCAATAACAACTTGCCCTGATCAATGTCACATTTTTATCTCTCGCCTTAGCCTCTGGAACAGTTAGTGTGTTAGTTCCCACACTTGGGGAGCATTATTGGTTCTTCTAACTGATTAGACAGTGAATTTCCTTTTAAGGGTCCCAGACATACATTTCTTTTGGCTTACTAAATATTTTATTTCACTGCCCCCATCCACCTCCCACCTTTTCCAGTTTAGAAATGAATACCTTCATGATCCTGCCCTGCTCCGTGGCTGATTGGTCATCGTCGACACTAACTTGCCACAGTTTACTAGAAAATTGATGATAATTTGAGAAGAAATCTTATGTAGTGGTCTAAGAAAAAGAAGCTTAAAAAACATCCAGTAACATAAAAATTTTAGATCTGGAAGATTTAACAAGGGGTCTGCATGTGGTTGCATTACGGACACAGCAAATGTGAACTTTTCAAGCGAGTCTAATAGTCAAATTATGAGCAAGAGATTCAGGAAAAGCCTTTTTCACTGCGTAAATGTGTGTGTTGTATCCCATTTTCATTCTTTCTTTCCTACTGTTACGACAATGCACCTAAATTTCTAGTGCCGCAAATAAAAACACAAGAATGGATGAAGGTTTTGCTATGTATAATGTTATCTGTACAAAATAAATAAACTAATAAATTTTATCTTTTAATTTATATTCAAGACACTTCCGTAATGCTCTGTGAATAATTCATTTAAATTATAACCAAAATTAGTTGAGTTAAGCAGACTTATATTTCGTAGTTGCCATATACTCAGTGATATAGATCTAAGATTTTTTAAATTTATTTTTTATTATTACTTTTTCAATTTGTTTTTCATTAGCAGAGAATTCTCACTTGCTGAAGTCTTGGATATTATAAATAATTAAGGCATTAGTGACATTGATATATTCACGCAGACTTCAGAACCTAGTATGGATACTGATGGTCCAGGAGATGAAGTGGGGGAGTTGAATTTCATAAATATTTAACATAGCCATTCAGAACAGTTGGATTTTGTACAACAAACAAATCAGAAAACTGTCCCAACTAGAATTCATAAGAAAAATGTTTATTGTGTATCTGCAGAAATATCAGGCACTACCAAATGTAGCTGGAACACTATCTGTTTTGCTAGCATCATTTCAAGATGTTCGGATATCTGATTGTGAGACAGCAGGATGGATTATCTTGTACACCAAACATCTGAGAAGAAAAGACATTGTACTCACAGAACTTCAGAGTCATAGTAGGAAGATCGTATTCTAAATGTGACATTGGTTTGTGCATCGACTGTGTTTTTTGCCCTTCATTCTTGTTGATTTCTGCATAGTGCCAACTGCTTTTTTGCCTTAGGCTATATTTCTGCGTGATTATTGTTTATGAAGTTCCATACATTTTCTAGGAAGCTTATACCGTGTACCAATGAACAAAAGGCATCCATCAGTGATATTTTTCTTTATATTCTAATAAACAGGATGGGCCAGAAGTCACACAAGTAACTTAACATATAGTTTTTCAGTTACATGGATCTGGAAATGTGTTCTAGATTGAGAATAATGTCCATCCCTGCCCATAGTATGTCTGTCTCTTGTTAGAGATCACTCAAATGCTAACAATGCAGGCGAAAATTGTTGTATGTCACTCCGTGAAAATATAGCACGTGATTGTGTTCTGTTTGGCTTGTGGTTCTGGCGACTGCTACCAAGGTGGTAGTTACAAACATTTGTTATTTTGGTGGATACAAGAAGATTCACGCTTGAAGAAAGTCGTCTTCTTAGCATATGGGTGCACGAAAAGGAATGGATGGGCGAGACATGATGATATTAGGGAAAACTTTTTTTAATCACTTCAGTTAAGAAGCTAAACTTCAGAAACCGGAAGGAAAGCCCTTTGGAACTGGGTCTGTGTTTGTTGCACCCCCGTAGTGGAAGATCGAAAAAATATGACGATAATGAAGTCACTGAACGCTTAAATGCATCATTGCTTCGTTCATCAGCAAAATCTACAAGTAAGTGGTCGGCGGAGATACATTCCCAGAACCTCCATATGTCGTCGGATGAAGAATGAAGGTTACTGTTCATTTCGACCTGGCAGCATAATTAAATTACGTGGTCATTCCCGAAATGCTGTGCTGAGCAAGCAGACACAAATGGCAGAAATTATAGTAAATTATCCATGCAAGAAATTCAGGAATTTATGTCCATTCTGAAATTGGTTCTAAATAGCAACTACTTCAGTTTTAATAATGTCATTTACAAACAGAATGATTTGGCCATGGGATTACCAGCCTCAGGGATATCGGCAGAAATTTATTGAGATAATTTGGAATACACAGATATACATTAAGGAGTGAGGGTAATTGTTTCCACCTATTCAATACTACAAGTGTGAAGTCATTAATACATCACATATTTATTAGATTTCAACATAGGGACCGGTTTCGGCAACTGTATTTGCCATCATCAGCCAAAGGAAAAATTGTAACAAGGCATTATACAAATCTATATTAACATAATTTTAAAATATATGTATATACAAATTGAACCATACTCTTAAACTTTTTTATTGAAATTACTAGCACATTTCGTATGCGATATATTATAATTTGATTAATTCTGTACAATCTTTTGGATACACAAAGATCTCAAACCTGTATTCAATAATATCTGCTACTGGGCTCGCTGTGTGGATTAGTGATGGGCTATTCGATTCATTTGATTCCGTTCACGTCACTGAATCGATAAAGTGATCCGATTCACTGCACTTTAGAGTCGTCGTTCTTATTACATCTGTATAGTGTTTGCTGATAAGACAGCAGCAACAACATTCAAAGCTGTCCGCTGCCATCTGGTCTTCATTCTATGAACTGCTTTCCTACGTGTCATCGAGCTTTCTGATTCAGGTTTCTCCTGGCAGCCACCTCTTCGGATCAGATTTTGATGTTACAGAGCCTTTCCCCCACAGTGACAACTCCATTAAATAAGTATATAGAATTAGATGAAAAAATATTTGTACGCACAGTCATTGGTGATCTTCATTTAGAGCTGTCACCCATGTGGGAGATTCCCTGTCAATTATTTGCCTAGTCTTTTCTTACATGATTTCAAAGAACATGGGAATTTCATTGTATTTACAGCAAGTACACAATACAAAACAAATAAGTTAAAAATAAAATGCAGGAAAAAAAAACAGGCACTTGTGCAGTACTATACAGGCTCATTATATTACTGTACAAAACTTACGTAGTTAATAATAATAATAATAATAATAATAATAGTAATAATGATAATAGTAGTAGTAGCAGTAGCAATAATAATAATAAGGAGGAGGAGGAGAAGAAGAAGAAGAAGAACTGACATAACTTGAATTTTATACACTAACTTATTGTTTTCCCTCAGTTGTCTGAAAGTCACAACTCTATTATATATACGGAATTGGATGTAAAATTACCTGTGTTTGCAGTAAGTAGCCTACATATTAAATATAAATCAAATAAGTTGCTTTACCTCGCACAGACAGGCCTTATGGTGACAATGGGCTTGGAGTGGAAAGGAAGCAGCTGTGGCCTTAATTAAGGTACAACACCAGCATTTGCTGATGTGAAAATAGGAAACCGCGGAAAACCATCTTAACAGCTGCCACCAGTTGGATTCAAACCCACCATCCCCCAGATGCAAGCTCATAGCTACGTGACCCTAACTGCATAGCAAACTCGCTCAGTCATCTTTGAAAATAGGTCTCTTTCTATCAGTAGAGGTTTTTTTAAATCTTATTTTGTATAGGCTACTCGAGATGCAGAGTAGCCCTTTGGTTTTCTGATTCAACATCTTTTTAGAGTTATTGCGTTAGTCGGCTCACTTACCTACTGTCCACGTAAACCGGTGATCTCATGGCTAGATTATTGAAGTCTTGTGCAATGATGTGACATACAAACTGAGAAAATACTGAGTGGTTCTTCCCAATATAAAACGGATAATTTCAAGTGTTCACGAGCATGACTTGTCGTCATAAGGTAGGCTAGAGAGTTGAATTAATTGCCGAATGTAAACTAAGTTTACTTTACAAAGAAAATTAAATATGTCCTCCTATTCATTACATACACATCTCCATCATTAGATGGAGTAATAATAGCCATATGTGTTTTAACTTGTTTGAGCCATCTTTAGTGAAAAAAGGTTAAAGTTTTTATGTAATTGATGCTAAAAAATGTGTTAAAACATAATGAAGAAAAGAATGAAAACAAATGAGACATGACCGAATTACAACAATAAGTGATTATGGCGAGGTTGTGGACCTCTTAGTCTAAAACGTACAGTGTATTACAGTTAAAAAAGAGGACTAATTCACTGTGCTAAAATGACTTGTCTACCTTCGTTGAGTCACCATCACAAATAGTTAAAAGGGCGTTGCAAGTGATGGATATCGTTGTTATCCATATTGAAGATACTATGTGTAGGATGCTAAAGGGTTTATTGTGTCACCTATTAAATACATTTAAATTTTTGAAAATTTAGGAATTTATTACTATTTCCATTTGAGACATGTTTTGCCCATCTTTGAGGGCATCATCAGTCATAGTACCACCTCAAGGCATAAATCAGGTATCTGATTAGTAATTAAAATGTAAATGCTAAGATACAAACTAAACATATTACAATGGAAAAAAAAAAAAAAAACGAAGCAATGTTCAGTGATGATACAGATAAACAATATATGTTTATAGACAACAGTAGTCGGCACCAAAGCGTAAAATCACAGGGTATTTTAGCAGTGTCCAGCAGTGGTGGTCCGAAGAATAATCGACGCTAATCTATAGAAAATCATAGGAAATTATAAAGTTTATACATATACTTACATGGAAGCAGTTTGGGGAGAAAGGGTATGAAGTGTCTGGCGTCAATGTTCACAACACTAATTACTGCCATTGGTTGAACGATCACAGTTTGTCAGGGTAATTATACAGTAGTTTTAGAAGATTCCATTGAACAGATGGGGAATTACAGGCTTATAATACATATATACAAGAGAGCAGCTTGGGGAGAAAGGATACAAAATATTTGGCTCCAAGTTCGTCTCGTTGTTTCAGCCGTTGGTTGACGGTTGCAGCATTAACACTATACAGTAATGTGCAGAGTGGTCTAACCTCAGTTCATAATCATTGGGGGCTGGGAATAATATTCCACTGTTTTTTCAAGAATGTTGAATGAGGTTCTATATGCGTAGACATATCGGAAGTTGTTTGGTTGGTCCCGGGTTGATGAATATGGCTCCAAAAGCACGGTGAATTTGGTTGGCATGGAAGGAAACTCTTTGGGTGTCCTGACGTTTTGACTACACTAAATTTATACCTAAGCGTCATAACACCCAAAGAGTTTCCTTCCATGCCAGCCAAATTCACTGTGCTTTTGGAGCCATATTCATGAACCCGGAACTTAACCAGACAACTTCCAATATGAATGTGCCTATAGAAACTCATTCGACATTCTTGAAAAACGGTGGAATATTATTCCCAGCTCCCAATGATTATGAACTGAGGTTAGACCACTCTGCACATTACTGTATAGTGTTAATGCTGCAACCGTCAACCAACGGCTGAAACGAGGAGACGAACTTGGAGCCAGATATTTTGTATCCTTTCTCCCCAAGCTGCTCTCTTGTAAATATATATTATAAGCCTGTAATTTCCCATATGTTCAATGGAATCTTCTAAAATTACTGTATAATTACCCTGTCAAACTGTGATCGTTCAACGAACGGCAGTAATTTGTGTTGTGAACATTGACGTCAGACACTTCATACCCTTTCTCCCGAAACTGCTTCCATGTAAATATATGTATAAACTTTATAATTTCCTATGATTTTCTGATGGAAATGGTAATAAATTCCTAAATTTTTAAAAATTTAAACGTATTGAATAGGGGGCACAATAAACCCTTTAGCATCCTACACATAGTTAAAAGGACAGCAAAAACTTCAGAAACTATGTTTGAGAAGAAAGGAAGTGCCAGGTAAAATGTATGCGACACATAGTGGAAACTGCCAATGGAGTTCAAATTTATTAAATAGTTGCCCTCTTGTCAACATTAGACACTGTCATTGAGAATGGGACTGCTAAATTTGAGGTCACGCCTTTCGAGAGGCCAACTATGTAATAAATTTGAACTTCATTACCGGTTTCCACTATGTGTCGCATACATTTTACCTGGCACTTGTTTTCTTCTCAAATATAGTTTAAGTTTTCGCTGCCCGCTTAACTATTTATGATGGTAACTCAACGACGACATTTTAAATTTTAGCACAGTGAATTCGTCCTAGTTTTTTTTAATTTAACACACTGCACGTTTTAGACCAAGAGGTCCACAACCTCGCTGTAATCACTTATTGTTTTAATTCCATCATGTCTCATTTGTTTTCATTCTTTTTTTCATTACATTTTTAACACATTTTTTTGCATCAATTATGTAAAAAGCTTTAATCTTTTTTCACCGAAGATGGCTCAAATGAGTTGAAACATGTATGACCATTATTACTCCATCTAATGATGGAGATGTGTATGTATTGAATAGCAGGACATATTAAATTTCCTTTGTAAAGTGAAAACCATCAATACGGAATTGTTCTAATATCTTATGTCAACTAAGTTATAATACTGATTCATTAAACTAATAAATAGAAGAACCTAATAGCCTACCTGTTTACCAGCTAGTTACTTTGGAATTATCTTTTGACTACCTTTTAACACCGAAAATAAATCCATATATTATCTAAAACATCCCTTTAAGAAGAGAACAGTGAATGAAAGTGGGTGGTATTTTCAAATGAGCTGAGAGCGAGAGCCTGTCTTAGCGTAAGATTCTTTCAGTGTGCGATGCCTCTTTGTCTCGCTGCAGTGGAAGTTCGGCTCCGCGCCATTGTCCGCTGTGCCGATATGAACCGCGTGTTTGTGTTGTATCGCTGAGCCTTGATTGCATGTAATTCTTTCAGTGTGCCATGGCTCTATATGTCTCACCCACAGCGGAAGTTTGGCTCCCCGCCAATGTCCAGTGTTCCGATAATGAACCGCGTGTGTGTTGTTTCACTGGTCCGTGAGTGAGCCACTCGGCACTGTCTGCTGCAAGTTAGCTGAATCGTGTTCTGTGAGCTTGCCGTTCCTGTGAATCGATTCATTCAGACACTTCAGTGATTCAATGCACTGTTTCTAATCATACACTAAGTAGCCAACGTTAATGTGGATGTTCTGGCTGTATTAAATCAAAACCTTGGAAATGCAGCCTATACCCTATCCAGTTTAAATGCCCTAGATCCGCATGTGTTTTACATTGGAATCTGAATCCCATCAGAATCTAAATTATTTAGATTTAAGTATTCCTAGACATCCCAACCGGCTATCTTATCACATCTTTAGAAAACCAACTCACAGATGGTTATTACAATCCAAAATGATTCCCTCCATCCCCAATCCCATAAAAAAGCAGCATACTGTAGTATGGTAAATAGAGCATTCACCATCCCCTTATCCAAAAAAGACCTTCAAAATGAACTAAATATTACACAATCAATAGCTAAATCAAATAGGTATAATGCACAATTTCTCAAAATCAACACAACTAAGACATCAAATTTCTATTTTAAACAGAGGAATCAATAAACAGAAGTATTCCTCCTTCACGTTCAATAATATAAACATATACCAAATTACTAATATTTTCAAGAAACATAACTAACAAATAGCTTTTAAACTAATAATTTTTCCCAATTTCTTTAATACATGTAATGTCAATTATACTAATACATTTTCTCAATCATGTGCCTACAAACTACAGTATGCGCCAAAATATACAGCACTGGAAATTATGTTAGTCTTATTGTCATTATCTTACTTATCGAAATGATAGCGTAAATGTTCAAAATGTGTTCCATTGTGCTGTAGGCAGTGTTCATAACGATCACGCAGATTTTCCAACATATTCTGGAACATAGGTTGCTTCAGAGTCCCGAAGAACGAGACGATCTTCTGACGTAATGCAGGCACAGTTCTGGGTGGATCTGGACAATTGAAAATTTGCTCCTTTACCATTCCTCACACATAAGCATCAGGTGGTGTGAGATCGGGGGAATATGATGGATAGGGGAACTCAGCCCCGCGGGAAATTACTCGTCCTGGAAAGGTTTCTTGCAGCATAGCCATAGTCTGTCGAGCGGTGTGGCAGGTCACCCCGTCTTGATGGAACCACTGTCTATTCATCTGCAAGTTCCTGGCACGACAAAACCTTCTTAGGTCCTGAATAAATGGCCTGATCACCATGTTCCTATAGCGTTCCTGGTTAACAGTAAGAGGCGCACCATAATCATTCTCTATGAAATACAGACCTAGCACACAGTTTCCTGACACTGCACACCAAATCGTCACACGCACATTATGTAGCGGTTTTTGGACTACAGTGTCTGGCCTCTCGAAACCAAAAAAGAGAGTTGTTTGGCGATTGCTAAAACCGTCCAAGTGAATGTGACCTTCTGTAGCAGTAGACAAAGGGGTAAGTGATAATGCAACATCAGCACTCACATTACAAGGACAACACACACACACAATATTACTTAAGTTAATTTCCATTTGTTCCAGATGCTTCTTCCATTCTATATCTCGAAAGAAACAAAATCAGATACTCAAAATTTGGATTGAAGCCCCCTTTTAACCATAACTTACATTAAAACAATCAACTTCCAACGGAGAGTCTGGTCGCTACAAACAAGAATTAAACATGTCAATACTTCCTCTGATCAAATTGTCAAACTGCAGCAGCAAGCCTCATCAAATCTAGAAGCCATTCTCCAACGAACCCAAGACTTCAATTCTAGATTATCATCATGACTCTAATTTTGCATCATGCGTGATTACAATCATTTTAAATAACATTATTTAGAGAGCACAATTCTTAACTAAAATTCTCAATACTGAAATGTTACCGTATTCTAGAAACCAACGCACTTTAGAAACTATGGCTCCTATATATTAACATCCAATATTTATATTTATGACTCAAATTTTAATGCCAAATTATAGTTGAATCAATTTTATTTTAACATTGCAAACAAATTTTAGCCAATTTTTCAAATTGTAAAAACTGTGTTTTGGACGTCAATGTGTTTTAGTATTAAGAGTTACTCCATTTTAACATTGCAAATCATATTGTCATAATTTTTAATGTGTATATTATTCCCATGTTTTAAATATTATCACTGAAATTAGATTTACATTCAATGTAATGAAATTTGTAACAACAATCCAAATATGACAAACCTTGAGACAATTGTATAGGCTGATGATGCTTGTGAATAATGCGAAACATGTCCCGGTAAATTAGTGTTGTAACATTACAACCTAGCAACACAAACTAATTCGTTTTGAAAAGGTGGATCAAAACAACCAACAAATTGTTAGTATATCAATGTGACTTTCGTCGGAGAACCACACGCTGAACAAGAAATCTGGATCCTAGTACACCATGGTCAAAAATTGTGCACAATATTCCACCCTGAAATGCCTATCGTGCTCCGTCAATCGTTGCCCAACCTGTATTCGGTACGGAAATCCCCCTATGTCTTTAAACAATCCTCAAAGTGACGTAGGGCTGATGTTTAATTTCAGGGCTGTTTGACGAAGACTTAGCTTTTGAGACTGCAACACCTGATTGAGGACACGTCCATGATTTTCATTCGTGGACACAGTTACTGGCCTACCAGACCTTCCCTTGCGTTGACACAATACACTACCCGTACGACGAATTTTTTTTAACAGTAGATAGCATAACTGTGTTAAAGGCTGCTGGCTTATTGAAGTGTTCACGATAATGTTCCGCCACTAACTTTAAACTCGGCCCACCTTGATAACCGTTTCTGTACGAGCGAAAATAATACTCCAATATAAACACTTTTTCCTCCGTCGCGAGACCCATTGTCACTTCCAATCACAGAGCACAAAGTTCTTTACACAGCTAACAGTTCATCATGGCAATGTAACAACACGCAGACGCTCAGGCGTGCGCATGCGCACTGCGCGAAAATGAGTACTGTATATTTTGGCGCATACTGTACAATGCAATAGCTGTGAAAGTACATATATAGGGCAAATAGGACGTAATTTTTCAACAAGATACATGGAACATGTCAATGCTTCAAGATACAATAGTTTCTGTGCCATGGCACAACACAAGACAGACTTAAAACATAATTTTACATCAATTGATCTATATTTAAGTATATTGAAAGTGGATAAGAAGGGCTCCATGCTCAACATATTGGAGAACTGTTACATTAATTTAGAACAGTACTTTTACACTAACCATAAAATTAATTAAATAAATGAAAAACCTAATATTCTGTTTGATATAATCATGCCTATATATGCAAAATATGAACGGGAAAAAGACCTGTTAAATCCACCAATCAGTTCAAACCTACCTGCCTGCCTTCCACCTGCTACTCCTCACACATCCCTCCTCCAGCCCCTACCATCATAAGCTACACTCCTACTCCCTCTCAACAGTCAATTATGTGTTGGTGTCTATACCAAGTGCACACAATTTACGAGGCACAAAGGGGGTGAGTCTCGTATAGCTGTATATTAATCTCAAACTTCTAGTTTCCCTTCTTCTCTCAATAATTTACTTCAGATATTTTATTTTCAGACAGTCACTTCAAACCAAATTAAACAATAGATCACTACATCTGATGAAAAAGGAATACTTATTCAAGTTACGAATGTTCCCATTGAAGCTACATACAATTACCTATATTAATATTGAACGAAACATAATTTATAAATCAAGTGGCTCTTCTATACAGATGGGGGCTGCCAACTCCCAGATCAACTCGGGAACGTTTGGCTGCTGTATGAGTGACGACATAGTTCGGCAGTAATCGCAGCTGTTTTGATGTATCATTTGGTTTCAGTTTTGGATGTGTTGTCGGACTTTACCAATATTTTAAATTTGGATTGTAAATTGAGACATACTAGATTGTTTATTTTATTATTGGTTGTATGTAACCATATGTTTCCCAATTGGATCGTGGCTGAAGATGACCCAATATATATGGGGTCAAAACTAGTCCCAGTTATATAGGACATTATACAAGCTAATGGTATTGAACAGGTGGACCCTTCTCTACCCTTTGATAGTGAAAATTTCTGTGTGCTCACTATCACTGAATTCATTAGGCTTAATTTCTCTAAACAGGTTAATTGCTTCAGCTACACTATTACTGAATAACTAAAAAGCTAACCTGGCATTCATCCTCTGAAATGAGGTTGGGTCTTTGTGAGAGGATGTTATCATACCACTTCGAAGACCAGCAAACTCAGGAGATGTGTCACTTTGATATAACTGCCGTAAAGGTTGTAATTTACCTCTTTGCCTTTATACAGCCAAAGAACCTTATTTTGGAAATAGTGACGTATGCACTTCAAAATATGCACAGAATCAGAAAATGTCCACAATCTTCTTTGATGATCGGCCGGGTTTTCAATGGAGCTTTTTATTTTATCATTCTTCCCTGAAATTCCCAAATTCATCCATGCCCTTTTATTACACTGACTTCTATCACATGTAAAACCAATGTACTTTCACCCTAGCTTGTTCCCATTGAATTATGACCTGAATTATTATTTTTGACAATAGCTCTCCAGGAGTTGCATTCTTGCTAGCATACACTGCTACAGGCTGGATCCAGTTGTGCAACAAAGGGACAAACATAAATAGAAACACGTGATTGGCAAGGACATTCTTTTTGTCTTAGGGAGTTTCATCACCTAAATCAACAAACCTGTCAACTGCCAGTGTAATTGTATTAAGTCTAATGTCTTCTCTCATTTTCACTTCATCAAAAATCACTATTCCTAGTAGGTTGTTTTTCTTGCTAAGGAACTTAAGACTGTCTTAAGCTTCACTTGATACATTGACTTTATTTGCAATTTGCTTTACCGTATTTACTCGTGTATTAGACCCCCTCGCTTATTAGACCCCCCCCCTTGGCTTTTCGAGACGAAGAAAATGAAAAAAAAAAAATCTTGCCTATAAGACCACCCAAACATAATTCATCGGAGAACGATGACGATTCCACTTCGAAGCGGGTACAAGTCTTATTGCAGCTCTGATAACATTGCACAAATTTGTGAATAGTTTCATCCGTACGACCTACGCAATGGAAAATGCGTCGAATCCATGCGGTACATCTGTGTTACATAGGTAAGAAATGTCCGCCTCTGTAGCGTAGGTCTACTGCAGCTCTGACGACGTCGCACAAATAGATGAATTGGCCTAGCTTCGTGTCCAACCTGCGCATTGCAAGCATGTATCAGTCATGCTATATTGTCTGTGTTTTGTAGTTAATAATGTCCGCCAGCGTAATGGCCAGCACAATTAGTTGCTGTTTTCGGGGTTCTGACTTTGATTCCTGGTACCGTACTGCCAGAGATTTACGAATGGCAGGAAGGCTGATATGCGGTAAAAGCGGTACCTGTAACTCCCCTCCACTGGGGGTGTGTCTAAAAAGAGCTGTATCACCTCGGGATGAGGAAACAAGTTTACTTTAGTTGAGAAATATTCACGGTTGTTGCTACTTATACAGCAGGCGAGATCATTAACAAAGTGGTTGTTGAATATCTCGTAACTCGGGCCATTATAGGTATACATTTGGAGAGAAGTAAGTTTAAAATGTGATAATAGCTATCCAATTAAAACGATTGTTTTACTCGCCAACGTACGTAGCAAATAATAATAATAATAATGTTATGTCCCCACGTACTTTTAAACGATTTTCGGAGACGCTAAACAAAACATACTAGGGTATGCGTTAATAAAAAAATGAACGTACAAAATTAAACATTATGATAGTAAAACACAGTACCACCACACCTGTAGATATCCATAAATGCGCTATATTTTCCTGTTATTTATTTTTATTTTTTCCTGCAAACTTTTGGCACTATCAGGGCGATAATATACCTATCCTAAACAATGTGGTCTGTCTTATCTCATGGACAGCTGTTTACGCAAATCCTGATGTGATAAATGTAGAGAACAGGCATGAAATATACTTAAAAATAAGGGTCTGTGTTTCAACAGCCGCAGTTATCGAAAGAATGTTTCCAGTTACTATGTATTACATTCGGAAGTACAACTCGTAACACACGCTAGTTTATATATTATTGTTTATATATGTATTGATTAGGTGGAAGTTTCAATACTTCATATTTGTGAATGTAATCAATACGGAAATGAAACTTATAGGTTATGACATACGCTAGTTATCAGCTGATGGCTTGGCATGCCTTCTACAGTACGGCTTTATTCGGAAGGAGTGGCTTCTGCTACATATACACCAACTGGGAATATCAGGGACTGTCTGGGAATAGATTTACACTGTTTAGACTCCATAGTCGGGAACAAAATTATTTTTAAAAGGTTCAAAAGACGGGACCTCGTATGCTCTTGATTGGAATGCATGGCTCAGAGAGAATGAAGCATGGCTGATGCGACTGACGAGAGATAGCAGTGATGATGACGTCACTTAGAATGCCGACACGCCAGTAGCAAGGCAGGGAAGTTGGCGGCGCAAGGCTTTCATTTGAATTATCGCCCGTCCTGACGTCAACCTCACCAGAGGAATTAGAGATGTAACGAATGACTTGATATGAGTAACTAAAACAGACTTTTATATGTACCGTAGGCCTAAAAGTTGTGTTCACCAATTTTTGTCTTTTTACGTTTAGAAATACTGCCTTCCGACGAAAACAGCCAGTATAACTTAAATACATTCTAAGTTTGTTAAATAATAGTATAGAATGTTTACACGTACAATTTATAGATCTTTATAACCTAGAAGTCATGTGTTCGCTGTACAAAATTTTGAGGTTATCGCATATTGGACCCCCTTTATTATTTTTGGCTGTAAAAGTGGGGGGAAAAAGGGGTCTAATACGCGAATAAATACGATAATTTAGCTCTGCATGAAATTAATTTCTTTTTGGTTCTAATTAAATTCCTACCAAGGTTTTTTAACTTGTCACCTCAAATTTAGAATAGTTCTAGAAGCATCAACATCACTATCAGCTACTTTACAGGGCAAACTGAGACCAGGCTCTTTTATTTTTTACATTGTCATCACTATTAAGTATTTTAGATGTAGGGGAAAAAATTTAGTTAATTACATTCTAAGCTACTACTGTTAGTATTGTCATTGCCAACATGTTCTTTGAGTAACTCTCGATTCAATGGGGGTTTTCGAATTTTCAGGTACTTACTTAAATAGGAGAGTAAGTTTGGAAAAATGTGAGGGACAGCTCCTGGTTTTAAGCTCCACCTTATTCTTGGAATTTCAACTTTTTTCCCATTCATAATAAACAAGTTTTCCTTTATAATAAGATATCCCAAAAAATGACAAATCCTAGACTTATGCCTAAGCTGCATGTCTTTTCTTGGGATTGCCCTAGCCCACTCAGAGAAATGCTCCTTATTTTCAGATGGTGAGAAGAAATGTTCACCTTCACCTGACCTGAAGCACGACTGCATTTTCACACTCGCTATATTCCAAAATATAGTTATTATACTAAAAAAATCACTCCCGCTACCCGTAAAAATGCGCGCACCCAGTATAAACAATCCCATCTGTTCATCTAAAGCGATCGTTGTGCTGCAGTAGCACATTTCCGCACTGTAACCACTAGTTTCTCCAGTGCTGTAATGGGAAGCAAGTAGAAGTGCTCTCGCTTCTTTCTATTCGCTATGGTTGCCTCATCAATAAGCAGTTGGTCAGGACCATTTCTACCTTTCTCGAGTTATCCAAATTGACTGTTGGGAGCGATTTTGACATGAAAATGGGAGGACAATACCACAGCCATGTAGGTTGTGTGTAAACTGACATGGACTGTTGAGTACTGAAGAATGTGGTATGGGAAAACCACCTGACATCTTGTGGTACCATTGCCTCTATTCTGCCGTGCCACCATTTCTGCAACTAGCACGATGACTGTTCACCGGGAGGTAAATGGACTAGAGTTCAAGGCTTGGTGGACCTTCCCACATACTGCATATTTAGTTGAATGCTAGTGTCATGTTTGGTGGTGTGTAAAGAGGGCTGGCATTAATCCACGGATGACAGAAGACATGCATTTTACTGTATCATGTGGCAGTCAGATGGTGGGTTCTGGGTGTTGCAAATGATACATGCCAGCCTGTACAGTGCCCACAGTGAAATTATGTTGAGGTGGGGTGACCGTGTATGGATATTTTCCTTGGAAGGGATTTGGTCCTCTCGTAATACTACAGAGGACAATAAATGCTGGAGGCATTTTGACCAGCTGTATGCTGTCAGTGGTAGAAAACCAGTTTGGAGGCGATAACTGCATATTTCAGCATAATGAATAATGATCCTTGCCGTGCAACAGGCTTCGGCAGCCAGCACAATTCCTATCTTTGCCGCTAGATGGGGGCTTCATTCATTCCATTCCTGACCCAGTTGAATGGAAACAGGCTGTGGATTTTCATTTTCATTCAATGATCCCATCCATGAAATAGAATCTGTTCATGAGTGGTTTGTGGGCGTTACGGTTCCAGGAATGAACTGGCGTGTCCAGAGCTTTGCCCTTAATCCTATTCAACACCTCTGGAATGAATTCAAATGACAATTTCATTCCAGACCCTGATGACTCACATCACTAACTGCACTTGTTACTGCACTGAAGGGAAAATGGTCTGCCATTCCTCCGGATATGTTGTGACATCTGATAGGCCGTCTCCCACCTTGTATTAATATCCACTACTGGTCAGTATATCCTGGGAACACTCAGAGGACAGTTTTGATTAGGTGTCCAGATACATTTGATTGGATATTGCATGTATATATGTTGTTGCTAACGAACTGCTATCCTTTTTCCAGTGTTCGGTCATACACGACAGCGCAAACTTTGTTTTTGCAGTGGTTTAATGCCATACTAACACATCAAAGGTTTTCGGTGATGCAAGGATGAGAAAGAGCTAGGATTGGAAAGGTAGTGGTTGTGGCCTTACTTAAGGTACAGCCCTGGCAATCGCCTGGTGTGAAAATGGGAATCCATGGAAAACCATCTTCAGGGCTGCCGACAGTGGGGTTTTAACCCACCTTACAGCTGTGCTACCCTAACCACACGGCCAACTTGCTTGATGAAAACTTAATTCTTGTTGTTAGGAATATGTAGGATGGATTTTTAAATGTAATTTTATCTCTATAATAAGCAGACCTGGCCATGAGCTGGAAACTGCAGATGATGATGATGATGATGATGATGATGATGATGATGATGATCTATATGAGAAAGTGTAATTGAAACCTTAAAATTTAAAGGATAAAAAGAATTAGGTTTTTTGTGTGTTTTACATGCAAATCAGCAATTTTTATGTTATTTTAAATGTGTCTGTAGATTTTATTTTTTGCTTAAATGTGTTTATACTATTTTAATTTTATCTTGTACTGTTGGCATTAGCAGAAGATGGTCCATACAAAGACCGAAGCACGTCATAATTTAAAATTAAAGTGAGTATTTTTATAACTAAATAGTTTTATAGTATTGAACAGGTGGATATTTATTTAAATAGAATATCCTTGTGGAAATTTCTTGTTTTGAAAATCGAGAATCACTGTCAAAATGCTCATATTTTCTCTCTACCTGTTTTCCAATGGGTTTTTTTTTTGGATTTAATTTTGCTTCTAGTACAACTCTGATATGGGCGGCCCCTCTCCCCGGTACGCCGGCGCACACGATTCCGGCGATCACTTTGGGCAAGATAGAAGCGCGATTCATCTCTAAAGACGACCCCATGCCATTCGTCGACCCACGTCGATCTTTCTCGACACCAGGCTAGCCTTACACGTCACTGTTGTGGGGTCAATGGAACACCTGCAGGGACACGGGCTCGTAAGCAGCTGCACGCAGGCAATTACCAACTGTTTGTTGTGTAATGTGGGGTGCCACAGCTGCTCGAATTTGCGCTGCCGTTGCATGGGGTTCCATCCGGGCCATCCGAATGATGCGGCGATCCTCTCTCACAGTTGTCTGTTCCGCTGGGCCTGTGCCAGGTCTACGAGTGTGAGTACCTTCATTTGACCACTGCTGCCGTACACGTTGTACCGTAGATGCCTGTCTGCCAACACGTGCAGCGACAGTCCTTAGCGATAATCCAGCCTCACACAGCCCAATTATCTGAGCCCTGTCAAAGGGCGACAGTTGTTGATAGCGTGCTCTTCTCTGTCGTTGAGGCATGTTTGACGGGAACACTTCACTGCACAGGCTGAAAGTCAACTACGCTACACCAGAGTCCATATACTGGAGTTGATTCCTCCGCGACCAATCACGTGGGGAGACCTGTAGCAACAATCCAATGGGTCTGAAACTTTAATCATTTACATACCTACATGGAATAGTTCCATATCTTGAAAATCAACACAAATGACCAATGCCTTCATGATGTTGCAATTTCTATTTTCTTAAGTATAATGAAATCAAGGAAGTCTGCTTATTTACAGTATATTTACATCAGTAATGTACCTGAATAAGTCTATTTTAATTTAACCAATTTTATGTAACTTACTAGAATGCATAACAGAATTTTACATGTGTTTTACTGATTAGAATAATTAGTCTCGCTAAAAATCTTCAAACTTTATGTTGACTGTTCATTATGTTAAATGTCTTGAATAGCACTTAGCTAGATGTTGTATGTGATTCATCTGAGTGACAGACATACATACATTTTTCTTATCAAAATGGGAGCACTTGCAAGTTGATCCACACTTATGCAGAGTGAAGTAATTGAGGAATTTTTAATTTGACCAAAATTTATGCTTATAAGCAAGATCTCTCTCATTAGATACAATGAGATTCAGGATTTAAATATGTGATCATGGTAGATATTGTAATTGTTTAAGAAGTATGGTAGTTCCTTTTGTGAAAAATGTGATACTGCTGCAAATGGATTCTCCTATGATATACCATACTTATACAGTATATTCACATGCAGTTTAATTAGTCCAAACCATTGTTCGATAATATTTTTATTGTATAGCAGGCACAGTTTATTCCTATGTGACCTCAGTTATATGGCAATACTATTTTTCAGTATCCTGCAACAAAAGCCAAAAATATTTTGAATGAAGAGAGCTATAGTGCAACAAGTTGAAGTAAACCAGCGATGTGAGTGCTAGTTCTTTAAGGTGGTGTGACAGGGAGAACAGGGAAAGTATGTGAGAGAAGACTGTGAACACGCTGTTGCCAGTGTACCATAGCTTACCAGGCTTAACTCAATACCGTCTAACACTAAGCATACGACAGCTCGCGTCACTGGCTGTTTGGCGTGGTTCATGCCACTACCCACATCAGTGTTGCCAATTTGTGCGCAGTGAGAGAGACGGCATGGAGCTAGTGTGCTTCAGTGCTGGCTTAACGGAAACATACTCCGTGACCACTGTGCGAGCACTCTCCTGCAGTCGCTATTTGGCAACGTTGGCCAATCTTTGGCTTGTGACAGGACAGGAGGGAGTTATTCGGGTATTTTTTGTGATGTTTCAGTTGGAGTTGCTGAGCTATGTCGATTTCAAGGTTATTTAACATTCTGAGAGGTATTAAGTTGTCTATTTTGTGAAGTAATGAAGTTAAGAGCTACAGTTTTCTCATTATTGATCATTTCCTTTTTTGAATGACACACTTGCCCAATCCTTGAAATTTTGTTGTTGAGTTTTTGTGATTGTTAAAAGAAAATTAAAATAAACCCTGATTGGATTCTTTAATAGCATGGTGAATTTCTCATACTTTTTTTTTTTTTTTGTACTTTGAGAAACATAATGCTTGCAAAGAGCAGACTTATGTGGTATACTCTGTATTACGAGGCATATTTTTTAAGTAAGTACCATTTTGATATTCTGCCGATGAAGCGCTGCGGTCGGCATTCCGTGCATGCACGCTGTGTACCTGCATCTATTGGCAAGGTTGAGACGCCATTACGGCAATAGTCCCCCTTGTGTACGTTTTTTGGCAAGCATTTGAAATGGCCTCGCAGATCGAGAGTCCTGGCGACTGTGAAGTCCGGTGTGTTATTCTTTTTCTGAGTGCAAAAGGTTTGAAAGCTATCGATATTCATCGTGAGATCTATGCAGTTTACGGACCAAACATTGAGTGATAGAATGGTTAGGAAATGGGTTCAAGCATTTAAAGGTGGCCGCAAAGATGTGCTACAGTTTTCTCATTATTGATCATTTCCTTTTTTGAATGACACACTTGCCCAATCCTTGAAATTTTGTTGTTGAGTTTTTGTGATTGTTAAAAGAAAATTAAAATAAACCCTGATTGGATTCTTTAATAGCATGGTGAATTTCTCATACTTTTTTTTTTTTTTTTTTTTTTTTGTACTTTGAGAAACATAATGCTTGCAAAGAGCAGACTTATGTGGTATACTCTGTATTACGAGGCATATTTTTTAAGTAAGTACCATTTTGATATTCTGCCGATGAAGCGCTGCGGTCGGCATTCCGTGCATGAAGAATGGAGTGGGCGACCTTCAGTCATTAGTGAAGAATTGGTGCAGGCTGTTAACCGATCAGTGAGAGAAAACAGACGCTTTACGATTACGTCGTTATCCGACATGTTTCATCGAAGTGTTCTTTATGAAATTGTGAATTACCGAAAGGTGTGCTCACACTGGGTACCAAAAATGCTGACGGAGGAGCACAAAAGCAAACGTTTGGGCAGTGCCTTAACTTTCCTGGAGCGTTACCATGAGGAAGGTGATGATTTTTTGAGTCAAATTGTAGCGGGAGATGAAACCTGGGTGGCCTACATTACACCTTAATCAAAACAGCAATCTATAGAATGGCGACATTCAACTTCACCCAAGAAAGTGAAGTTTAAGCAAACAATGTCAACCTGGAAAATCATGTGTATCGTGTTTTGGGACAGAAAGGGGGTGTTACTGGTGGACTTTTTGTCCCGTGGTGGGACAGTCAGTTCAGCAACGTATTGTGAGACCTTAAACAAATTGCAGAACGAAAGGCGTGGCATGCTCTGTGAGGGAGTCGTTTTGCTTCATGACGGTGCACGCCCACATGTGGCTCATCGAACCCAAGACCTTGTCACATCATTTCGCTTGGGAACAACTCAATCACCCTCCATACAGTCTCGATATTGCGCCCAGTGATTACCACTTGTTCCTGCATTTGAAGAAACATATGGCCGGCAAACGCCACGACGACAATGATGGTGTCAAGATGACCGTATTGCAGTGGCTGACAAATCAGGCAGCCAACTTCTATGAGGATGGTATGCATAAGTTCATTGTACGATATGACAAATGCCTCAATATTGGTAGGAATTATGTTGAAAAGTAGAGTAATGTACAGGCTTTCATATAAAAATAAAATTGTTAAAAAATCTGTTTTTCATTTATTTCAAAACGGTACTTACTTGAAAAACATGCCTCATATATGCATTTCTAAGGACGCACATAATTTATGATGTTCTAATTTTTTTAATGGAATATCAGTATTTGTGAAAGCTTCACAGAAGTCCTATAAGTTGACAGCATGGCCTCAAAGTTGAACAAGTCACCTTGTTTGGTGTATTTACTTTTAGCAGACGCTGTTTAGCACTTTCTTTTAGTGAAACGTAGTTTTTGAATGTTTGTTTATTTTCAAATATGGAGTCGCTTGAAAACAAGTATCTGCACTTACGTCTTTCACACACAACAACAACAGCCCATCTATCTTCTTTTCTTCATGGGGCCTCTAAATATTAGTTCCTAATTAGTGTCGACCTCTATGATCTTTTGCTACCATGTTTTTCCTTCATTCCCACCTAGATATACCTGCTCCCTTCACAAAGCTGCAGGTTGTTCTTATTGGGTCTTCTTGGATTTTTTCTCTCTTCACCTGGTAGTCCTAGAGTGGAGTGTCTGATTTTATCCAGCGCCCCACATTCGAAAAGTATGTGTTCAGCTGATTCCTCTGCTTCATTGCATTTCCTACATATATTGTCTCTTATTACTCCGATTCTATGTAGGTGTTTTTTCAGATGGCAGTGTCCTGTCAACGATCCCTCTACCCATCTTATATTTTCTCTGCTGAGTTTCAGCAGTTTTTTGTATGCTTCTTGTTTGGTCCTTTTATCAGTTCCTTTGCAAGCTTGCATCCTGGAGTATTTTTCCAGTTCTCCATTTGTTCCTTTTGTACCCATTTTCCTATGTAGTGTCGGGCTTGTCCATAGGAAATCCCGCATACAGGTTCTGGGCCTACAAAATGTTTCTTCCCCTTTCCTAGCCAGTTTATCTACCTTTTCATTTCCTTCTGTACCTGTATGGCGTGGTACCCATATTATTTTGACAATGTTGTACTTTGAAAGCTTCAGGAGAAGTGAATGGCAATACCAGACAATTCTGGATATTATCCGGACTGCTTCTAGTGCCGTAATGGCCGCTTGGCTGTCCGTAAAAATGAAAATATTCATATTCCTGTAGTTAATTTTCAGATTTCTTCAAGACATGTTGTGATAGCTATCACTTCTGCTTGCAAGATTGTAATGTGTTTGCCCAGGCTCATCTGGATTGATCTCTCAGGTCTTCCCCCGTTGATCCTTCCTCCTATGCCATCCCCAGTCTTTGAGCCATCAGTCCACCACACTATATCTTCTTTTTCAGTATTCCATTTGTTGATATCCCAGTCTTCTTTTTTTATTATCTAGGTCTCAAACAGTTTTTCAGAGTTTTACTTTGGTATCAATATGATCACAAGGCATGTGTAGAACTTCCTCTGTTATTACTCTCTAAATTTTACGGTGTCCTAGATTGACTCTTTGTGCATTCCAGCAATCTGATTGTGCCAATCTATATGAACTCATTTTAGCCTGTCCTTTTATGAAATGGCTTAGTGATGGGAGGTCTAGTAAAGTATTCAAGGCTTCTGTCAGCATTGTTCTCATAGCCCCAGTTATGGCTATGCATGCCATTCTCTGTAGGCTATCCAATCTACTACTGATTTTTCCTTGGCTTACTTTCTGTCACCAGATGATTGCAGCATAGGACATCAATGGTCTAATGATAATTTTTTATCCACATTACCATTGATGGTCTTAGGCCCCATGTCCTCTCGACGGCTCTTTTACATGCATACAGCAACTTCTTGGCCCGGGTTATGTTCCTTTCTATGTGTGGATTCCAGGATAGATTTTAATATTTTTTTTTTTTTTGCAAGTTGCTTTACGTCACACCGACACAGATGGGTCTTACTGCGACGATGGACAGGAAAGAGCTAGGAGTGGGAAGGAAGCGGCCGTGGCCTTAATTAAGGTACAACCCCAACATTTACCTTGTGTGAAAATGGGAAACCACGGAAAACCATCTTCAGGGCTGCAGACAATGGGATTCGAAACCACTATCTCCCAAATACTGGATACTGGCCGCAATTAATCTACTGCAGCTATCGAGCTCGGTAGATTTTTATCTAACGCTACACCTAGATGCAGTACCTGTTCTTCCATATATATATCTTGCCCAAAGAGCTTCAGTGATCTCTTTCCCTCTGATTTTCTCCTTCTTGTAAAAGGGACGAGAGTTATCTAGTTTGGGTTGACTTATAGTTCTTCCCGACACCAGTTCTCCACAAAGTTAAGTGATCTTTGCATGAGGACCTGGATAACATTCATCACCTTACCTCGTACCACAATCACTAGGTCATCTGTGTATCCTTGTGTATAAAAACCTTGTTCGCTGAGCATAGCTACGATTGTATTCACAACGAGGTTCCACAGCAGAGGAGAAAGAACTCCTCCCTGAGCAAAGCCTCGGGTGGCCCTATCCGTCAGCGTTTCTTCAAACAGGGTTGCTTTTATTTTCCTTCCGTCTAACATGGATTTAATCCATTTGATGACGGTTTTACTCATCTTGCTCTTTTCCAATGCTTTGATCATAGTCATAGGTTGTATTCCTGAAGGATCCTTCTGTATCTAGATATGCCGCCAGTGCAATTTCTCTTATATTCTAGGCTTTCCTCTAGTTTACAAACGAACTGGTGGAGTGCTACTTCAGTGGATCTGCCAGGTCTATATGCAAACTGATTTTCATGTCACATTGAGTTCATTTGCACCGTTCTTTTGATATATTTATCCAGAATTTTCTCCATTGCTTTCAGCATGAAGGAGGTTAAACACAATGGTCAGTATGCTTTGGCTTAGGCATAATTTGCCCTTCCAGGCTTTAGGTATGAATACTGCTTTAGCTTCAGACCATGATTTTGGCATGTACCCTAAAGCTAGACTAGCTCTGAAAAGGTCTGTCAGGGCATTGACGAGTATCTCCCATCCTTCCTGTAGGAATATCGGAAGTATCTCATCTGGCCCCGGAGCCCTTATAGGATGAAACGTGTCGATTGCCCATTTTATATGGTTATATTTTATTATTCTGTTGGCACAGTTCTGGTTTGCTCTTCGAGTTCCGGTCTCTGTTCCAACCGTTTCTTCTTCTGTCTTCTCCTTAGCTGCAGGAAAGTGATGCCATTAGCATCTCCAGCATGTCCCTCCCTGCCTGAGTAAATGACCCATCTGGTTTCTCCAGTGTCCCCAGTTGGTTTATATGGGTTGCTTTCAGAACCTTCTAGAGCCTTGCTGTTTCAGTGTGTGATTCCACTCTCTCACAGAACAGTCTCCAAGATTTTCTTTTTTGCTTCCTGTATCTCTAGGTTATACTTGGTGAGTTTCCTATTATATACGTCCCACATACCATGTCTAGATGATATTCTCTACAACATCCTAACTTTTTCATTTTGGCTAGTTTGTTGTTCCACCACCTTACTTTTTTGGTGTTTTTCTTTTCTTTGAGAGGACAATTTTCATGGAATGAGTCTATAATGGCCTCCTCTAATAGTTTCATTGTCTCATCCAATTCTTTCTGTCTGCTCACATTAGTTGGAATTTTTTGTGCAGCCTTCCCTAGAACTTCTTTATCTGTCCCAGTTCTTTTTGGGTCTCTGTACATCTCAATACCACATAGTCTCGCATCTATTGCGAATTGGATGTGCTGGTAGTCTGCCAGTGATGGTTCCTCCAGTTCCTTTCAGTCTTTAATAAAGTTTGCAATATGCGTAGTGCTTAGTGTAATGTCTGTTACCTCCCTACAATTTTTATTTATAAATGTAGGCTTGTTCCCTAGGTTTAGTATCGTCAACTCAGATCCAATAATAAACTCTAGTAAAGACTCGCCTCTTGCATTGCAGTTCGTGCTGCCCCATGCCGTGTGGTGTGAATTTGCATCTGCTCCAAGGACTAGGTGTTCACCTTTCCTCTTTGTGTTGCAAATTAGGTTCTCAACTTCTTCTGATGGGGGCAGATTAGTTGAGTCATATGGTTATTTCTCTGGGTCCCTCCCAATTTCCAAGTTTTTTAATCTTGGCCACAGTTCAGTCCCTTGAAGTGCTCCTGCAACATAAGACATTTTAATTTCCTGTTCACAAGAAGACATGGGTATTTCCAATGTTGTATTGTACATCAGCTTACCTTCAGATTCTGCCAGTCCTGCTACTCTGCCCTTGACTACCCATGGCTCTTGAATAAGGGCCATGTCAATAGCCACAGACTTGAACTTCCTCGTGAAATTGGCCACAGCTGCTTCTTTATGCTGAAGATTGGCTTGAATAACTTACCAGCTCCATCTTTATCAACATTGGGTTTTGTTTTTTCCCCTGATGGTGTCGGTGCGACGTAAAGAAACTTGCAAAAAAAAAAAAAAAATTACCTGATGACTTGAATCTTGATCTGCCAAAGTCCGAGCTTAGCCTTAAAGCTTCTCTTTTTGAGCTCTTCAAAGTCTCTTTCACCAAGGGCTAAAATGGCTGTCCTTCCTGCCTTGACAATTGAAGTGGCATTCAGCACTCTCCACTCTTGTGTTAGAAGTTTGGTATCGTGCTGATTGATTCTGGGGCCGATGACATCGATGTTAGGCCCCTTTAAACAACAAGCATGATTGATTCTGACAGCAGTCTGCTCTTCTGGAGCTTCTGTTGGCATTTCTTGTTTTGAGTCAGAGACAGCTTGTCCAGTTGGGACTTCTGTTTCCATTTTTTCATATTGGGCTTGCTCCCGGATCTGCTCTACTGGAGCTTCCTTGGCTTCTCTTTATGTCGATGTTTTTGAAATTGATTCTTTATAAGCATCCATATTTCAATCAAGCATAGGGATTTTGCCCCTTCTAGGGTCCTGAGCATCGTTCTCGTCATCCGTGGTGAGGCATACAGCCAGACATTGTCCTCCCGCAACTCAGGCTCTCCGTAGCAGAGACCACGCCCCTCAGTCGTCCATCTACCGGTCCGCCCCTGGCCCGAACGTAGCCGGGTTTGTTCCCCCTTCAGTAGGCCTACACACGTGCTTTCTACTTCGCATTATTATGACAGAGTTCACAGCCATGACTTCCCCCTAGGTTGGGATCGCCCCTTTCCCTACCCGTGGCTCATCCAGACTATGTAGAGCAAAGTGATGTGTTGGTTCCAGCACCCCGCAGTGAGCCTTCTTCTCAATCACCAGCCCCACTTCACCTGAATCACCGTATCACCCATGTGGAGGAACCATGGATGGCTCTCTAGCATGTGTGGGCGAGGCCTCCACTTCCTAGCCTTGACTTGGGCTAATAACAGAAAGTCCATCTATAGTAAGCACAAATTCATTTTCATATACATATGTAGTGAGATGTGTAGATATTTTGTAATTTCACTGGCAGCATTTTTCTAGAAGTGAATGCTGGCGTTCAACTGTACAAGAGGAGGGACAAAAAAGTAACGTTTGAGTACTCGCATTCACAGCTGAAGCTCAAATTCACTGCAGAAGCACTTTGCTATGGAGTTCCTAGTATGATCAATCCCTGTCGGGAATATCCCGACCAATGGTATTTTCAAGATACAGCTCTGAATGAACATTCATTTTTTGTAACTAATTTTATTATTGTTTTAAAAAGCAATTGTTTTTTATAAACTATATTCCTGTGAAAATTGAAAAACGTGTATAATTGTAATGATATTCTTTAAATATTATGCAATTATAAGAAGGGTCCATAACATGTTAAAACATGCATTATAAAATTCACGTTTTCGGACTGGTGAAACATTGTTTGGTGCACATATTTCAATATGCATATGGTTGAATCAAATAGAAAAAAGTTTTTATGTAACTATCCTATTGCTAGTTTTTTAAAGAATTCACTTTACATCGCACTGACACATAGGTCTTATGGTGACGATAGGATAGGAGAGGGCTGGGAGTGGGAAGGAAGCGGCCGTGGCCTTAATTAAAGTACTGCTCCAGCATTTGCCTAGTGTGAAAGTGGGGAAACCACATCTTCAGGGCTGCTAGCAGTGGGATTTGAACCCGTTATCGTTCAAATGCAAGCTGATGGCTATGTGCCTCAAACCATGCGACCACTCCCTCAGTCCATCCCTAGTTGTAAACTGTTAGTGAAATTTGTATAATTCCTTATTGTTCTTGAAGTTGTGGTGGATCAGAGGCTAAAGACACTTGAGGGCTAAATAGCTGGCCAAAGCATACACAAAACATCAACTTGTGAAAGGTATATTCATTGAAAAATCTTTTCTTTTCTATGGGAATCTTTTCAAGCAACGAGTATGGTAAGTTTTCATCAAAAAACAAGATTTTTGAGAGGGATACCAACAATGAATAACAGTCAAGCTTTGAATCTTAGCTTAGTGCACAACCAGGTAGAAAAAAGCTCCCATTTTCTATAAAAGACTTTCAGTTTTAACCAGACCAATAGGTCAGCACACATCTTTGGAACAGAAAAAGAATAATAGGGTCTTTAGTTTTTAAAGAAAGGGTATTGATCCATGGACCAAATTACAAAAGAAGCTAGAGCTTCCAGAATCAATTTATGAGAGGGAAATGAAACTCTCAATTTTGAATAGTTACTGTTAAGAAGGGTGTCAAACCCTGAACTACAATTTCAATTTCCAAGTCCCAAGAATTAACCGCGGGTACCTCAACTTACACTTGAGATTTCACATAAGAACACCTCTTACTACACTTAATAACTAATCAGCTTTTGCACTCGCTACCGTTATTCAATAGGGAAGCCATACAAAAAAAATTGAGGGATCGAAAGATCCAGAAATTCAGAAGACAAAGCTCATACTAGGGGGCCAAGAAATTGAAAAATGAAAGGTTAGTAGAAAGGCTGAGAATGAAATTAAAGGGATGCTGAACACCTCAAGCAATCCCATTACATGACTTGTCATAAAACCTCATGGGGCAGAAGGCCTGGTGACATAGACGATATGCCATATTACGTGCTAAGACAGCAAATGTGAGGGGCCAAAACGTATGATCGAAAATTTTGATTAAAAAAATTACTGTCAGAAAGCAAAGTCAATAAGAGAAACGAGAGTACACACTTGTACGTCCTTAAATTTATATAGTCCTCATGAGGGGTTTACACCATGTCCGTAGACAGCCTCAAAAACCTACATAAGACCAAACTGAAAGCCAGAAGAACCTACATTAAAATTGAGGTAAACTCAAGTCTTAAGAGTTACTTGCTAGATGGGAACTCTGGTATCTACCCTTCGTCACACTCAAATGATGTCACATGTTAGAAAAAGTTCTGCCTACTTCAAAATCAAAAATCAAAATCTCTTTATTTGCAAATGAGGTGTCTACCTCGGTGGCAAATGGTACACTAAAATACATTATTGTCAAGCACTAAATATTAAATTAACAAGAGAAGAAAATTTTTCCTATAATACAATATTATACAATTTACGCTAACAATGTTTTCTATTAAACACACAGCTCATCCTTAATAAATTTATATTGTTTACAAAATTCTACTTATAATATCTCCTGTACTACTTACAAATATAATCAACTGATATACAGTATGTGGAATTACTTCAAATGATACTATACAACTGGTATAACATTAATATTTACATTGCATTTATTTATTTACTTTTTTTTTTTACCCGTTCTGGATCCTAAGTAGCATAACGACCTGCTGCGTCTTAACCAGAGCCCCTTTTGCCACCTTTCAGAGTTCCTGAAGGGCCTTCACAGCTACCGTAGCGGTCCCAGGGCCCTCGAAGTCCCCACTGTACTTCACCCCTACAGGCAGTCCCCTACTTTGGCTGTCCAAACTCCTTAGACCAGGGGATGGAATTAATTTATTCACACACATTTTTTTATTTACAATAACCTGCACTGGTCGAATGCCCTCTAACACTTCATTTATTTTCTCTGTTGCTGTTTATTCTCTTCTTGAATATCTGTACAGATTTTGGAAAAGGATCAAACACTACCCCTGGTAAACTGTTCCACTCCTTCACACCCTTCCCAATGAATGAAAATTTACCCCAATCGCTTCTGCTAAAATTCCTTCTAATTTTATATTTGTGGTCAGTCCTGCCGATATAATTATTTTCCAACTGAAGCCTCTCACGGATATCTCCCCATGCTTCTTCTCCTGTATAGGCTCTATATAATCCTGTAAGTCTAGTTTTCTCCCTTCTCTTACTTAAAGTTTCCCACCCAAGTTCCTTTAACATTTCTGATACACTACTCTTTCTCCTGAAATCCCCTGTTACAAATCTTGCTGCTTTCCTCTGCACACTATCTATTTCTTTTATTAGGTATTCTTGGTGAGGATCCCAAACACTGTTTGCATATTCCAATAATGGACGAACCATACTCAAGTAACATTTTTCTTTTAATTCTTTGTTGCATCCTTTAAGTAGCCTCATTATGACATGTAATGATCTGTATGCTTTCCCAACAATGTCATCAATATGACCCTTCCAGTGCAAATTACTTTCAAATCTCACACCTAAGTATTTGCACTTGCCATCTTTTGGGATAACTACCTCATCCAAAGTATATTCAAATTCAGTTTTAAAGCTCCTGTTTGTAAAAGTTGTAACAGTTGATTTGCCTCCATTAACCTTCATATTATTTTCTTCAACCCATTGTTGGATACTTTCAAGGTCCCTTTGTAATTCTGAACAATCCTCAATGTTGTTTATTTCTCTATAAACAATTATGTCATCTGCATACAATCTTATTTTTGATGTTATATTGTTCCCTAAATCATTTGCGTATATTAAGAAAAGTAACGGACCGATTATACTACCCTGTGCAATTCCCTTCCAAACTTTCTCTTCCTGAGATACATTATTTCCTACTTTGACTTTCTGAACCCTTGAATTTAGAAATGCTTTTATCCAGCGTGTAACCCTTACGTCCAATCCTATTCCCTCCAATTTCTTTAATAATATCCTATGTTCCACTCTATCAAAGGCTTTGGAAAGATCTATGGCTATGCAATCTAACTGACCTCCTGAATCCAACTGATCTGCTATGTCCTGCTGAAATCCCACCAGTTGTGCCTCACAAGAAAATTTCTTTCTAAATCCATACTGGCTCCTCATGAACCAATTTTTATCGTCACATATCCCTCTGATGTACTTTGATATTAAACTCTCCAGAATTTTACAAACTATACTGGTCAGGCTGATTGGTCTGTAGTTCTCTGGTTTCCTGTTATCACCCTTTCCTTTATAAATTGGTATTATTATAGATTCCTTCCATTCCTTTGGTATTACACTATTATTTATGACATAGTCAAAGAGAAATTTTAAATAAGGCACTATGTACCACCCCATTGTCTTTAATACCTCCCCAGTAATTTGATCACTTCCTGCTGCTTTTCCTTGCTGAAGCAGTTGGATTTCTCTGAAAATATCTTCGTTTGTGAATGAGAAGCTTCTTGTTTCCCTCTGTCTCTCTCCCTCTCTATCTTCTGTTTCGGTTTCCAACTCTTGACAATCATCTACTGAATCTCTAAATTCCCTACTAAATAGGTTTGCTTTCTCAGTATCTGTTAAATAGTGTTCACCCCCTTCTCCCACCATTGTAGGAATTTGGATTCCTTTTCCTTTTTGATTCCTGATATATGAATACAGCTTTTTCCATTTCCCTTTGTGGTCATTACCCTCTTGAAGTATGCCATTCATATAATTCTCTTTTGCTTCCTTTTTCACTCTATTCAGTTCCCTCATTAGCTGTTTTCTAGTTTCTCTACTCTCCCTACCCTCTTTGATTTTCCTGTTTACTATTCTACATTTTCTTTTTAATTTTCTTATTTCCCTTGTATAATAAACAGGGTCTGAGGTCATTTTACCCTTCTTAACAGGTACAAATCTCTTCTCTCCTTCCCAAATAATTCCTTTAAATTTAGCCCAAAGTGTATCCACGTTACTTCCTTCACTTATCCAACAACTGAATTGTGATTTAAGGTAAGTCCCAAATTCATCAACTTTAGTTTTTCTGTACAATTTCTTGTCTTGTGTAGCCCTCTTATTAAGCCTTTTTGGTACGAGTCCTACATCCATTATTACAGCCTTATGGTCTCCTATTCCTTCAATTACCTCAGTTTTATCAACAATTTCCCATGGTTTAACCAAGAATACATCTAGTAAGTTATTGAGACGAGTCGGTTCTTGTACTACTTGTGTAAATCCTCCCTCCCAAATTAACTTATTTGCCAGTTTCTGGTCATGGGCTTCACTTGCAGCTCCTTTCCATTCAACTTCAGGCAAATTTAGATCTCCCCCAATTATTACCATATCATTATTATTGTTTTTACGAGTATAATCTATTATTTTTTCAAAGATTTCCATGTCTCTTTCCTCTCTTCCAGGCCTGTATGTTCCTATAATTCCCACCTCCTTCATATTATCACAAACTAATATTATCCCTAATATTTCATCCCTTTCATCGGTAAACCATTCATGTGAACAGTAAGTTTCCTTCACCAGAATAAACACCCCCCCTCCCTTTTTATCTCCTCGGTCTCTACGATAGACTGTGTACCCTTCTGGAAATACTTCTCTATTACCCACCCCTTCTTTCAACCACGATTCCACTCCTATCACCACATCAGTCTCATAAGATTCCATCAATGTACCGAATTTTAATTGTTTATTTACTACACTTTGACAGTTTACCAAGAGCAATCTCAGACCCCCTTCCTCTCTAAAACTTGACTGTTGCAATTGGGTAACTTGAAATTCCTTACTATCCTGAGTTTCTTTTTCTAGTTGACGGAGCCAGCTTGAAGTACAGCTGGCTCTTTCTACTAGTTTTCCTGGTCAGTATTATAACTCAAGGGAGTTGCCTGTTTTACAGTACATATCTTAAGATTAATAAAATCTAGAACAATATTTGCTATCTTCCGTTTACCTGAATTGTTTAGATGGAGGCCATGTTTTGTATAACAGTATCTCTCAGAACTGCTGCATTCAATAACCTGAGTATTCCGAAAATGTTTACAAATTTTAACAATATCTGTATTGACCTTGTCCACTTCAATGTTCACACACGAGTCTCTACTCAAATCATGCCTGTGGGGCACGTTCACTACAAAAACGTTAGTGTGGGTCAGCTTCCCTAGTGTATGTTTAAGTTGTGATCTTACATTCCTGGCGTCGTCGCGAGCTACGTCGTTCGTCCCACCGATGATAAGCACTGCATCGCCGCTCCCGAAGTTACTAGTTGCTGCTTCTACGTTTTCCACAACACTGCTGATAGAAGCTCCTGGATATATTTCTCCGGTTGCTGCTATATTCTCGTCGTTAATCAATCCCGCGATTCCCCTTCCTTGGCTATCACCAAACACAGCTACCTTCGCTGATTTAGGCCTAACTGGGTCTTGAATCTGAATTCTAGGCCTAAATTTTAAACTCGGCACGGCAACGGATCGCGATGATTTGGTTTCACGCGCGCGATCACTTTCTTCCAGGATTAAATTATTTAGGGCAGAAAACCTATTTCTAATGTTTATTTCCGGAAATTCAGTTGTAGATTTCTTCTTAGCCGGCCATCCACGAACTACTTGACACCACGTGCTCGAGTTTGTTACTTGTACCGGTATATCACTCGAAGAATGGTCAGTCCCAAATTCTAGCGATCGCAGTCTTTCTTTTAATTCTTGATTTTCAACTTTAAGAGTCTCATTGTCCTTTTTTAGAATGTTTATAATTTCTAATGCACTTTTATATTCCTCATCGACTGTTTTCGGTGCTTCGTCAACGCCGTCCCCAACAACAACATTCCGAACACACTGCTCACAAATCCAGTCAACATTTTCATTAGTTTTTACGTCTCTAGGGCAATTTCCGCACTTATAATGCCACCATCGATCACATGAATCACACAACATTCCATTTTTCACTAATTTTCGACATTTTCCGCACTTTTCGTCACATTTTACGGTTAATTTACTCGGAGAATAAAACACTACGTCGTCATTACCGGGCGCCATTTTGAAAAAAAAACTTTGCTGCTACCCCAGCCTCGTCTGCAGTCTCCCAGGAGGAGACGTCACTTTATGTTGCACTCGCAAAGATCTGATCGTAATAGTCATATTAGATTCAAACTCATAGTATATAATGGGGTGGGCTAGTGTCATTTGATAGAAAATGACGTAAATAAGCAGTAGGCTGATTGGTTCATGATGACATAAACAAGCAGTAAGCTGATTGGTTGATAATGATGTTACAGGACAGTATTGACAACTTAGAAACAAGAGACTCTCCCAGAATGGCCATCCCGATACAGAAACAATTCTCAACTAAGTAAACACAACAATAGTAACATCTTGTAATGAACCAGTAAATTAAGCGGAGATAGCAGAATTCAGCTTGTCTCCATGAGACTTCACTGCTTTCAGGCGTTACGATTGCCTACAACTAGGGAGAGGCCGTACTATTGTTACACTTATAATTGTCATTATTACATTATGGGCATTGACATTGAGGAATTTAATTCAGCCAGACTGATCGTGGACAACTACTGTCTTAGTGCTTCTTTGATACCTAGGAAGGTAATTGAAACTAGATATTCAGCATATGTATACTGAAATACACCACACTGTAGTTACGTAAGTCTATTGCAGCTACAACAACAACAACAACTTGAAAATAAGCTAAAACAGAAGGCATAAAGGGAACCACGCAAGAGTTTTACTAGAAAAGGGACAGCTTGATGCCAAATTTTTGCACACAGACTTTCAAATCATTACTGTATATACTCACAAATTTTTTCTGCTATTACAAGGGCACACAGAAACACCTGACAAGAAAATAGCATCCTAACCACACAAAATAAAAAAATAAACAAATATCTACCACACTCATCTTTTGTCTAAGAACAATTGTCGCTGAAATTACATTCATGGATAATGAAACAAAGTTACTGGGCAAGGATCTAAAACATAACCTCCTGTTTGATCACAGTATACAGCAACTGTTACCTCACAATGTATGACTATGAAACTAGAGTATGACAAACCAAATTACAGAACTCGCTGAACTCTGATATGAACTCAGTAGAAGCAACATTCACATCACTGAAACATATATAAGCACAATAATGAATTCTCCACTGCAAAACATGTACGTCTGAAAGCACAACATAATCAAACTTTCACAAAAGTAGACAAAGGTAGCACACCAGTCATTATGCATGCAGAAGACCACATTACAGAAGTAACTAAATGCATTCCAAAGAATAACATTCTAGAACTCAAATCTGATCTTGCTGAATCATATCAAAATGGTATTAAGTAAATTAAAAAAAAAAAAATTCCCAAGCAGAAAAAAATCCTTTTTGAAAAGAGTCCCCTGTGCTGCCTGTACATGCCAAAACCAGTCTTACACAAACCAGACATGCCATTGTGTCCAGTCATCAACTACTCTCATGCTTCAGCCTACAAGCTAGCCAAATGAATGTACAATTTTATCAGAACATAGAACCTGACACAGTCCTCAACTGCATTCTTATCCCAGCCTACAAACTAACCAAATTCATTAACAAATTAATCAGACAAATCATAGAACTTGACATGGGGCATCTTTAAAGAACAGTAATGAATTTATACAGCAAATCAGGTACCAGAATTCCATGTTACTCAACACCAGCACCATTTGACATAACCGACGTGTACACCAACATAAATGTCGAACAAATAAGACATAAACCCCAAACCCCATGGGATGTTCTACCAAGTGGCCGCTGCTCAGTCCGAAGGCCTATAGATTACGAGCTTAACGATGGTTCCGTATTGGCTTCCAAGTTCTTGGTTTTTAATTCTTAAAGAATGTTTGTTTATGGGTCCACCTTTCAGTACAAATGAAATGATGAACTTAGTCATATAACAATCTGTTCATGCTTCAACCATATTAGGTCATCTTCAGCCAGTTACAAACACTGAAGTGACATCTTAAAAGCTGTAAAATGTGTTGAACAAATGAAATAGTAAAATAATGAAAAGCCTGTATACATGAAGTTTTTTAAAACACACATTATACAATGTCTGTCATACAGTAATCTTCTTGCTTCATTTTGTTTGAAATTGACAACGTGGTTACTAGAAACAAAGTAAGTCTTATATTGATTTAAAAGTTTATCATGTTGAGGGAAATTTCTCTTGTTCCTTATAGGGGATGGACTTGAAAAAGTAGAAGCGTGCTTGTAACAATAAATATCAATGCAGAAAGCTGGGTGTGTTGATTATCATTTGTAAGTAGTATATCATTCTTTGGACATCTTATCAGAATACCTGACACCAGAATTAGCAGAATAATTGAAAATTTATGGAATAGCAAGACCAAGATTAAATGGATCACCAAAATTAAGGAGGATATTAAAGAACTACAGATAACAATAGACAATCTCAAAAACAAAACAGAAAATTCAAGATACTTCAAGACACACACACACACACACACACACACCAGGCTACAGACCAAGATCAATAAAAGGTCTAATAGGAGGGTATTTTCAACAGAACAAAGGCAGCATCTCTCAGAATGACAAAATACTGGGCTGATAGGAAATCAAGAAATCCTTTGTATAATTGGTCCAATGTAGGCTGTAAAATAAAATAAGTAGTATTGTGGTTCTTTTTATGTTGATAGAGAAGTCTAGTAAATAAAATTTAAATAAGTATTCTAATAGAGAAAAGGCAAAAAACAAATTAGGTAAGTGAAATATAAAAGTACTTGCTCCCCTTTCCCTCATTCTCATCAAGCAGGCTGTGTCATTTCACATCACGTTACATTGACGTTAGAGTAAACTCTGTTAGCCAGTGGTTGGGAACTGTTGTTTTAACTGAGGGGGGTGGCAGAGGAGGGGAAGCCATTTCCCATCCTTGCATTGCTGAAAATCTTTGATGTGTTGGTGTGACATTAAAGCATCAGAAAGAAGAGAAAGAAATGAATGTGTTCTGCTTGGGGAAGAGCCTCTTACATGTGTGACAGTGCTGCTCAATAGCCCAGATGGTATCCATATCCCATTGGGTGGAGTACCATGTTCTCGGCAGTAGTATTTACCGAATTACATCGGTCCCTTCGCAGCCAAATGCCTGGGCTGAGGAATCTGTCTATGCCAAGGGGCTCCTGTCAATTAGGCAGTGTTCAACATCCAACCTCAGGCAATACTTTTGCAAACAGATGGATATTGCCTTGGCTGCTTGGCAGCTACAGACAGCTCATGATCAGAGTTGATGACTCGTGGAGGAGGATACATTCAGACATGGTCAAACATACCAAACCTGTTCAAGTCATAAATATTTGATTCATGTTTAGTGGACACGTAGCAGGTGTTTGCAGTTAACTTAATAGCGTAAAAAATAAAATGCCCTATGAAATGAAATGTTGTATGGCTTTTAGTGCCGGGAGTGTCCGAGGACGTGTTCGGCTCACCAGGTGCAGGTCTTTTGATTTTACGCCCGTAGGCAACCTGCGCGTCGTGATGAGAATGAAATGATGATGAAGACACATACACCCAGCCCCCATGTCAATGAAATAACCAATGATGGTTAAAATTAACGACCCTGCTGGGAATTGAACCTGGGACCCCTCTGACCAAAGGTCAGCACGCTAACAACTTAGCCATGCCCACTAATTGCTTTTTGGTCAAGACATGTATTGCACCTCGGACTGATAGGCTGCCCAAGTGCGACCAAGTAGACAGTATCTCCTACAAAGGGGACGAGCACAAATCTCTTAACCAGGTCTGCAGTCTTTTACCTTGGCCTCATTTTGAATCCTGACGAACTGATTGAGAACATTAACCCCTTAGGCAGGCAGCTGGGTACACTCCGGTTCACTCCCAGGTGGGGTGCGATTTCCCTGCTTGAAGAAAATATTTAATTATTTGCTCAAAAACAATCTCAGACTAAAATGAACTATAGAATGGACCTAAGAGAAATATTTACTTGAATATAGTGTATTTAATTGTTGAAAAATCCTGTTACGGTATCTTAATTTTTCAGTTCTTTGTGGAAAAACGTACTAGCGCTTTCGCACTGTTATCCCAAGCTTGTTTCTTCCTAATAGCAAAGATCTGTTTTTTGTTTATACAGTAACTTAAACATTTTAAGTAGTTTACTAACAATCTCTGCCTGGAAATAATTTTTTTATACATGTATTGGGTCAGTGCACAAGTTTGTGCAGTATTCTTTTTGAGTTGGCAACAATGCGGCGTGAAGGGATTGCTTATCGTTATTCCGTTGATTTATCTGAGTTTGGAGTTCGTGTGTTGTGAAACACAGGTTTTCATGATTGTGAACGTATTATTTGTGTGTATTTCAGACAAACTGATATGAAATGTCAAGTTGAGAAAAGTGAGCATTTCCGAGACATTTTACTCTTTGTTTAAATGAGGATCCAGTGCAGCAAGAACTGTGAGAACAATTTGTGATGTGTATGGGAATGAAGCAGTTGCTGAAAGAAGAGCACAAAAAATGGTTTTCCTGTTTTCGATCAGAACGGTTTGACTTGTCTGATGATCCACATTCTGGAAGACCTTTAGATTTGACGAAAATCACTTGAATGAGTTGCTTCATGAGAATCCTCGTCAAACAACGTGGGAAATAGCGCAAGTTTTTGAATGTTTTCAGTCAACTATCGTACGCCATTTTCATTCAATGGGTAAGGTACAGAAATTGGGTATATGGTGCCTCATGTGCTAAGTGACTAACAAAAATTGAGTAAACATCTGTTCATCATTGCTTGCCCTGCACTAGTTGGCTTGTGATAGGCAGGAAGCATTCCTTTCGAACATTGTCACCAGTGATGAGAAATGGTGCCTGTATGTCAACATGAATGAAGAAAAGGAAAGAGTGGCTCAGCCCATAAAATAAAAAAATAAAAACTCCCAGTGCCAAGGATAGTGCCCATCCACAGAAAATCATGTTGAGTGTTTGGTGGCAAAGATGGCATTCATCACCATGAACTTCTCTCGAAAAACATAACGATTACCTCTGTTGTGTATAGTGACCAGCTAAGACGGCTTGCAGTTGCTGTTGACAACAAAAGAAGACAACCAGTCTTATTGCTCCATGATAATGCTCGTCTGCATACAGCACAATTGGCCAAAGGTGTGATTGCTGAACTTGGCTCCGACCTTCTTCCTCATTTTCTGTATTACCCTGACCTTGCCCCCCTCAGATTTCCATTTTTTTCACTCTTTCTAACCACATTCAGAGGCAAGTGTTTCCTGATGAAGCTTCTCTTGACCAATGGCTAACAGATTTCTTCCAGTCAAAACCAAAATAGTTCTACAGGTAAGGTATTCAACTGGTACCTGAATGTTGGCAGAAGGTCATAGAGTATGGAGATGAATACATCACTGAATAATTGTGATTGTGAGTTACAGTGTGTGACAGTGACAGTAAAATAAAATACATAAGAACCACATGAACTTATGCATCGACCCAATAAATTGTAGATTTACGAAGTTAACATGTATTCAAAGATTTAGAATGGAATAAATTATAGTACAATTTTCTGTTATGTTGGTTAGTGCTCTCAAGGGATCCAGTTTATTCCTCTACAGTTCATAGGTGACACACACGTACTATATTACACTTATTACTAATCCCATGGCACTACGACCCTGAAGGGCCTTGGCCTACCAAGCGACCGCTGCTCAGCCCAAAGGTCTGCAGGTTACGAGGTGTCATGTGATCAGCACGACGAATCCTCTCGGCCGTTATTCTTGGCTTTCTAGACTAGGATATTACACTACACTACAGGTAATATTTACAGTCTTCGCACCATTATGTGTCTTATAGCTGTTCATTATGATACACTTGGAAGCAGATCATGTTACATACCCTGTCCCAGCTTCGCATAATTTGTATGATTCCATTCCAAAATGCGAATGTTTTCTTGGTATGTGAACTTTCCACCCTAGCCACCCTTTACATAACATGACACTTGGCCGTCAGTCGTATAAGCTTCGGAAATTATTGTTACCAGGTGGTCGGATACTGTCTTTATTTTGTAAATTTTGAGAGGAATTTGTCCATTGTATGCCTCATTGTATGAGAAATGTAAATAGCTGTGGAGGGAAAATCTCTTCTGTCATCAGCTCATAGAAAATTGGTGTGGTCAACAAGTGATTGCGAGAAAAATATCCTACTGCAGCAGCAGTATGCCCATAAGAAGTTTTGTTTCGTCCTTATTTTTCAGGACCCAGTCTTGGCTTCAACTTCTTCGTTTCATCTTAACCCTAAAATGGGTTTTATGTGTAATTTTCTGCTGGGCATAAAGATTTGTCTGTTCAGCTATATTCTGGCATATCTCATCATCAAAAAATAATTCAAATATTTAGCTCTGTTTTGTTTTCCCTATAAACTCCCCCTGTACACCACGATGGAATTTTGGATCAATGCAGGACCTTCTTTGTCAATTTTCTGTCTAAGTTGACAGAGTTGCACTGGTTGAAATATTGTCAGTTTTGTAGTCACTGTTGTCACTGTCATGATCGCTACGTGAACTGGAATCGAACACTTGTTTCTTTTGCAACTGTTGCTCATTCCCATCAGCTGGGCCCGAACTCTGTACGTTCAAGCCTGCAGTACTTGTTCTAGGTAAATTTCTGTCACAAATTACCTGTCTGCAGAACTTACTTTACTAAGATCACTAGGGGGGGGTAATTCCTTTTAGACATTTCAGCGGAAAAAAATGTAAGAAAAAGAATTGAATAGAACCCTTGTCTCTGTAGTTTCGAAGGAAATCTTGAACTGTGCCTGTATTACGGACACGTGTGTGATAGTAAATGCTATGTAACTCGTAAACACACACTCCTGTCGTGAAGGAAGAGCTCAAGGCTGAGGATATAAAATTAGGTCACAGTTGTAATGTGTCATCAGAGAGGTCTGTTTAGTATCATAATCTCCAGAAATCCCTTCTACAGCAATATTATTGCATCCAGGGGACAATAAGGCGATGAGCTAAAGCTTGAGCGTGAGGCAATTAGGCTTTAAGTCGTTCTTGCCGACACATTGGTATTGGAAAAGCATAGTTGGAAAAATTCACATCAGATGGCAGACTTATCCAGAACACGCTACTGTAAAAGAAATAAACCTCTGCAGGCAAGCAAAGGAGAAAAAAAATTATTAAAATCGGCGGATATTTCCGCGTTCACCGCCGAGCAAGTGACTTGTAGCTGCGGATCTCGCTGTATCACCTACCGAACAGGTTAAGAACCATGGTGTGACAAACATCAGGTGCATTAAGCATATATAAAAAAAACAGAGAAAGATGTTGCCACTGGAATCTTCATCTCTTTTAATCTGTCAGTATTACCAGAAAGAATGTGATGTGTTTGAAGATGGCGACCGGGAGTAGTATGTCAGTATCGCTCTGTCTTGTCTATTAGTAGTGTTCAAATGTAGTATCACGTCCATTCGAGTTTGCCTCCGGGATGAGAATGTGCTAGACTTTGAAGCAAAATATGGCACCATCAGACTTTCATATGTTTGGTCCCATGAAGAAATTCCTAGCGAGCCAACTCTTTGCGACAGATGCAGAAGTGAAATCAGCTGTCTGCAGATGGCTGTACTCCAACGAAACGGACTTCCACGAACAGGGCATTTTGAAACTGGTACCACGATGGGAGAAATGTGTTGAGAAACTCGGTGACTATGTAGAAAAGTAGGTCAAAGATGTAAGATTGTTTGGTGTTGGTACATATTAAACTCTTTGGGGAAACAATTATTGATCAAGCTCGTTAGCTGGAATCGCTTAAGTGCTGCCAGTATCCCGTATTCGGGAGATAGTGGGTTCAAACCCCACTGTCAGAAGTCATGAAGATGCTTTTCCATGGTTTCCCATTTTCACACCAGGCAAATGCTGGGGCTGTACCTTAAGGCCATGGCAGCTTCCTTACCAATCCTAGTCCTTTCCTATCCCATCGTCACCGTGTCGTTGTGACGTAAAGTGAATTGTAAAAAAAAAAAAAAAAAAAAAAACTATTATTGTGCGTTACTTTCCAATTTGTTCTCGTATCAGTTGTGAAAGACTTGAGTGATCCCCCTAAATTTTTTTGGTAAGTGGCTCTGCAAACATATTCTTCTTGCATTAGTACATTTTATCAAGTGTAATGGCTGAAGAAATCCTATAATATAAGGATGAAACATGTACCAAAATATGTGCAATTTAAGCATAACAAAATCACAGAAGTGCAAAGTTTAAGCCCAAGATAGCATTATTGCAGTTGATTTCTTCAGTCTGTCAACAGTGGTGAATGTGGTATAACTGATTATTACTTAACTGGACTGAGGATTTTGCCTATTTGTGAATTTTTTCAAGAGAAAATTCCCCAGCTTGCAGGAAACTAACATTCCCCCTTCTTTCAATTTAAGAATCTACTGTATAGAGTGTAATCTCGATTCTGGGTTTTTGGAGGAACCCCGGAAAAAACTTACAATACAGGAAAACAGAAAATCCGGAAACGAATTAAAATCAACAATTTAGGTCATCACAAAAAAATGAAACCAAACCAAACCACAGCCTTAATGGGGCTTCGCCTATCAAGCAACTGCTGCTCAGTCAGGGGGCCTGCCAATTATGAGGTGATGCATGGTCAGTGCGACATCCTCCTTGCCGTTATTCCTGGATCTCTAGACCGGGGTCGCTACCTCACCATTAGATAATTCCTCAGCTAATCATGTAGGCTGAGTGGACATGAAACCAGCCCTCTTATCCAGGTAAAAATGCCTGGCTTGGCCGAGAATTGATCCTGGGGCCTCCAGATGAGAGGCAGGGAAGCTAGATCATAGGGCTGGCTTCAAACCTTAATTACGTACATTTAGTTTTACCGGGGAAACTTTGTCAGTTTCCCATGAAAACTTCTTTCAGGTCAGCAACTTTGATCGACCGAGCTCATCGAAAAATCTAATAATGCCAAGCCAAACAGCAATTGACTAAAAGTAGTTTTTAATTCTCTAATCTAATAAAATGAAGTACAGATACAAGAGTGCCGAAGATGATGGGTGAAATCCCGTTTTTTTAATCTTCCATTATAATTTGGTCACCTGTATGCTGTTTTTGGCAAGTTTTTGGAACTCTTATACTGTGTAAATTAGTCAGACTTTTAAAGGTTATGTTGAACCTAGACCAACTCCAATACTCAGTTGTTGCAATTTACAAACTTCAGTATATAGGTCCATATGGATACAGCTTAATTAAGAACTAATATTTGGTTTAATGGTCCACCCAATCAATTACACTGCACTTTACACTTTACAAGTGAAAACACACTCAGTCTTAAAATATTTTATGCATCTTTCGGTACATGTTTCATCTTTTATTTAAGACTTCTTCAGCACACAAATTTTATCGAATTAAAATACAGAATTATTACTGTAGAATAATTTAAAATTGATCAACCCATGTCCTTTGTAGAATGTTTAAAAACACACTGAAATCAATACTGTTTTTCTATGATACTGTCCACCACTTTCTTAGAAACAACCTTTTACATGTTAAAATTTGATTCATGGCATTATCTTCTAATTAATATTGCTGAGGTTTGATATAGCTTCAGTGTACTGAACGAGAAGCTTTTGCCTCGGAAATGGGAGAATAGGACCTTATCCTTTCTTCATTCGTTAACATATACCAAAGAATGCATAAAATATTTTAAGATTGTGTTCTCACTTATCAAGTGTAAAGTGAAGTGTACTGATTGGATGGATCATTAAACCAAATATTAGTTATTAATCCAATGCTCAGACTATAATATTTAAAAAACATGGTGGCCAAAGTAGCCGGACTGCTGGTATTTGCAGACACAAAAATATCATGTACATATTACGTATACCAACGGCAGTAATTCAACATGACAAATATATCATTATAAGGAAAATCATCCTTGCACGTACGAGAACGCTTTGCGCACAACTACTCACACATGGTCAACTAGAATAGATGAGCAGCCCCACAGCAAAAGAGAACAACATAGTCAAATAAAATTTTCTCTTAGATTTCACTTTGCTGGATAGATGAAAATACATGATAAAACTGTTAAAATTGCATAACGTTTTGTATCTTTAAAAATAAATTATGGTGAAAAAATCCTTAATTTGTTCACTCTCATGAGAACTATGAAACATAACTTGTTGCCTTAGTTCTGAGGTGGTGGGCAATTTCTAATGTGCAGGGCAGTAGGCATACACCCGAAATGATTGTGCTAACCTAATGAACGGCCCTGGTGATGCTGAGATTTCCTTTCTGGAAACTCTTATTAAAACATATATTGACATATGACATAGCAGCACCTCACACAATGATGGTAAATTTAGTAGTGAAACGTTCAGGCACTAAGGGTATAATAGGTTTTTACCCATTGAAGAACATGAGTGCAAACACCCTATTTACTCTAAACATTGAGGTCTTTAACCTTCATGGACGAGCTTCAGTTTCGTGTAGTCGACTTGATAACAGATAACTACAGCATGAATCTGAAGGTATTGGTACTATAAAACTCTGCGGTACAAACCCAGCTAATCCCTACAAGTCACTATTTCTTCCATGTAACAGTGTACAGATTGCTCCAGGTATCACATTTAAAGGTTTTGTTACACTCCCCAAGACCCAGCCACACTTTTTCGCAGGCATGCACAGATTCTTGTAAAATACACTTGCATCAAAGTAACTAGACACTTTGATGTATATAGACACTAACAAAACATCACCATATCAATTATCTATCAAAATGCCTTACGAATAGGTTCACCCTTTATAATGAGAAAGTCTTCTTTAACCTCAGACTTATTCTCAAATTAATGTATGCACACTACTGTTTTGTCATAGTCTTCAAAATAATCACGATTCACCTTCATGGAAGATCAGGAGTTGCAGTAAGGTCTGAGGATTGGAGTCTGTCTTGATATTCAATTTTGCCTGTATGTAAACACAAAATTGCAAAGAGAAGAAATCATCAGAACTCCAGAAATTTCGCTTATTCGTGATCTTGAGCTCAGCTGGAAAGTGCACTTGCTGCACAAGCCAGTACGAGTGGGAAATGATACAAACGTCTTAAATGTTAACACTACGCATATAAAACGACTGCGGTTTTTATGACGTTTTAACATAAAAATGTAAAATTCCCTGTCTTAGGCGGCTTTCACGCTGCAGGCAGAGCGGAGCATGTCGTGTCCAAGCCGAACTGATTCTGCCACTGGAATAAACACGTGTAGAAGAGCGGGGCTATCAAAATGAAAGCAGAGCGCATCTGGACCGATATAAGCATGGCTGTGCAAGTTGAAACAAACTGTTTTTGTGGATGTTTTCAATGGCCGATTCCCCTTTCGTGCGTGAGGGTCAATTGCACAAATTTAAGCTGCGAGTCATAATGTGTGTTGTTGTAATAATGTGTATCTCGTGTGCATTACTTTGCTGCATTTCGGAAGAGCATTGAATCACCACTGATCTGCTTTTAAGGGAGTCTCCCAGGTGGCAGAGTCTCTGTTGTTTACGTAGTCTTTTCTTAAATATTTGCAAAGAATTTGGAAATTTATTGAATATCTCCCTTGGTAACTCCTCTTCCTATAAAGGAATATTTGACCCAATTTGTCCACCTGAATTCAGACTTTTTGTTCATATTGTGATCTTTCATACTTTAAAGAATACCACTCAAAATTATTCATCTACTAACTTTATTCCAAGCCATGTCTCCCCTGACAGCTTGGAACATACCATTAGTCGAGCAGCTTGTCTCCTTTCTCCCAAGTCTTCCCAGCCCAAACTTTGGAACACTTTTATATAGCTTCTCTTTTGTTGTAAATCACCCACAACAAATCAAGCTGCTTTTCTTTGGATATTTTTTTTTTTTTCACTTTGCCAGACTGAGTGGCTCAGACAGTTGAGGCGCTGGCCTTCTGACCCCTACTAGGCAGGTTCGATTCTGGCTCAGTCCGATGGTATTTTGTAGGTGCTCAAATACATCAGCCTCGTGTGGGTAGATTTACTGTCATGTAAAAGAATGACTGCGGGACTAAATTCTGGCACCTAGGATTCCCTCAAAACTGTAAAAGTAGTTATTGGGACTTAAAAAAAAACATTATTATTATTATTATTATTATTATTATTATTATTATTATTCAGTTCTCGTGTTCTGTTTGGCTATGGCAGCACATATAGCTTGAAGTATGTAGTAAAACTTCTTGATATTCATTCGGAAGTATCTCCAGAATCGTTCGTCATTCTGACTATCCTCATGTAATTTATGAAATTCTCCTTCTCAAGATCAACATTCAAGTCATCAATTCAATAGTCTCATTTTCGTACCAGTTTCCCACCATGGACTATCTAGGAACAATAAAACAGCGACTGGTGGTAGAGACATACCGATGCCCCTGTTTTGGGACATGAATGGTTTTGACCGACCGATCGATGTGGCTTGTGTGAATATACACTCGCTAGGCTCGGGCTTGGTCTCACCCTGTTCGGACACGCTCTGCCTGCAGTGTGAAAGCTACCTTATATTAGGACCAAAACAATAATACGTAATACCAAGACCTCCCATGGCTTGATGTGCAAGGTGCAACATCTGTTCTGGTCTCAAGAACATAATGGCATCCAATCATATTAAAATACTAGATTCGTGTTAAGAAGGAGCAATTTAGATTGCTGTCTGAAAGCCCAGTTACAATATAGTGCCCTGAGGGAAGTGCTGAAAACCTGTTCGGTGATGAAAAAAAAATGATGAAAAAAAATAATAATAATCTAACCTTGGACATAATGTAGATGTTAAGAAGTACGAACATTTGGCGAAACTTGTTCGGTCTTCAAGTAGAGGTGATGAAATGCGCTCATTCTCCTTCCAATTTTTGTGGCCACTCGCTGCTTTAGTTTCGGAGGATTCCCTAAACAGTATCGGCTGAATACGATAAGATGGTCCCTTATGCAAGTTCACCGACGATTGCTTTTCCATTGCAGTACTTGCTCTAATGATCACAATGACTGGACGTTTATGCAGAGATCCATAGGTATGCCGTAGCCTCCATTCGTAAGATACTGTTTCTTGAAAAATGCTTGATCGAGGATTTAGTGTTGATGGGACTGAAATTTCTGGAGGGTTGATCCAGGAAACCGTTTCTTCGAGGAACAGATAATGGGGGATTTTTACAACCTGGTTTAATTAGGATGCTCACACGACCATGTGATTTGAGAACGTAGTTTCTGGGAATGGATAATCTCAAGGTTTCACCATATATGCTAATAATCCCTGCATGTTTTTTCCCCAAAATTTGGTGAATAAGTCGAGGTGCGGGTATTATTTCACCCGTAGATGTTTGTGGTAAACTTTTACTGTGTTTATTTTTTAATTGTGTTTAAGGCAGTTATTTATTATAACTCACCAGTGTTTCAGAAAAAAGGCATATAAATTCATAGGATCTCTTAAAATTCTCTTCACAGATATATTACACACATACTTACAAAAATTTTCAGTCTGTGATTACTATTTGACTGAGACACGTCAGGCCAGTTGTTCTGAAAATTTAGTGGACAGTACTGGCCAGGCTTGGCTTGGATAAACAAACCACCAATAAAAACAATATGTATCTGATATTCTAAAAATTTATTCTACTTTTTGCTGCTGTTAATGAACATTGTGTACTTGGCAAAAATAACAGAGCAGTGAAAGCAATGACATTGGCAGAGTTTCTGAATATCTTAGATGGTTTTACGTTTGCAGCTCTGCAAGGGAAAGAGGTGCAGTTTTATGAAGCATTGGCACACCTCTGTTTTTTTTTTTAATAATTGTGCTTAAAAAAAAAGGCTTGTGTGATCTTTATATATGCTGCAGACATTTTTGTGATATGAATTAAAATGCTGAGCTTCTCTTAACTTTTCACAATAGGTAATATTAAGGATTTTCACACATGGTTGAGTATTTTTAATCCAACTTCAGATCATGAAAACCTATGCTTTTAAAGAATAAAGAGATTTACAACTTTAAAGGTAACCTTAATAGTCATAACCTGGGTATTACAGAAAGTTTTATTCTTAAGAAGCTTACGTCCTCGAATACATTTGGGGATATTTGTGAAATTGTGATCACTACAGCTTCATTTACGACTACAGTACATAATGGTCAACTGTCTTATGCGTGCATGCATACCTCTCTCTCTCTCTCTCTCTCACACACACACACACACACACACACACACACACACACACACACATATTAAGGCTAGTGTTAGGAAGGAAATAACTGTGGCATGTATTCAGGACAGGCAAATATATTTGGTGAGAGCTATTAATATCTTGTTGTTAGTGAAATTAACAATCATCATTCTTTAAAAATGTATATAATTCACTTGGAAATACAGTAGACTCTTGGCTATCCAGCCTAATGTGGCAGAAAACCTAGCTGGATAACAATAAAAGCTGGCTAGGCCAGAGTTCTGTAAATACTCTCTTCCGACCCCAGCCGTACCATTAAAAATACTTTATTGTATCAAAACCCAATTTTATTAATATTTTCTGGTATCTTACACAATAAATGCTAGTTATAAGTGTTTTTTGTGCTTGCACGTTCTGTACTGAAAGTTTCAAAAAATATTACAGGAAACATAAAAGGATACGCGTTGTAAAGGATATATGAATAACACTTTTAAAATAAATAAAACATTTACATAAAACACCCCTAATTTGTTACAGAAATGATTTAAACATATTTGTTACACACCTGTGAAAAGTTGAAACTTAGACTTGAGGTTTTAAAAGAGATTTTCATCGATTACTGCTTCATCGCTTTAACTGTCTCTTGTGATGCAATATCCCTTCACTTATGAAAACAGATGATATCAGCTGGCGTTGCTTCCTCCTGCTCACTAATGTACTGCAGCGCTGCCTCAATTGTTTTGAACCCTTCTGAATGTGGAATGAGAATTTTTTCTGTCATCTAAGCCTGTCTCCTCCTCTTCTGTTACTTCCCTCTTTGTCAGCCAATGGACCATGACATCCTTAAAATGCTAAAGGAAAAGTATCGCTGGTGTCTTCTCAGTTCGTTTGTATCAGCAGCTGATGATAATGAAGACTGTGTAACCTTTCTGAAGAAGATTGACTTGTTAGATGTCATAAGGTGGTTGGCCAAAGCGTGTGAGAATTTTCTGAACATGTCACTTTCCGAACATATTGTCAGTTAATTCATCAACTTCATCATTTGCCATCCACACTGTGACGTCCTGTGCATCGATATCCTGACAGTGTGGTACATTTCTGAGCAATGAAAGATCATAGTTTCAATCTTTGACTTCGGTTTCACACATAGATTCAAAGTTAAAATCTCCACCTTCATGTTCCAAAATAATTTTCCAAGACCTTGCAAGCGATATGTCCTGAATAGTTCGTTCAACGAAGAGAATGTGTTCAGATACTGGGAAGGTAATATAAGTTGATGTTTAGCTTCATAAGAGTCCAGCCCCACGGTGTAGAGGGCAACGCGTCCGCCTGTCACCCAGCGGCCTCGGGTTCGATTCCTGTCTGGGTCAGGGGTTTTTAATTGTAAATTATTAATATCCTTGGGCTGGGGACTGGGTGTGTGTTGTCCTTAACATTCTTTCCTCACATTCAACACTTTACACTTCAGCAATTTCCAAATACACGCAGGTTCATAACATATGGTGCAAAGTAGGGGCAAAAGATCTCTCCAGGTCAACGCCCCAAATAAATAGCATTTAAAAAAAAAAGCTTCATAAGAGAGAGATGATGCATTGTACAGTCTTCCTCCAACCCGAAGATAGCCATGTTGGTCCAGAGTCGGGCATAAATTCCTAATTTTGCTAGCTGAGTGAAAGTTCTTTCCTTGCTCGAGGCTTCGAATTTCTTCATGATAGAGTATTGCTTGAATAATCTTAATACACACATTGAGGGCATTATTTATTTCATGAGGCCTTACCGGTAGTGGGGACGTGTTGCGTTCATTGGGTTTTCTCTTGCAGTTTGAAGCAAATCTGAGGCAATAGCTAATCATCGTGAATAGTGAGTTCAACGAAGAGTATGTGTTCAGAAATGAGTCTTTATGTTGTTTTATAACAGGAGAAGTTAATACTCCTTGATTTGGGATCTTGTTAGGGTTGGAGTTGTTTCTTGTTTCGGCCAAGCTGAGGTATGTAAGCATAGCCAGCTGGACAGTGCCACCACAGCATGTTGTTCAGTACCTCGCAAAACAAGATTTGCTGGGTTATCCTGTGAGATAACATGAGACTAATGATTTGAGGGAGCAATTTCTTGAATTTCTGCAACCCTTTTGCTACAAACGTTCATTTAGTGGGGCACCCATTTAACCATGCTAGTACAATCGCAGAGTCATTCCAGAGCTGTATCTTAGTGAATGGCAGACGTAGAGAGGCAAGTGTTGTTTCTTCAGGAGATGGGAGAGCAGCAAGGCACCACACAATTCTAGTCAGTTAATTGAGACTTGCTTTAAAGGTGCAAGACTCGATTTTGCGCATAACAATCTTATAGGACCCTCACCTTCGTTGTTTACAGATCTCGCGTAAATACAGGCACCATAAGCGTAATGTGAAGCATCGCAGAAACCATGGATGTCTATGGACTTAATTTTCCCTTCAGCGAGAATATTCTTTGGAACCTTGATGCAGTTGAGTATAGGGATCTGATCATATAAAGTAAGTTTACTTGCAAAGTGACATCCCATTCTGACCTTTCCTGCTGGAGGTGTTGCATGAAAATCTTGAAGCTGATTACTACAGGACTTATAAATCCAAGTGGGTCGAAAATTGAGGGTATCATTGAGAGCACCATTCTGTTTGTGAACGTTGTATCACTCTTTGACTCTTGTAAATTTGCATTACAGTTTATTTGAAACTTGACTGTGGATGGATGCCAAGTCAACCTTAAGGTCTTTACCGTGACACTAACGTCAGTTAATGAGTGCTTAGTTTCTCAAAAAGCTTTCTGGGATAGAGTTCAGTATTTCAGGGCTATTGGAAGACCATTTTCGCAAAGAAAACTCTGCATGACTGAGAAGCTGTTGTAACGCGATTCGCAGCTCCAGGGCTTCTTAAAGACAGTTATCAGCATAGAAGTCACGCTTGAGGATTGCAACCGCTCTTGGGAATTCGGACGCTTCTTCAAGTGCTAATTGCTGCAGACATCTTGTGGACAGAAATGATGATGCAGACAGTATTAAGAGCATAAGTTTTTAGATTATCTTGGATGTCCTCTCCATAGGATGCACTGTGTCGATGTTTAGGGTGAACCATTATCTGATGGTACATCTTTTCAATATCAGTGGTGAAGGCAATGTTGTGAGTGCGGAATCTAACTATCAAGCACAGATCTTCTTGAATTGTAGGTCCTACCATCAAGATGTTGTTTAAGGTAGTACCGTTGTCAGTCCTTACTGATCCATCAAATACGACTTGTTTTAGTAGTGCTGCTAGATTGCTTGATAACAGCGTTATGAGGCATATAATATCTTCTTCCTTCTAGGGGTTCTGACTGAAGTTCCGTCATGTGTCCAAAGGTCTGGTACTCCCTCGTGAAGGTGATGTGATTTTGACAAAGGTCGTCTCGAGTTTGTAGTTTCCTTTCTAAGATATGAAAACGTTTGCTGGCAATCTGCTTAGAGTTTCCAAGTTTCAACTCTCCCTAAATGGGTAGCTCTATGATGAATCTTCCAGTTTCATCTCTTCTTGTGGTGTCCTTGGAATGGGCTTCACATTCCTTCTCTTCAGAAGAGTGTTAGATATGGTTCACTTCCTCGAGGCTCCAGAACTTCTGAATTTGTATTTCTAAGTTGAGATCAGACCTGAAGAACGATTTGGTTGGTGTCTTGTCATCCCTTTTTGTATTAAGTTGTGAATATTCTCCACTGAGAATCCATCCTAGCTGCATGTGCTGTAGGCATGGGTACCCTTGTCGGCCTTTTCTTCCGGGTTTCAGGAGCTGTAAGAAAAACTGTGTGCTAATCAGTAAGTTGTAGTCTGTGGGATGTTAAAGTCAGGATCAGCGAGAGGGATATCTTGTGGATTGTTCCCGTTCTTGTACCTGCTATGTGAGACAGGTATATCACCAGTTATTCTGGGAAGAACAATACATTCCATTCTGAATTGATAATCGTTGACTGAACCACAATATTCACTGCAGTGTATGCTTGGGATGCGAGTTCATCAAAGGCTTGCAGTGTTATGGTGTTGGTTTTCTTCTTCAGTCTCGGTTGTTGTACCATGTGTTCGGATATAAAGTTACTCTGCAAACCGTTGCCCAGTATGGCACAAACTAAATAGAATCTTCCTCGACTATCCTTAATCCTTACTAAAGCCGTACTCAGAAATATCTGATTCTTGAATGTGCTTCTTAGAGAATAAGATGATTGTGTGGTTTTTTTTTACATAATCTGCAGGATATTTTTGATCTGCATGCCTTCCAAGTGTGGAATGAGCTCAGGCAATTCCTGCATAGATTTTTATCCTTTACTACGTTGAACCTTTCATCACAGTCTAATTTAGGAAAATCTGGGCACCTATAAAGCTGGTGTTTGTCTGAGCAAATGCAACATTGTCTTGACGTAGTAATGTATGACTGCTGAGCTGCGGTTTTGGCCTTGAACTTGCCTGATGATTTTGTGATAGACTGGGAGAGGGGTTGGAGGCACTAAGTTGCAATGTCTGACAATCTCTCTCCAACAACTTAACAAGTTCTTTAAACTCTACAGCTTCGAGATGAGACTGTTTATTTTCAAATTCAATCTTAACTTCTTGTCCACTTGCAATTGTAAGAGCTCATTTAGGAGAAGATCTAGAATGCTTATCTTAGTATCTAGTGCGTTCGGGGCATCAATGCTACCTCGGAATTTATGTATGATTCGGCGTATCTCCGTTTCGGTTGAACATATTTTACCCAGTGATTCTCTGATTGTTTAATATATTCAGCAGCTATTAATTTGGGTGAGTGATACCTACTCACTAGAAATGCCAGTATTCCTAGTAGTGTCCTTGGCTTCACCTTTAAGCGAGGATAACATATAATGAAACCTCTCAACATTTGGCAGCAGGTTCTAAAAGATGTCCCTGAAGGGAAGCAAAGTTATTAATGTGCCGTCACATGTAGGGAGCTTGATTTCTGGCAATTTTATTTGCCTTCCTACAACATTGGATGAAAGAGAATGTACCTCGTCAGCTAAATGTGAAGTCTGGGAAATGATAGTCTAAGTTTAGCTTCCAGAAGATTGCTAATATTTTTGAATTCCTGGTGGTAATTGATATGTGAATAAATATTTTTGTCATCATTTAGCTCGACTTCAGTTTGAATGTGTTTGAACTATTCCTTGACACAAAGTAGCCCATTCAGTTTTACTTCGATTAAAGTTGTATCTGCAGCATCAAGTTCAGAGCTCTCAAAGTTTTGTATGCATATTAAACCGGCTTTAAGAATGGATCTTTTCTTGATTAGAGCTCTTTTTGTATCGGGATCCATGTTGCATTTGCAGGGATTAATATTTACGAAGGACTGATGTTGTCTTTGTTTCAATTCAGTCTAATTTGTGCCACGCAGCACAAATGTAACAGTGTTGGAATTTCCGTGCCATGGATATTAGTTCTCATGTGTGTCACTAAATTACTGTACTTGTCATTATAACGTGTGATTCGTTGTTTTGTACAGGTCACTTATCTTTGGTATAGGTTAGTTTGTAAGTGCTGCGGTAGATGCTATCATCGAAATATCCAAGGCAATGCATTGAAAACACACAAAAATCAACATGTTTCACAAAATTGATGCCATAAGTAATATTATTTCAGTAGATTATATCCTTTTATACCTTGTAAATGCCAAAACTTGCCAGGTTCATGGAGTTTGCCTTTGAAATCCATATCAGGCCAGAGGACCAATGTTGGAAATGTAATGTCAAACACCATATTTATTAACATTCAACTGTTTGATATATGTATCAACACAAATATTTACAAGACTAAATAGGAATTTCCCAAACACTTTGATATCTCCATCTGTGAGTTTGTCACTGGCATGGTGCAAAAACAGCACGGCTTTTCTCGGCAAATGTTGTCTTCGAGATTTCTCTACAGCTGGTAAGAATTCATTATGGAACCAGTTTTTAAAGATTTCTGAATTCATCAATGCTTTCTTTTGATGTGTGTAATACAGGGCCAGTGATTCCTGGTTTTTCAGGTTTTTGAAAGCTCGAGGTTTCCGTGATTTCCCTATTAACCCTCTTCCTCGGATCTTTGAGGCTACTCAAATGCAACTTTCCAAACATTTTTTTCTCTTTACAACTCCAGATCTGTAGAGCTAACGTTTAAACAGTAGTAAATATAAAACTAGTACTCCTACCTGTAATTTTTACGAGGCATGCATATAACATTGTGGCAAAGGAATATGAAATTTCACTAACCATAACTGGGCAGATTAATTTTGACAGAATAAAAAAAATTGAAAAATATATAGCAGGCGATTTGAACAACCAGAGACCTAACTCATAGTTCAAAATAACAATTTTGTTTTTATTTCTAATGGCATATTTACTTTTGAAAAGTTTATTTTCACTAAATACAAATTATATACTTCTAGGTTCCCACTTTTTATACTCTTTATTGTGTTGCTTCATTTTCGCGTATGGGTTTGTATTGTCTGCCAAAAGTTGAAAAAAGTGTTCTCCGAAATACTATACTGTGAAAACTAGTCCAGCACACTTCATCCTACAAGTTGTGGAAAGCACTTTAATCTTCAGTGAAGGCATTGGATGTGATACAATCCAAATTTTTAGGTGTAGGCGTAATTCGTTGAGATATCTTTATCGGCGGAGGTCAATCATCTTCCTGCATTTAACACTCGTCATCTTCAAATCCTTCGATTTCTATTTCGAAATCACTATCACCACTGTTGTAGCTATCACTTACATCGCTATAACCTCCTAAATCAACATATTTGTCCTGCAAATTAGATATTTCCTTATCAGTAACGCAACCCATCGCTCACCGTGCTGCCATTTCTGTTTACATAGAGTGCGACCTTACCATAATACGTGTCACATATTTCCAAAGGCATTTAAACTACTATCCATAGATTACTGAACATTAAGATACATAGCAATCTTTTCTAAATACTCCGTGCTAAGAGTGTCAGCAGTTAACTCTAAAATTCACCAGAAGATAGCAAAGGGATACGCTCATAAAACACAGGTACGACCTAGTACTGTCTGACGGAATGCAATTTTTTTCCCGCTACGGCTTAGTACGATATATTAGGGAGGGGGTTAATTTAAGCCTAAGCTTGTGATTGCCTGTTGCATTATTGCAAGCTAAGATGATGACTTGTTCCTCACTTTTCTTGTATCCAGCTGCTGCAGCTTCTTTTTTTGAAGCAAGCATTTTTGTAGGGAGCATCTTGTAATTTAAACCACACTCATCGTAGTTGTACAACTGTTCCCCAGAAATTCCCTTCTTGTAGATTAAACTCCAAAAGATAGTCTTTTAACGGTGGCACAGCCTCATTGTCAACAGATAAAGCTTCTCCACTAATGGTAATCTGGCAAAACTCAAAAATAATTTTTTCCACCAATCCAACCATCCATCACTGCAGTAAATTCTGAATCTCCTTCTTGTTATTGTATTTGTGGCTGAAATTGGAATGCTTTATCCTGCAATATCGGCCCAGTAACGGGCAGCTTTTCCTCTTATGTTTTCATGCTACAAAAATAATGCGTCCTCAACCTCTTTATGCTTAGCTTTCAACATAGTTTTTTTGACTTTCGTTCCACTTCCATTACCTTGGGCAGCACACCACCTCTCAATTTATGCTGGATTTTTCTTCCAGTCTCCAACTGTACTTTCCCCTACCTCTAACTCTGAACCAATAGTTTTGGTTGTTACCCCAGAATCTCGTCACCTTATAGCAAGTAGTTTCTCATCCATAGTCACTAGAACATATTTTTCATTTATCACCCATTTTGCAATCTTAAATTAAAATACAATGGAGCACACAAAACAATTTACCAACGTATGCACTTTGAACATCCGATAAACTGACAAAATGAGGAACACAGAGTTGCCATCAGAGCTACTCTCTACATGTGTTCATTGTTGTTTGTGAGCACTGAAATAGGGCTTCTATGTCTCATTCGTTCAAGAGTTTTTTTCTGATAATTTATTCAATACATACGTATTAACAATACTGTACCCTTATAATTGTGGCTCCACATGTTCCAGAAGCACGAGATATGCATAAAACATTTTGAAAGATCACATAGCAGAAGCTCTCTTGCTAAAGCCTTGGGAAAGTATGTACTGTATGTATTACTGTACTAAGTGGGCCGGATAGTCACAAGCTGGATAGCCAAGATTTCACTGCAATTATACAGAGAAAAATAACTTGCATTTTGTTACTAATGAAAATATGATTAAAAACTCATTTTCAGAGATAAGAATAAAAGTATTTCAGTATTTTGTGATCAGTCCTGTTCTCTGATTAACTGACCTCAGTCTCTTTGGCATTTAGTGAACATGTACTTTTTGTGCTATCAGAACTTATTCCATTCTTTCATAAGTATCTTCTTGAGTTGGATTGTGTTTGTGATGTTTCTATTCCGTTCTTTAGCTCATTCAAAACGTTTTCTATCAGATTTAAGTTGGGTGATTGGTGGGATTTTCAAAGTGTGTTACAGATTAATATACTCTCTGTATGTTTGGTATCATTGTCCTGCTAAAAATAAGTTTCTCCCCTGTCTTTCTTTTGCAGGTTGATCATATATACAAACTTATCCATGATCCCTACTCCATAAACACGTTTCCCCACCCCTGATGAAGATATGCACCTCATACTATTATTTCACTCCCTCTTATGTTTAACAGTAGCCTGCATATTCTCGGGGTTCCATTCCATATTTTTTCTTAAGACTATAATTCAACCATCCTTGTGGTACAGATAAAACTGCTTCTCATCAGTCCAAAGGACTTTGTCTCAGACTTCTGTATTCTTATGTAGTAATTCTTCAGAAAATTCTGTGGTTTTTCTGAGTTTATTTTGGTTATGTATATATCGTGGAAACCTGGCAGGTTAACCAGCTCGATTTGTCTCCCTGTGAACGTACATACACAAATCCCTTTGCCAGGGTTTTCTCTCAGGTCGGCTACCATTTTGAATGCTGTAATCTTAGGATTCTTGTTATTTAAATTAGTGGTCTACCTCTTGTCTGTGTGGCTAGCTTTTGTGGTCATCAAGGTCTGGCAAATTTCGGAGATAGAACACTGTACCTTCTCTTTTTTATTACCGTTCTATACCATTTTGTATATGTTTATACGACTTCTGTTTACCATATTTACAGTCTTTATGTAACATTTCCCCTGTTCATAAAGATTCATAATAATTCTTCTTTCCTCTGACCCTTTCCTTTCCTTTCCTTTCCTTTCTTTCCCAGTTCAGTGCACGTGAGGGTAAACCAGAGCGATTGTATTTGCCTTGCACTGATTGATGATTGATTAGAATTTGTCCTGTGACAGACACTTGTAGTGGTGGTATTTATTCACTCATTAAGTTGTTTACATATTTATAGGACTCTGTTTCATATATACGTAACTCTTCTAATAACATTAATACTTAAAAGAAATTAATCTCATAACTATCTCTTTCACACATTAAGTATATTCTTGTTGTTATTAATACAGAATCATACCAACCTCAACAGTCGAGTCAGGGTATTAGTAATATCACATAAGGTGAAACCTTGTGTGTGGTAATTTAGAATATTAATTATAAGGAAGAAGCTATATTTAACAGTTATGCCTGAAGTACGATTAAGGGTATCAGTGTATGATGAGTATGATCAACAGCATGTGGTGGAGTATCAGATATAAACTGAATTTGGCATATTTAGTTATTTCCTCAATAACAGTTTGTTTATGACAGAGAATTTAAGACACTTCACTCATCTTCTGGCTTAATGAATTAGTTTGTAAAGAATCTGTAAGGGCATTAAAGAATTTTAGAATGAAATACAAGAAACTGTTTTATTATGCTAAGTTTGGGTTTGTATAACGTACAGCGGTGGTGCATCTTGCTGCATGTTGAATATTCAAGGTTAAAGTTCTCTGTACCAGGGGTATTTAAATTGCGCGCCTTCTCTAAGGCCATCTATGCCAGTGGACAGGAACTTTTAAACTCCCGAAAACATCCTTCTTTGATGGTTAGATGGTTCTAACATCGATTTATTAGTGCACTGTTATGACTAGACCAAACTACTTAACTGACAAATGTTTATTTTTGGAGTTGGTAGACCTTTTTTAAGGATTGCCTTTTTTATGTACCAAAGTCGTCAACACTTCAGCAGGTTCCTCATCTATTGCAATCTACCTATCATTTACTTCTAAATATATTCTCTAGCCAGTCAAACCTAGGGTTGTGTATGGAAATTCAGCCTATCAGCATAGTGTAGTTCAGTTTAATCTGGAACTTTCCCTTAAGGAATTATATAAGCTGGGTACTTTAGGGCTGTCTTGTCTGAATTGCTCCAGTGTTGAGAGTGCGACTTCACTGAGGCCATAGAGGTCTAGGGGGCAAGAGCCATGGCCTGTTCTAAGAAGCTCAAGCGATACAAGGTAGTGGCAGAATTTACCTAAACATGTGATCGTGCCTGTGGGTAGTAATTTTGTATTTTGGTGGTTTAAATATAGGACCTTCTGCGCAGTCTTTGGACTCTAGTTCTATTTCTTTCTGGGAAATATATAATGTAAGGGAACAAGAGTGGTGACCCTCAGTCGCCTCCCGTTCAACTTTTGAATTGGGTGACTAAAGTGTTCAACCTCTAAATTTTGAAAATCTTGTCTCAGCTTTAAATGTTCCTCCTTTAGTCACCCTTTTTATTATGAGATTAGCCTCTGTATTATTGGACCTTAAGCCCGCATAGGTTCTTGTTCGTCCAGAAATTTCTATGAGTGCGGGTGTTTCGCCTCCTTGCCTTTTGTTGAAATGAAATGGCGTATGGCTTTTTTAGTGCCGGGAGTGTCCGATGACAAGTTCAACTCACCAGGTGCAGGTCTTTTGATGTAACGCCCCTAGGTGACCTGCTCGTGGTGATGGGGATGAAATGATGGTGAAGACAACACATACACCCAGCCCCCGTGCCAGCGAAATTAAACAGCGATGGTTAAAATTCCCGACCCTGCCGGGAATCGAACCCGGGACCCCTGTAACCAAAGGCCAGCACGCTAACCATTTAGCCATGGAGCTGGACTGCCGTTTGTTAATGGCCCACTATCTTTTCTTTTCATCTTTAAGGCCTTGTAGTATGAGTAATTATGGCCCTGTGTATTCTTAATTCTTAGGGTAACTGTGTTGTTTTGTTTCCTTCTGGGAACAGTTACTAATATTATTGTGTAGCAATTGATAAGCCCACCATGGTGCAACCATGTATGAATACTTTGAAGTGGGGTTACTGATGGGTTGTCTAGTGTAAATTTTCCTGTTCAAGGCTAGACTCTTTTACTTGGGAGCTTAGACTCCGATGAAGTGTACCTGCTCAGAGCAAACCCTGCTCTTTCACAATATTGTACCTATCAAGAGAAATTATGCTCTTTCCTATGTAAGTTAACTACTGGTATTAATCCCAAGTTATTTTGTACCTGATTTAGGACTTCTAGGTCCAAGGCATTGTCAGAGCTGACGAGGTCGTTGTTAACCTTTTCAGTTCTTCCTTGTTATTCTGTTAAATTTTCTATCTCTCAATTTTAAGAAAGGAAAGCAATAACATTTCCAAATTTGATATAGGCCCTACTAAGAGTTGCCCGAAGTAATCCCCTGTCCACCCATTCAACCCAGGCGCTTCCTGTTTCTCTGTGAACTATGGAAACCCCATGTTTTTGTTAATATATTTGTATCTTTGAAGGGCATACAGCTGCTTTACATAAAATATATTTGCTTGCAGTATATATAATTGACTACTTACATATAATCTCTCTTTGTGGTACGTTATCTGTAGAATAAGGTTTTTGATCAATTTTTATTTTATTGATTACTCTTTTCAAGCTTCTCCCAATGCCAATATTCCGTTGTGGAGAATAGACTGATCCGAAACAAAATAAATCTCTCTTTAACAACTTCATACTGGATATGAATTTTTAAATTGTGAGTTAGGTAAATAGTTCTGAGTGTTTTCCTTAAACTGATGTGATTTTTCCATTTCATATTTGCATCAGTTAATAATCCCAAATACTTAACATTACTTACTCTATAAACTTTGTAGTAGTTACAATTAAATTTGCAGTTAATGTTGTGTACAGTCAATTCATTATGATAATTCCTAGTATCTGTTATTGAAAAATTCATAAATTTTGTCTTGTTAATGATCAAAAACAGTTCATTATTTTCTAACCAGGCTTTAACCACTCACTGTCTGATGAGATTTGAGCTATTATCTTCAGCATGCATGACTATCATCTGCATATGTTATAGTGTGCATATGTTCATAGTTTGCTACTGTTTTCTCTAGATCATTTATAAACAGAATAAATAATAATGGACCTAATACTGTGCTTTGTGGGACACCCTTAATTTAACTTTGTTGGTGTGCTCTGAGATTAATTTTGACATACTGTACTCTGTATGTCAACTAACTCTCAAGCATGTCCCCTAATGCTTTATTTTTTCAATTTATGGGGGAGCAGGTGGTGTGGCACATTAGCAAACACCTTTACAAGGTTAAGTATCATTTAGTTCGTTCCTATATTTCCTGTAGTGTTCTTCAATTTCTAGGTTACTGTTTTGTGTTTGTTTTTATTGCTGTTTAGTGCTTTATCAGCTTGAGGGGTGTGTGTCTGAATACTTATGTCCCCCTAAAAAATATCCTCTCCGGAAGAAAGTGTCAGGGCAATTTGTTGTTGAAAAGGGTTAAAGCGATATTACCATTAGATTTGTTAAGAAAGGTGGGAATGACTATATATTGGGGGGGGGGGGGGGGGGAGTGCAAGCTGAACTTTTATAAGTTTGTGATCTTTTATTTTTACTATATTGAGTACTGTCTCTGTAATAATTTGTGGTTGAAATGTTGAAACCACAGAAATTCACTGACCTAACGTAATGATGGTTGATTGGCATTAGAGAGATTGAGCAAGTGGCTGCGTGGTCACATAGCTGTCAGCTTTTTTGGAAGATTGTGGGTTCAAACCCCACTGTCGGCAGCCCAGAAGGTGGTTTCCCATAGTTTCCCATTTTTCACACAGGCAAATGTTGGGGCTGTACCATAAATGAGACTACAGTTGCTTCCTTCCTGTTCCTAGCCCTTTCCTTATCCCATAATCACCATAAGATCTATCTGTGTTTGTGAGATGTAAAGCCTATTGTAAAAAGTAAAAACAAAACTACTACTGAGGTAACTGAGAATGGGATATTAACTCCACTCTTCTCGATTGTTACCCAAAATTGTATTCCCATTTCAAACCAGTCTTAACCTTTGGCAAAGTTAGGAATTGAACCTGGGCGAATTTCACTAGAGGCTGTTTTGCTAATCCCTAGATCATAAGCAGCTCCCTCCGTGGATCTATGGTAGAATAACGGCTTTTATATTGCAAAATTGCGGTTAACTACTGATGGAGGTAGGCAGATTTTTGAAGGGTGGAGAAAAGTCTGTTGGGCACTTGATGTCATATGATGTTGGCATGTAAAAGATTTCTGGTGAACTGTTTCAGGTTTGCCCAACAAGAAGAATTAAAAATCAGCCACAGGTCACCCAACGGAGATCCATTTCACTGCCTTCTGGAAGAATAAAACAGAACGTTGAAATTGATTCGCAGGTTGCCTAGATGACATAAAATCAAAATGCCTGCACACGTTAACAGAGGCTGAATGATTATTTATTTCATACATATACAAATGTTCTGCAAACTTCTGCATATTGTGCAGTGTGTGTATGTTGTGTATTCAGTCCAGAGGCTGATTAAATCCTCGACAGTTCCACCATCAGCTGTTATGGATGACCTAAGCATCACTGAAGTGGTGTGTACTAGGGAAATGAGGAGTGAGGTAGTTTCTCATGCTTTCCACACGTGTGGTATAACTATTTTATTTAATGTTCATTTGTTACAATAGATAGACTTCAGGGTTCTGCTTAATACATATTTACTGTATTTACTAGCAATTACCCACGACTTCGCTCGCGTGGATGTAGTAATTTAATCAAAGTAATTGTTCCTAAAGTATAAAAACACACCCAAAAAGTTTCATTTACCCCAGAAATTCTTCTTAAACCATGTTTGTGGTATTACCTTTTGGGGTTAAGACAACTATGCGACATAGAACTGTGCACGTGAGAAACAGTCTTACCTCAAGTCGAAAAAATAAGTACATGTTTCTTTATTTTTAAAGGAGAATCCATATACCTATTCAAATACCTGTGACATCTTAAGTTTTTGAGATATGCATAAGTATCCCCATAAAAACAATTCAACCCCTTGATCTGTCCTTCTCCCACCCCCATCTAAGTGTATTTTCTGAAAACAAAAATACATGTTTCTTTATTTTTAAAAGAGATTCCAAATACCAATTTTCACATCTGTAACTCCTTCAGTTTTTGAGATAAATGTATACTCATAAAAATAATTCAACTTCTTCACTTTTTTCCTCCCCTCTCCTGCCTTAAGTGGACTTAACGAAAACAAAAAGTACGCGTTTCTTTTTTTGTTTTACGTTGCACCAACACAGATAGGTCTTATGAAGACGATGGGATTGGAAAGGCCTAGGAGTTGCAAGGAAGCGGCCGTGGCATTAAGGTACAGCCCCAGCATTTGCCTGGCTTGAAAATGGGAAACCACGGAAAACCATCTTCAGGGCTGCCGACAGTGGGATTCGAACCCACTATCTCCCAGATGCAAGGTCAAGTGCATGTATGGCAGCTATCAATATGCCTTTAGTGTTGGGTGCATCCGATAAGCAAGCTTCTGCTGCTGCTCATGAGTATGCAGCACGGTACCCTCAAAGGCGCCATCCTGATAAGAATGTTTTCCGTCGCCTTGAGCAACGCTTGCGGGAAACCAGTAATCTTCGTCCACAAGTAGTGGACAGAGGTCATCCAAGGACTAGACATTCTCCAAAAACAGAAGACGACATTCTTGAAGCCGTTTACCAATCCCCTCGTAAGTACCCGTGATATAACAAAGCAGTTCCAGGTATCTCAAACACTGGTTGTTGACGTGTTGCACAGCGAAAAACTGCATCCATATCATTATACGTTAACTCGGCACCAGAGGCCAGAAGACTGCATACAGCGAGTACAGTTCTGTGAATGGCTTTTGCAACAAGTTGATGATAACGAATATTTTATAAAGAATGTGATATGGAGTAATAAATGTAGCTTCGCTCAGGTAGGTATTTTCAACCATCACAACAGCCATTATTGGTCTGACCACAACCCACGTCACCCGTGAACGTGGCTTTCAGGCACACTTTGGCATAAACCTGTGGGCTAGAATCGTGTGAGGAGTGCTTTTAGGCCTTTACCTATTGCTGGACAAGTTGAATGCACCCCGCTGTCATACGTTTCTGGGTAATACTTTGCCTGACAATTTAGAAAACGTTCCAATTGGTGTTCGGCGACAGCTGTGGTTTCTTTTATTATTTATAAGCTTCATGTCCGTATTGATTGGTATCACTATATAGAAATAATATGAATCACCACCTTATCAATACACTATTTTATTTACTACCAAACTGGTAAATAGGGTCAATACCGGTTTTGACCCCTAAGGGGTCATCCTCAGTTGACACATATAAATATCTATAAAAACATCACATATAATAGTTAAAGTTTAAAATTGATGTGTCGTTAGTATACTGGTAAGTACATATGCATGTATTATGGAATTTATAAGTTTGTTCTATTAGAGCTATTATGTAGATTTTCTGTTTCTTTGTAAACAGTATCAAAAGTATTGTATTGGATGTGGTTCATCCATTTGACAAAATGCTAGTGGATTGAATATGTACATTTGCTGAGAGGTACATGCTATTCTATTTTACAATTTTTGTTATTACATAATATGGGGTAAAATTGTTACATTTGCACATATATGGTGATATTAGGTACAATGTAGGGTGTTAAAGATGTACTATTTGAATTTTCAGTATCCTGATTACATTTCATGTAGTGGTTGTAAGGTTTACTGATTCACTTGTTTAGTTCAGTTAAATACATAATGACCTTGTTGGTTTGAATTCTTATGATTAAAATATTGGTATGTAATACCTAGTTAACATGAATCCTTAATATTAATATATAAGTTTGTAGCACCTCTTATTCCCGTTTTCAGTCTTAAAATAGAATTGTGTCTTGACACTTTATTTTGTTAGACATATAAAAGTCTTGTTAAAATAAAACTTTGGGGCTAAAACCGGTATGAAATACCTATTTAAAATACATTAGATAATGGTATTGATATGTGGTGCTATGTGCATATTCAAAAAATCTAAATGAAATATAAATATAAATTGGTGACAGTACTGTAGGTTGTTGTGTTGTAGTTAACGGCTGGTCCATTAAAAATATATATGTTTACTTGAATAGGATCGATCACATGCTGTACGCGTTACGAGTGAAATTGCATAATATATTATAGTAATAACTGGTAATTTTGTAGGATACTGCTGTTGTAGTTGGAAATCTTGAATATCATTGAGAAAATGTTCTCATCTTGTCGCGTGTCGAATACAGGTTGAGTAGGTCACCATTAAGAGATGAAGTGCATATTGGATGTCGTATATCTAAATTAGGTTGTACGTTGGTTGTATCGTGGAGACGTGTTGTAAATTAATATATGTTGGCTGTTGGGATCGTGTGCTCTGTATGGCTGTCTGTTGAGAGCAACACGCTACAGATCTCAACAGACAGCCATACAGAGCACACGATCCCAACAGCCAACATATATTAATTTACAACACGTCTCCACGATACAACCAACGTACAACCTAATTTAGATATACGACATCCAATATGCACTTCATCTCTTAATGGTGACCTACTCAACCTGTATTCGACACGCGACAAGATGAGAACATTTTCTCAATGATATTCAAGATTTCCAACTACAACAGCAGTATCCTACAAAATTACCAGTTATTACTATAATATATTATGCAATTTCACTCGTAACGCGTACAGCATGTGATCGATCCTATTCAAGTAAACATATATATTTTTAATGGACCAGCCGTTAACTACAACACAACAACCTACAGTACTGTCACCAATTTATATTTATATTTCATTTAGATTTTTTGAATATGCACATAGCACCACATATCAATACCATTATCTAATGTATTTTAAATAGGTATTTCATACCGGTTTTAGCCCCAAAGTTTTATTTTAACAAGACTTTTATATGTCTAACAAAATAAAGTGTCAAGACACAATTCTATTTTAAGACTGAAAACGGGAATAAGAGGTGCTACAAACTTATATATTAATATTAAGGATTCATGTTAACTAGGTATTACATACCAATATTTTAATCATAAGAATTCAAACCAACAAGGTCATTATGTATTTAACTGAACTAAACAAGTGAATCAGTAAACCTTACAACCACTACATGAAATGTAATCAGGATACTGAAAATTCAAATAGTACATCTTTAACACCCTACATTGTACCTAATATCACCATATATGTGCAAATGTAACAATTTTACCCCATATTATGTAATAACAAAAATTGTAAAATAGAATAGCATGTACCTCTCAGCAAATGTACATATTCAATCCACTAGCATTTTGTCAAATGGATGAACCACATCCAATACAATACTTTTGAAACTGTTTACAAAGAAACAGAAAATCTACATAATAGCTCTAATAGAACAAACTTATAAATTCCATAATACATGCATATGTACTTACCAGTATACTAACGACACATCAATTTTAAACTTTAACTATTATATGTGATGTTTTTATAGATATTTATATGTGTCAACTGAGGATGACCCCTTAGGGGTCGAAACCGGTATTGACCCTATTTACCAGTTTGGTAGTAAATAAAATAGTGTATTGATAAGGTGGTGATTCATATTATTTCTATATAGCTGTGGTTTCATCATGATGGTGCACTGCCACACCATGGAATGACTGTGCGTAACTGGTTAAATGAAGCATTTCCAGGGAAATGGATTGGTCGTGGAGGTCCAATGTTCTGGCCCCCACGTTCCCCAAACCTTAATCCACTACATTTTTATTTCTGGGGACACTAAAAGGAACATCCACCGACGGATGTACATGACCTAATAGCTCGTGTGCATGCTGCATCGGCAATGGTGGATGCAAGCGTGTTACGTAGGGTCCAGCAAAATATGCTCCAGCGAGCGGCGAAGTGTTTGCAAATGCAAGGTTGTTGCTTTGAACATGTGCTGTAAAGTGAACATTGCTCATAAGTGTACATACCGGCTCTGTGAAGATAAGACAGGACGTCACATGAACACTGTGGAATTAATGTCCGTAGCATAATGGGCAATCCAATGTAGCCTACCTACTGTACTGTATTGTTTCCTTGTACCTAATTGGATAGAGACGATGTTACTGTGTCCACTATTATGTTCTAAGTATTGGCTTTATTTGTTCCATGGACGAAACAAAGTGCTCGTTTAAGTCTGTGAGAAGTTCATGTTATGTTTGAATGTTTAAATAAAGGTAACTGTAACAGTAAGACAGATCGTAGTGTATTGCGTAGTGGAGGTGTACATTGGATACAATTTGATACATTAACTGAAAAAAAAATTGGCGCGAATGCGACTCGAACATTGGCGTGTCCGCACAACCGGCATTTATGGCATTACCTCTTCTCACCGAGCTAATGAGGCAGCTCCAGCAGAGCGCAGAGTTCGTGCGACCTGTGCTTGGCCACGCTTCACGCCGCTACGGCATTGCCAGAGCGTAGTTTCTTAACTCACATTTCTATTAAACCTATTGGTGGGAATAGGTTTTGCAAGATAGAATTTTGTCATGAATTTCGACAAGGAACTGCATGCAGACTTCCACGTGCAGCATTTGTTGTTTACCCTGTATACTCGTACAAATAATTCAACTAATTTTTCAATTCTTCCACCTCCCTCCTGTTAAGGGTCTTTTCCAAAAACCAAAGAATACACATTTCGTTATTTTTGAAGTATATTCCAAATACCAGTTTTCACGTCTGCAACACCTTCAGTTTTTGAGATAAGTCTCCTTATAAAAGGCATGCAACCCCTTTTTCCCGTTTTCGCTCCCTCCTCTTAAAGGGATTTTCGGAAAACAAAAAGGTACGTGTTCCTTTATTTTTAAAAAAGTTTCCAAATTCCAGTCCTTACATCTGTAAACTTTTAAGTTTTTGAGATATAGATATCCTAATTTTAAAATTTCACCCCCCCTTTTTACTCCCTTAGCGACGAAATTTCCAAAAATCCTCCCTGAGTGAGCACCTACACCCTAATATAAATGTATCCCCAAATTTTAATTTCTTTGTCCAGTACTTTTGGCTCAGCGATGATGAATCAGTCAGTCAGTCAGTACGTTATTTTATATATATAGATACTAGCAATTACCCGCCCACGGCTTCGCTCGTGCGTGGATTGCGTAATTTGATAAAATAAACGTTCCTCCGCATTGTACTAAGACCTTACCTGAAAATTCCTAAAGTGTAAAATCTCGCCCAAAGATTGAGTTTCATTTACCCCAGAAATTCTTTGTAAACCATGTTTGTGGTATTACCTTTTGGGGCTAAGACGTCCATGCAACATAGAAATGTACATGTAAAAAACAGTTGTCTCTCAAGTCGAAAAAATAAATACATGTTTCTTAAAAGGAGATTCCAAATACAAATTTTCACGTCTGCACATGTTACATTTTTGAGATATACTGTAGATAAATTATAATCATTATAAAATATCAAAGCCATTTTGACAGTGCTGATATAATTATTTTATTATTATTATTGATATATACAGTCGTATCAGCACACACGTTTTTAAAACATAACCGGTTTTCGGACACTAAGGTCCATCATCAGTGTTAATATTTAAATTTAATTTCACATAAGTGTGTCGTCAAAATGAGTTAAAAAAGAGTTTAAATTTGTAGCCCTGTTGACATCAACATGTTAAGGCTGGCTTTCCTTCGTGCTCAGGCTGTTGGTCGAGTACTAACAAGCGTTCAGCTTTAACTACGGAACCGCACTGCAAGCACATGATGTTACGTAACATCATGTGCTTGCAGTGCGGTTCCGTAGTTAAAGCTGAACGCTTGTTAGTACTCGACCAACAGCCTGAGCACGAAGGAAAGCCAGCCTTAACATGTTGATGTCAACAGGGCTACAAATTTAAACTCTTTTTTAACTCATTTTGACGACACACTTATGTGAAATTAAATTTAAATATTAACACTGATGATGGACCTTAGTGTCCGAAAACCGGTTATGTTTTAAAAACGTGTGTGCTGATACGACTGTATATATCAATAATAATAATAAAATACTGTAGATATGCTAATTTTAAAAATTCAGCCCCTGTTTCAGTTCCTCTGAAGCGGACTTTCAAAAAAAAAAAAAAAAGTTTCTTTACTTTTACAGGAAATTCCGAATACCAGTTTTTAAATCTGTAATATGTTAAGTGTCTGAGATAATTTGCAGATATATTTTTTTAAATTCACCCCGTTTGTCACTCCTGTTCACCCCCAATTCATTGGATTATCCAAAAACACAAAAACACGTGTTTCTTCATTTTGAAAGGAAATTCAAAATAGCAACTTTCGCATCTGTAACAACACACCGGGCGAGTTGGCCGTGCGCGTAGAGGCGTGCGGCTGTGAGCTTGCATCCAGGAGATAGTAGGTTCGAATCCCACTGTCGGCAGCCCTGAAGATGGTTTTCCGTAGTTTTCCATTTTAACACCTGGCAAATGCTGGCGTTGTACCTTAATTAAGGCCACGGCCGATTCCTTCCAACTCCTAGGCCTATCCTATCCCATCGTCGCCATAAGATCTATCTGTGTCAGTGCGACGTAAAGCCCCTAGCAAAAAAAAAAAAAAAAAAATAGCATCTGTAACATCTTCAGTTTTAAAGATAAAGTATCCTCATAAACATATATAGATGTGACTATTTATATATATCACATTGTGGGAAGTTTCAATCATATATTAATCATCTTCAGCCAGTTATAACTAAAAATTGACAAAGCATTGGACTCTGAATCTATATACAGTATATAAAATAACATGTCCTGACTGACTGACTGACTGACTGACTGACTGACTGACTGACTGACTCATCATCGCCCAGCCAAAACTACTGGACATAAAGAAATGAAAGTTTCGGGATACATTCATATTGTAGTGTAGGTGTTCACTTAGGGAGGATTTTTTGATATTCTGTCGCTAAGGGAGTGAAAGGGTGAGGGGGGGATTTTTAAAATGAGGATATATGTATCCCAAAAAAAATAAAAGTTTACAGGCATAAAAATCTGTATTTGGAATATCGTTTAAAAATAAACAGGTTTTTTTTGGGGGGGGAATCCCATTGCGGGGAGGAGGGGTGAAAAAGGGGTTGAACACCTTCTATAGGAGACTTATATCTCAGACTGAAGATGTTAGACATATGGAATCTCCTTTGAAAATAATGAAACACGTATTTTTGTGTTTTTGGATAATCTGATGAATAGGGGGCGAACAGGAGTGACAAACGGGATGAATTTTTATTAAGACTATATCTGCAAATTATCTCAGATACGTGACATATTACAGATCTGGAAACTGGTATTTGGAATTTCCTGTAAAAGTAAAGGAACAATTTTTTTTCTTTAAATCCACTTAAGGGGAACTGAAAAATGGGCTGAATTTATAAAATTAGCAAATCTACAGTATATCACACAAACTTAACATGTTGCAGACGTGAAAAATGGTATTTGGAATCTCCTTTAAAAATAAGGAAACGCTTATTCTTTGGTTTTCGGAAAAAAAAAATGAGGCGGAGGGTTGGGGGGTATACAAAAAATCTAAAGATGTTACAATCGTGAAAACTGGTATTTGGAATCTCCTTACAGGTAATGAAACACTTTTTTTGACATGTTAGAGACAGGAAACTTGGTATTTGGAAAGTCCTTTAAAATACAGGAACATGTACCTTTATTTTATTTTTTTCGAAGAAGGCACTTAACGGGGGGTGAAAAGAAGTGAAAAATAGTTTCGTTATTTTTTATGAATATACTGAAGATGTTACAGACGTGAAATTTGGTATTTGGAATCTCCTTTAAAAATAAAGAAACCTGTATTTTTGTTTTCAGAAAATACACTTAGATGGGGGTGGGGGAAGGACTGATCAAGGCGTTGAATTCCATTTATGGGGATACCTATGTATATCTCAAAAACTGAAGATGTTACAGATGTGGGAATAGGTATTTGGTTTCTCCTTTAAAAATAAAGAAACATGTACTTATTTTTCTTCTTGAGAGAAGACTGTTTCTCACATGTACAGTTCTGTGTTGCATGGTTGTCTCAGCCCCAAAAGGTAATACCACAAACATGGTTTACAAAGAATTTCTGGGGTAAATGAAACTCCCTTTTTGGGTGTGTTTTTATACTTTAGGAATTTTCAGATAATGTCTATGTACAATGCCAAGGAACAATTACTTCAATCAAATTACAAGATCAACGCGAGCAAAGTTGCAGGTAATTGATAGTGTATACATATAACAATGACAAAACTGTACATTAAAAATTGGTTGATGTGGTCGTGAGTTGAGTTGTGTTGTGATGTTTGATGTTTCGTTAAAAAAAAAAAGTATAATTTTTGTCGGTGACATCACTACTAGTATAAATTCGTAAAATTAAAATTACTCCTAATGACATTCACATTGGTTAAAATATTATATTGATGAATGTCAAATTCATCCTGTTCAGTTAGTTTAGTCTGTGGAAAGTGCATCAATGAGAATTGCAGCATTCACATAATCATGAATTGTCACATGAGTACTCTCATTTGAAACCCATAAATTGGGTAATAAGAATGATGCTAAGGAGAAATTTGCAGTTTTTCCTTGAGAGAACCTTAATAGAGTTGATTGCCTGTGTTTAATTTGTGAACATCTATTAATTTCTGGAAGTAATTGTATCAATATAGACCAATATGAAGATAATTGCGTATGATCATTTTCATGTGTTTGTCACTTGTCAACTCTGACCATAAAAAAACTAAGAACTTATCTAGACTCTCCTTTTTAAAGCCAGTGATTAATGTCTCAAAAACAATTTTTTTTTCCAGTATGCAATACGAACCCTTGCTGTTCATGCAAGACCTGCAGTTTTCTTCATCAAATTGTTATTAAAAAAATTGAACAGTTTTTTGACACTTTTTACCAGATACTATCTCATAATCTCTATGAAAATCATTTAGAAATTTAATTCAGCTCTGGAGCTGGCCTTCTGATCCCAACTTTGCAGGTCCGATCCTGGCTCAGTATTTGAAGGTACTCGTGTACATAAGCCTTGTGTTGGTAGATTTACTTGCAAGTAAAAACTCCTGCAGAACTAAATTCTGGCACCTGGGCATCTCTGAAAACTGTAAAAGTAGTGGGACATAATGACATTATTATTATTATTATTATTATTATTATTATTATTATTATTATTAAATTCAGCTCCGCTTATTTTTGATGAATATAATGCGATTTGGTAAACGTTTTCATTTAATTTTAATGTCGGCTCAAGTTTTATTTTGGCTTACGTGCATTGTTTTATAATTCAACCGAAAATAAGTTTCTTTGGAGTTTGACATAAGGTGTCAAATATTCACATATTTTATAAAAATAAATTCAATAGTTTATCATAAGTACAGTCATTACTTTGAAATATTAGGGCTAGGAATATATGGCTGTGTAATTTGAATTAATAGAAACCATGTTTACCAGATTTGACTTCCTAATAGTGAGAATTTGCAGATTTTCTTGTTGGTAAGATAATTTGCAAAGTTCAACATAAAATCTGGAACTTCGTTGCCATAAGACCTATCTGTGTGTGTGTGATGTAAGAGGAAATCCTGGAACTGAAGCTCTGTTAACCCTTACATGTTTTGTCTAAACTTTTATTTTTAAAATTATGTTTGACTGCAAAGTTTTCACATACTTGCTGGTTAAAAATAAATGTAACGATTTTGAACTAATTTGTCAGTACTGGGTGAAAATTTATTTTAAATGAATCTACGTGCAAGTATGAATCTCTTTCACTGTACTCTTTCTCTAATGGCTTCATGAAGTTTCAGGTGCTATTGTAGGGAAAATAATTTCCATGTCCAGGTGTCTAGATGCTAATTTGAAAGAATACTACTGTGATTTAAAACAGTGTTGTTACATGTGCACATCTGTGTGATCAATTATACTTTGAGGTTTGGATGACTGTCCATAGGCTGGTTTGATGCTGCCTTCCATGTCTCCCATCCCTTTATTAACATTTTTCATTTCTACGTAACTAGCAGATCCTACATCTACTTTAAGCTATTTGCCATATTCATTCTTTGGTCTACCCCTACCATTCTTATCCCCTACACTTCCCTCAAAAACTAACTGAACAAGTCCTGGGTGTCTCAGGATATGCCGCTTCAATTTCTCTTCTTGTAGTCAAATTTTGCCAAATCATTCTCTCCCAATCTTCACTCAGTATTTTTTCATTTGTAGTCTATCTACCCATCTCACTGTCAACATTTTTCTATAACACCACATTTCAAAAGCTTCTATTTTCCTCCTTTCTGTACCAGTTATTGTCGAGTGTTGTATTTCATATATTGCCATGCTCTACACAGAAGTCTTCAAAACAGTCTAATATGCAGTCTCTCATCATCACCTTTTAAGGTGGATCCAGACTTGTTACGTATCCCCGTACCATATCTCCGCTGCTTATCAATGTAGACAGTATCCTGTGTTGTCATTACCTTGAAAAATAGTGGTACGCAGCGGCTTGTTCGCTGACTTGCGAGTCTTTTGCCGTCGCATCAAAGGGACAACTCGTAGTGCCAACGTGCTAGTCTGGATGTGAATACTTTGCATCACACTGTTGCTATTCAGTTCCACATAAATGACAGTTATCACCAGAGATCATTATTCATGTTTTCGATTCAGTATTTTTCAATTGGAGTAAGGAGGATGTGATAAAGATAATTGATAAGTCAAAAAAAAGAGGGATGTGATATCAAACCCACAAGACATAGCACATTTTAGTAAAATAAAAAAGCAGGACACATGGGATTCATTGTTGTGAAATTTTTGTATATTCTACTGACTGAAAATGTATGCCCACCAACAGATGGAATACTGGGATATCCACAAATTGTTATTTCTTATTTCTCTTATTTTTAGCTTAGTGAAGGTACATGTACGTAGCTGCTGCTGCCTTCAAGTTAGGTGTAGTCATTGCTGATTGAAAGTTGGCACGAAACTGGAATTCAGCCCTTTTTTTTCCACTGCACGAATTTGATACAGGTTATCGGATATGGATATGCATGGATGATACTGAAACAGGAACGCCTGTACTTCAGTTTTGTGGAGAGCATGGATAACGCCAAGGCGTGTACGGTTCATGTGCACATCTGTGTGATCAATTATACTTTGAGGTTTGGATGACTGTCCATAGGCTGGTTTGATGCTGCCTTCCATGTCTCCCATCCCTTTATTAACATTTTTCATTTCTACGTAACTAGCAGATCCTACATCTACTTTAAGCTATTTGCCATATTCATTCTTTGGTCTACCCCTACCATTCTTATCCCCTACACTTCCCTCAAAAACTAACTGAACAAGTCCTGGGTGTCTCAGGATATGTCGCTTCAATTTCTCTTCTTGTAGTCAAATTTTGCCAAATCATTCTCTCCCAATCTTCACTCAGTATTTTTTCATTTGTAGTCTATCTACCCATCTCACTGTCAACATTTTTCTATAACACCACATTTCAAAAGCTTCTATTTTCCTCCTTTCTGTACCAGTTATTGTCGAGTGTTGTATTTCATATATTGCCATGCTCTACACAGAAGTCTTCAAAACAGTCTAATATGCAGTCTCTCATCATCACCTTTTAAGGTGGATCCAGACTTGTTACGTATCCCCGTACCATATCTCCGCTGCTTATCAATGTAGACAGTATCCTGTGTTGTCATTACCTTGAAAAATAGTGGTACGCAGCGGCTTGTTCGCTGACTTGCGAGTCTTTTGCCGTCGCATCAAAGGGACAACTCGTAGTGCCAACGTGCTAGTCTGGATGTGAATACTTTGCATCACACTGTTGCTATTCAGTTCCACATAAATGACAGTTATCACCAGAGATCATTATTCATGTTTTCGATTCAGTATTTTTCAATTGGAGTAAGGAGGATGTGATAAAGATAATTGATAAGTCAAAAAAAAGAGGGATGTGATATCAAACCCACAAGACATAGCACATTTTAGTAAAATAAAAAAGCAGGACACATGGGATTCATTGTTGTGAAATTTTTGTATATTCTACCGACTGAAAATGTATGCCCACCAACAGATGGAATACTGGGATATCCACAAATTGTTATTTCTTATTTCTCTTATTTTTAGCTTAGTGAAGGTACATGTACGTAGCTGCTGCTGCCTTCAAGTTAGGTGTAGTCATTGCTGATTGAAAGTTGGCACGAAACTGGAATTCAGCCCTTTTTTTTTCCACTGCACGAATTTGATACAGGTTATAGGATATGGATATGCATGGATGATACTGAAACAGGAACGCCTGTACTTCAGTTTTGTGGAGAGCATGGATAACGCCAAGGCGTGTACGGTTCATGCTTTAGAGAGTACAATAGAAGGGTAGTGAAATGAGTTCATATTTAAAGTGGAGCTTGCAGTTTATTCAGAAAAATGCATGGAAATTATATCACCTTTTACAGACGAATGGTTTGAACGTCCTCGAAGATGTGAAGAAGGCGTCTCTCTGCGGCGTCGGCGTCGTTCCACGTTGTCGGCGGCGTCTCATGGCGGTTTTTAGCCCTTGGTGTTGAAGGAGACTCGAACCTGGGGCGGTCGTCTGACGATAGTGCAGCGTGGAATAGTTGTTGAGTTTTGTATTCAACTAAGTCCCATGAAAGGAGCAGAGAAATGTAAAACGTAAGCACAGAATGTCAGTGGAATCTGATACGACACTTCTCTACCGCACTGCACTACAAATTGTGGCGAGACATTGTTTACTGGCCGAATAAGTTCCACTATAAATGGTGTTGGACGCACATTTGAAAAAGAGATGAATTCAAAATCACAGTTCTGTGAGAATGATTAATATTGTTCGTGCAATAGTCACTATCGAACTTGAAAGAAAAGTAGGCACTGTCCTTTACGAAACAAAGTGACACTGTCCATAAAAAGATTTGTTCTTTCACTAGGGCACAATTTTATGAAATAGCCTAACACAGTCTCTTGTAGAGGAAACGGCTAAAGCACAGTCTTTATGCCCTAAGTCCTTTAAGCACAGTTTCAAAATATTAAGTGATTACTGTACAGTCTCTTCAATTACACAATTCATGTAACGAAATGTCACTCGGCTCAACAGACCGATATTATCAGTGAATAAGCTTTCGCTTACGCACAGAGTTAGTCCACAGAGAAGGCTTTCAATTGACACACCCTGATCTCTTCGAGGCTGGCGACCCCCTTATGTTACACAAGGTCAGACGGCGAGACTGGAAATATGAGCTTCAAAAAAATTCATATCTCGGCCATCCTTCCGCCGATTTTAATGAAATTTTGGGTAGTAGCATTTGTTGTCCTGGCCTACAAGCTGACGTTCTCGAAATTACGATTTAACCTTCCGCTCGTGATGAAATGCCACAGAATCGAACAGAACTTTTGGTGTGACATCACTTGGCCTTGGCTGGCACTCTGTAGCAGTGCTTGCTTGCATGCTGTTCCCCATAATGCCTGCTCGCTCGGCGCTCGTTTTGAATCCATTCAGTCGGGTGTTAGCAGAGCATTCCCGTTTCAATACGATGGAGGAAAATTCTCATGTTGTCTCTTATTGTATCACCGGGTGATGTCCGGCTCCATGGCTAAATGGTTAGCGTGCTGGCCTTTGGTCACGTCAAATCAAAAGACCTGTATCTGGTGAGCCGAACATGGCCTCGGACACTCCCAGCACTAAAAGCCATACGTCATTTCATTTCACCGGGCGATACCAACAGAGATACGATAATAGGGATATGCAACAACTCTGGACCCGCCTTTACACATTGTTTTAAATATTCTCTCTATATTAGCTTAATTTCTTCATCTACTGAGCTGGTCGGCATGTAGTCGTTTACTGTTGTGGTGGGCAATGGCTGGGTGTTGATCTTGACATAATCCATTCACTAAACTGGTCATTGTAACTTACCTGTTGCCCAATTTTCTTATTCATTATCAAACAAATTCCTGCATTTCCTCTACTTGATATTTTGTTGCTAATTCTGTAGTTGCCGGACCGTAAACCCTGCTCCTACTCCTCCCACCAGTGTAGTTTACTTATACCAACTACATCTAACTTCAGTCTACCCTTTTCCCTTTTCAGATTCTCTAACCTACCACAACGATTAAAGCTCATACTTCCATGCTCCGACTTGCAGAATGTCGGTATTTATCTTCCTGATGATCATCCTCTCTCTTGTAGTCCCCACCTGGAGATTCATATGGGGGACTACCTTGCCTCTGGAATGTTTTATTCAGGAGAAAGCTGCCTGTCCTTTCAGCCTTGCAGCAGTATCAGCATAGGAAGCTTGTTAAGTATTATTACAAGGCCATTTCAATCAATCATCCTGGCTGCTGCCCATTCAACATCTGAAAGGCTGCTACCCCCTTTTGATGAACCATTCTTTAGTCTGGTCTCTCAACACGTACCGATCCAATACGGTTGATCGTACGGCCCAGCTACCTTCTACATTGGGTGGCATAAGCAGTGAAGTGATATGGTTCATGTGGAAAGATTAATTCCACACACATCAAGAATTGTTGTACATCCCCTATGAAGTATATAGTTCATGATGCTTTAGACGATAAATGGACCAGATTTATGTAAGTATAATACATTTTCACTTATCCCTGCTCAGCAGATCAAAAAGGAAAATCTTTCTGTTCAGGATCACATCATTGGTTTCTTAGTTATAGATTTTCATATCAGTCTTGACAGCATTAATATTGCGTAGCAGCCTTCCTTGCTCGGATGCATACTTTAATTTATCGTGGCATACTTTCATCAACCCTGTATCTTCTAGCCATTGTTTGTCTAATTTGCCCCTTTCTTTACTGGTGATTTTGGAGAAGTCTTGCAGATAATGTGATAATTCAGGATGTCTATAAACAGCTTATTCCAGTCATTTTCATCGAAGTTCATGTCTGGAGAACTTTCAGGCCGCTTTGTTTTGATACCACTACAATGAAGGAAGGTGTTAACAATATACTTGTGTTATCGTCCATTAACATGAAGTCTTTCAAATTCCACTGTCGACAGCCCTAAAGATCATTTTTCATGGTTTCCCATTTGCAGACCAAACAAATACTGGGACTGTACCTTAATTAAGGCCATGACCGCTACCTTCCCCTAGCTCTTTTCTATCCGTATGTCGCCGAAAATCTTCAGATGTGTTAGTGAGATATTAAACCACTAACAAAAAAAATTTAAAAGATGAAGTTGTCTTCAAAATGCTGGTGTTACGGTTCCACAAATGGTTGGAGTATGTTGTCACTATATTTGGAGCATTTATTGTGCCCTAAACAATCATCAGAGGTTTACGGTGACCCCATGAAATTCCACTCCAGTATTTCAATGAGCCATCTTGCTGCATGTGTTAGGCGCAGTATCTGAGACGTGGTGTGTGACCCGATTTCATCCACGATCTCTTAGATTGTCTACCTTCGTGTATAGTTGTTATATAGCATCCTACACCAACTCTAGGGTGTCCATTCAATTAATTTTCTCGTCCATCCATAGAGGGTTGTGTGGTAACAAGTTGTAATGGCTGGACCTCGCTATGGCCTTCAGAAATGCAAATTGGCATTATGTAACATGTTGCCGTAATTTGTTTGGACTCGGGCTGAGTACTTTACATAGACACACAGTCCTGGAGCCTTCTGCTTGGGGTTCTTTCATGGCAACAGTTGGATATACTGTAGTGGTTGTAGTTGAATCAGTATATATTCTTCAAGGATAGTTGATTCTGTTTGTCATGAATGTTTTACAACTTCAAAGTAGTTACCTTCTTATTTAGATGGAGTGAGCTTTTATTTTTAGTGCAGTGTCTTGCTTTTCATTATTTTGCTCCTTACAGTGCAAATTAAAAACTCTGATGATGACCCCTTTGTAAAACATAACTCCTATCTCTTGTAATTCATCCTGATATTCAGAGGTAGGAGTGTTTTAGGACCGCCTAAAGGTAATTTCTACATTCACCTGTATATGTGGTTTTCCCTTAGGAGCTAATATTGCACTTGTGAACTAATGTTGTGTGTTAACTTCCAATCAGCATAATTGAAATCGTGCTTTTCCAATCTCAAGTTCGATGGGTTCCTAGTCAGTAAAATGGTGTTACGCTGTGGAGTACATGGTAGTTACGATAGTTTCAGCTATGTACTTCATGTTTAATTAAATTATTAATGGTCTTATGTTGCAGGGTTACATGGTAATTGTGATAGTTTCAGCTGTGTATTTCCTGTTTAATTTTTAAAAATGATTTAATGCAATTCAATCATAATGTAAATTCCTGAACATCCTATTACTTCAATCCATCTTTCCAGCCATTATAACAATAGTTATGCTGCACTAGATAGGAGACAGTGAAATCATATAAGTGCATTTCATCATCAGTGAAAAAAACCTATTTCTTTCCTGTTGTAAGAATTCTGCAAGAACTGTGAAAAGTAAAAGTAAAGTGACATAATGTCTAATATAGTGAATGTGGTAAGGCATTGCATCTTAGGGCCAATGACCTTTGATGTTAGGCCCCTTAAAACAACAAGCAAGCAAGCATTGCATCTTATCTCGTGTATCTTGTTGCTGATCACTAAAGACAAGTAAGGCCTCTCATTTTCTTTTTGAAACACGCCACCTCTGTTCACTAGTTCTACCCTCTTGAGCTAAATGTTTTAGTGTAATTTCTACAACAAATGCTAGTTGATTGACCGAGCTCGATAGCTGCAGTCGCTTAAGTGCGGCTAGTATCCAGTATTCGGGAGATAGTAGTTTCGTACCCCACTGTCGGCAGCCCTGAAGATGATTTTCGTTGGTTTCCCATTTTCACACCAGGCAAATGCTGGGGCTGTACCTTAATTGAGGCCACGGCCGCTTCCTTCCCACTCCTAGTCCTTCCCTGTCCCATCGTCGCCGTAAGACCTATCTGTGTCGGTGCGACGTAAAGCAAAAAAAAAAAAGCTAGTTGATTGTTTGTGTGGATATAGCTTATTGGTGGAAAATGATTCTGAATTCCAACCAGACATACAGCATAAAATTCTTTTTAAAAGAATTTCTGTAAACCTTCAAAGAATTTCTTACAGCAATCTTTCACGCCTCACAAAAGTTTTTGCATGTCTGTACTTAATTTTCCCACTTGTGTAGAAAAATTCAGGTTTTACTTATTTGTGCTCAAAACTCGGCTAGAGAACGTAGCTAGAACTAGCATACATAATAATTGGTCTCTTCTGGCAAGGTGGTAGTTAGAATTGCCGTACTAAAATATACCCTGCCATTTTGATAAACTTCTCAAAGCCGGGCTGTGTGACTCATTCATTTGAGACGCTGGCCTTCTGATCCCAACTTGGCAGGTTCGATCCTGGCTCATTTTGGTGGTACTTGAAGGTACTCAAATACGTCAGCCTCATGTCAGTAGATTTACTGACACGTAAAAGAACTCCTGCGGGACTAAATTCTGGCACCTCGGCGTCTCTGGAAACCATAATAGTAGTTAGTGGGATGTAAAGCAAATATTATTATTAAACTTCTCAAAACCTGTTTCAGAAAATGTACACAAAAAATATGCCCAGTATTTTGACATCCTGAATGATTATTTGCTACTCCATTATTTTATCCAAATATGCGCAATAATACTGCACATTATCTGTTCTGCAAAAATTTGTGGATTTTTTAAACTAGTAGTACCCCCTAAATATTAATGGGGTTCCAAATTTTTGTTGTAGAATTGATGTTTATCCCCTGATGTGCATGTTGCTCCCTCTTGCACCCAAGAACACTTGATAGTTGTCCATGTACTTACACTACCATATTATATTGTGAATAGATATACAGGATGTAATGGGTTCGTCCATCTAACAGGTGATAGAAGAGACTGTTCTAAAAAATCTCTGCAAAGAAATTACCAACTAGTTATAAAATTAAATGTTTAAAAAGTTGGTGTTTTAAGGTTATCAGTTACTCTTCAGGCAGCAGTGGCAAACTAAGCCTACTGTAGCCAGAGTGGGTTAGGGCGAGGCAAGGGTCGGTGAATGTAGTTGTTCTGTAATCCAAGCAGGGTTGGCAGTGTGAGGAGCGGAAGGATTCAGGTAAGAAAATAGTGGTGCTAGTCTTGTAAAATCCCTATGTTAACAAATGCAACCTCACATATAAAGGATTGGGATATTTGGACTGATGGTACTCTGTAGCCTACCTAGTAAGTGTGGAAGTAATTTGATTAATGTTTTAAAGGACAAAATAATTTCAATAACCAGCCCCAGTGTGGAAGAATATTCGGGAACAAATGTTAATGCATTTTCTGTCAAACACTGTCGTTCGTACGTGTCGCATGGTTTTACATCTTGAATGCAGGGTTCAATGGAGAGTGACTAGGAATGAAAAGGAAAAAAAAAAATCTCTCCACTATGCAGAGGTTGAGGGATGAAATTAAAGAAAATAGAGCTCCTTACTCTGCTAAGGATTAAAAGATGAAATAAAAGTCAAGCTCCTCACTATGCTGAGCAAAAACTATGAAAGAAAATTGTACGATGTGAACCTGGCAAGTTGTTAGTTTACAAGAAGTGTACCAAATGATGCAGGCCCCCAACTCGAACACATGCTTTGGCACAACGAAGCCAACTTGCTCGCACATCATTATGTGTCACCGCATCATTTCACATTATGGCAGCACCATCAAACACATGCTTTTGGATGTCTTCACTTCTGTAAACAAATTCCTTTGTATGGCCCAAGAGATAAAAATTCAAGTGGTTTAAATCTGAGCTTGCCACTGCACAGGACCATTTTGACCAATCCAGCAATCCAGAAATGGGTTGTCTAAAAATTTGCACATAGATCGAGAAATGTGAGGGGGGGGGGGGGCAACATCACGTAAGAACCACATCGCTACATATGTCAACGAAATATTATCCATAGCATTCGGTAACGTATCTGTTAGAAGTTGCAAGTAGTGTTCTCCCGTCAAATGGGGTGGAAGTACAAAAGGACCAGTAATTACGCCCCCTTCAATTTCCACCTGTACTTTTAAGGAGAACTGCCCTTGAAAATGTCTCTGGAAAACATGGTGGGGGTTTTCTATGCTCCAGATATGTGTATTATGAAAATGCCATCCATCTCATGTGAAATGTAATTTGTCAATGGGAAGGTAACAAAATCCGGCTGTTGCTGTTTGTTACTCAGAAACCACTGACAGAAACGCTCTGTGGAGAAAATCTGTTTCTCGAAGGTGCTGAACACTTATGTGGTGTGGATACAGCTGTTCCCTTAATGTTCAGTGTACAGCATAGCGAGACTCACCAGCCTCTTGAGCTATTCCTCTAGTGCTCCTCCTGGGTTCATTTTCAATCAAGTCTAAAATGTCTTTCTTTGCTGTTAATACATGTTGTTGCCATGAACAACCCCTTCTTAGAAACTGAGGCTGTAGTTGTCCAGTTCTCAGTCTCTGAAGAACAAAGAAAAAAGTCCATTCACTAGGGTATCTTCGGTTGGGAAGATACTCCCAATACATTTGTGTTGCCCTTTCTCCATTACATCTTGTTTTATCAGCAGCCCCCTTTTTTTTTTTTTACAGGTTGGTTGCAATATGGTACGAACAGTTTGACTATCTTCGTATGAGGCATGCCTGTACTTGGAGATGGTACCAGCCTGCAGGACGCAGTGCACTGACCTTGAGATACATTGACCTAGAACATTGCACAACCTTGGAAGGGAGGGTGACCTGGGGAAATCACAGTTGTGTTGACATTCTGTTAGTAGAGGGGAGTATCCAGTACCCATTGACTTCTCAAAAACATTAATCAAAGTCTTGTGATTCATTTTCTCTTACACGAATTAAGAGTAAAATTTTTGAAGATGTTTGCTTAGAATACAGTCTTCTACCACCAGTTCAAATTACATATCTTATTTTAGTTACATCCTGTACTGGACACTGCCTTGCATTGCTAAAATTTGTGGATAATTTTGTGTGCACGACTGGATACAATGCAGAATTTCAGAAGCTCATCTTAAAGCAATTATTTCACACCCTTGCAGTAACTCAGCAGCCTTTCTTTTTATTTTTAAACAGGGTGGTGCATTGTGGTATGAACAGTATGACGATTTTCTTGTGAGGAATGCAAGTTAAATATAATCTTGAAAGTGATTTCAACGTATTTTATGTTTTCTACTAGTATGCCTCCTTATGGAACACTCGTACTGCTGCAAAATATCATGCAGTACATACTGGGCTACTTAATATGTCAGACTGCACCAACCCAACAGAATTGTAGGGTTCCTTTTAAAAATCCATTCTGGATATGCACTCACAGATTATGTTGAGTGTCCTATGAAGTAATGCTCTCTCTCTAGACTCATTGTTATACGTAATCCATGTATATCTTTGTATTTATTCCAATAGCCATAGCTGATACTGAAGGATGCTTGTTTGAATATTAGTTGTGGATATATTTATTAGTAATGGATTAAAAGTCAGTTTTAAACTCTTCACTTATATTGTAGATAGTAGTAATGGTCAGTACTGGACAAGAATATTTTTAAAGATTACCTCAAGAAATCCAATTTTTGTTGCTGTAGGCAAAGACTTTTCCATGCACTTTCTTTTTACATTCTATGAAATTTTAGATATATTCGTTCTTCCAAAGGAAGGCTGTTACTCCCTTCCAGGACCTTTTAATATATTCAAGACAATAATTAAACTCAGTATTGATTGAATTCTTTCATTTCATCAAAGAATACAATATCTGCTAGAGAGAAGTACTGTCTTCCTGCAGATATGATTGGAATAGTCTACACCTATATTACCTCACAAAAGTAATGTATTAAGTTAATAATGAATTTGTGAAGGCCAGACATTGTTATACTGTATTTTATTTATTGTGTGTGCTTAATATGTGATAATTCTTACTTATTGTATTGTATTTCTTTCAGAAAATTATTGGGGTATTTAAACCCAAGGATGAAGAACCTTATGGTCGTTTAAATCCCAAGTGGACAAAATGGATGCATAAGCTTTGTTGTCCCTGTTGCTTTGGGAGGTCATGCTTAATTCCCAATCAAGGATACCTTTCAGAAGCTGGGGCAAGTTTAGTTGATCAGAAACTGCAACTTAAGATAGTACCAAAAACAAAGGTAAGTGAAACAAATTATTTTTAAAATTTATTTTGATGGTGAAAGCATTTTGCATTTTTTTTAATGATTTAATTCTTTACATAACTTCCAAATGTTTGTGCAGAACTTTCTACAAGGTTTTATTTATGAGCGAAAACCTATTTGTAATTCCTTTATTTATTTTAGTTGTACTAACTGGGCCGAGAAGTTAACTTCATTTTTACTTTGATTGCAGAATTTCTTGTTTTATTTGCCTATGTGTTAAATCAGATTTGTCATGTTCTATGATCAGCTTGTTCAAAAGTAGGAAGAAAAAACATGCAAATTTCTGGTAGATACTGAATCAGAAACATCAGACTGTTGAATTATCCTCTCCAAAGAAATAATAATAATAATAATAATAATAATAATAATAATAACAGTGGTTTTGTTTTCCACTATCCATTTTATGATTTTTGGAGATGCTGAGGTGCCGGAATGTTCTCCTGCGGTGTTCCTCAACGTGTCTGTGTTGGTATATCTACTGACACGAGGGTGACGTATTTGAACACCTTGAAATACCACTGGACTGAGTCTGGATTTATTTTGCCAACTTGAGCTCAGAAGGCCAGTGCTCTACCACCTGAGCTACTCAGCCTTGCCCAAGGAATTAATATTGCTATAGTAATATTGAATAGCTGTCAAATTTCCCACTAAGTAAGGTTATGTTGAAGAGGAAGAGATAGGGTAGGATCTGATGCTTTTTTGAATTTTTGCTGTTGAAGTGGAATGCTGAAAGATTTTTTTACCATCTAGAAGTTAGCCTATCAGAATACTAATAGTAACTACACAAACATATTGCAATATTATGACCACATACCTTACTGTAGGAATAACCATCCTTTGCTTGGATGACACTAGCATGATGACATGACATGAATTCTCTTAGTTGATGGAAGGGGTCTGAAGTCACTCATAATACGCAGTTGGAACATATTTCTCCGCCAAGAAGTACTGTATAGTTTGATGAGAATGTTTTAAACCATAAATAATAATAATAATAATAATAATAATAATAATAATAATAATAATAATAATAATATCATTAAATAATAAGAAAACCGTTTGACTGCTGACATAACTACTCAGTTAACAATAATACACATACAGGACTAATTAGCAGGTTAGTGGCTTACTTCTTGCTGTTCATGATCAAAAGATTGTCTACAATATCTTTGTTTTTTAACTTTAGATTTAACCTCCTCAGTGCCAACAAAAAAAAGTTTACAAAAATTTGAGGATTTTGGATATTTTCACCACAATTACCACTAGATTCAGTGTATATTGTCGATTTTATGTTTCCTCAAGGAGAAGTTGCCGAAAAAATAATGTATCCTATAGGTGACATCAGGATTCAATGACATATGGTTCATTACTAATATAATTTTTCAAAGCTGTGTTGTATTCAATTTATTTTACATTGTTACATGTTATATACAAATTTAAATTCAAAACACTTTTTGGAAATCCACATCTGATATTTAAATGCATCAAATTACTATTTCTTATAAAGAAATGAGGTTTGTTTAATGCATACAAATTAATGAAACAGTACTGTGGTCGTATATGCTAATTGTGCAAAAAGTACTTTTATTGAAATGCGCACATTACATTAAACCAAAATGTTCAAGATAAAAACAAGCAGGATATTTTTCATTTCACTTAAATCTTTTAGCATCCATTGTATCAATTTCTGATACAACTTTACAGTTCATGATATAAGTTGAAACAACTCTCTTCCTTCTAAGCAACAGATTCAGATTGCAGGCAGAACATCTAATTTTAGTTGAATTTGCAGTGCAGTGAGGCAGGCGGAAACTTTTTTACTTGAAGGCATGGGAATTTCTGGCAATTGGAGAGCTCCTTTTCTTCTCTGGTGATCAGATGGATGTGGAACGTTCCCTCGAAACTTCTTGGTTGGTGGTGCATCATCAGCTTCAAATCCCGATTGACTTGGTTTGGTTCTCCTTTCACGTACTGCCTGCCTGGAACATGGCCCGTAAAAGAAATAATTTGTTCATCTACAGAGATATTTTTGCTGTGGGTGTTTAACAGGCAAGCTGTGAGGAAATCCATATCTGACCTTTCAAAATTTGTCGTTCTCCTTCTCCTCCTTAGTTACTGTGTTACCATCAACTACTGTAATTTCAAATTAGGAATGTCTTATTAGGAAGTATTCTCTCGTCATGTGGTCTGCTATACTTGGAACTCTAGTTTTGGATGCCCAGTACATACGAATTCTGGGATATCTTGAATAGGACATGTGACTGTAATTCCCCAAAACCGTCTCATCTCTGTTTCTGTTAGAATCTTTCCCGTATCTTTCAGAAATCTATATTAGTGAATGTTGTGAGGTCTTTTATATCTGCAGGTATGTATTACCTGATATAATCATGGGGTGATAGTTTAGTTGCTTGTACCTGGTTTGCTGAGGTAGGAGCTGGTCGCAATGGCTGGAATCCGTCAGAAGGTACTCGTTTCCAAAATACTCTCCTCCTAGAGCTGGGAAAATTTATACAGATGGGAGCTTCCGGGACAGTTCCTAGTACAGACTAAGGCCACCAAAACCCTCATCTCCGTACATCTCATTCACCATAAAAAATATCCCGCCCTGAGAGACGGCATTGCCGTCTAAGAGGCCCGTCTCCCCCTTCAGCAGAGGAATGAAAACGTTTTAGAAAACAAAATGGGAGCTTCATGCAGCAAATCTCCTTCTTCAGCGTCAGTTCCTGAAGAATATTGCTGATTACTTTTGTGCAGGCATAGCTTTTATCCTCCTCGTCATCACATCGGAAGCTGAGTCTGATAAGAGCTCACAGTCTGAATCTTCACCATCAAGGCAATCTTCAACAAACTCTGAAAAGCCAGGTGAACCTGTAAAAACACACTTGAATTTAGTTCTAGGAACATGAGTTTTAACTTAACAAATACTAGATTACATATAAAGCAGACTAATAATGGCCAATAGTATCATTTTAATATTTGTGTCCTTACAGCCCGTACAGTGAGCGTACACCTTTCTTTCTACTGAATTCATATCGTTGGCACACAAACACCAGCAAAGTTAGTTTTCTTTGTAATTATTTTTGTATTAATATTTATGATTCAGCCTTTTTATGTAACTGTTGTTGGAATCCCTAAAATAATGCAACAGTTGAGGGAGAAGGTTTGTGTATGGGTAGTTCTTCCCTTTGTTCACGTGCTTCCCAACCCCTTCCCATGGATCGGTGTTTTAAGTATATGAATACATTATTTATGTGATTAAATAGCAAGAAGAAAAATTGCCATGAAATTGTGTTTATTTAATCAAATTCATGGTCTGTTAAAAAAAAAAAAAATGTATTGCTTTCGAACCAAATGTCGCCTATAGGATACATAAAATTGGACTCCTTATTATTAACATAAATACTTCAGTATAGATAATCCTATTGTACATCCCAGAATCACTAGGGTTTACATTTCTTAGAAACAACACTTTCACATTTTATAAGAGGAAAATATGAGGTGGAAAAGTAACTTACCTGGAGCAATACGCATGTGTAGCCTACTCTTGATATCCATCATTTTGTCTATAACATGTAAGCTGCCATGTGGTAGTTCCCTCCAATTTCTTAAATTTACTATGAAAAGCCATGTTATCCAACAAATGAACTGCTTCCAAATGAATTACAACCAGTACCATTTAAGTGGCAAGAATTTGAATCAATAGTGTTTTATGTCTCCTATAGGAGACGCCAGGACTGAGGAGCAGCAGCTAGCATTGCAGAATGTGCTAAGGATTTTTGGGTTTGAGATGAATGTAAATGTTTAACCCTCACAAGTGATGAGAAGGACCTAACACCTCTTACCTGGAGGTCACTCCACTGTTACCGTGAATCCTAATCTGGTAGAGAAAAGTACGACGACTATTTCTCTACACACCTGAGCAGATAGGTACTCGTATATCTTCAAAGCTACATCCATTATCAGAAGTTTGTTTAGAAGAGGCAATGGCAATTCCTTCTTCTGAGACAAAAGATTTCAGATGGATACATTCTGTTGCAAATGATTCTTAGATACCTGATCAGTAGGTCTGTTGCAGTTTGTGAGTTTCTGAGAGATATGATAAGAATGAGAATCTTTCTAAAAATCATTGTATATTGCCAATACTCGTGTTATTTAACTCTGTTCAGTTTTTTCAATATATCCAAATAACTACTCTGTAGGATACAATTTAGATCTCGAGCTGACCGACAACTCCACTTTAATGAGAAACAACTGTTAAGAACGCTAGGCCAGTTCAATGAGATAGCGCAAGCCTGGACGGGTGTATATTACCCTTTCATAACTACGGTACTCTGTACAATACATGTACATATTGTTTTGTATAAGGACATAACATAATTGTGTTCAACACAGCGTTTGTATAAAATACACGAAACAGCATGCTTTGTAATCACCAGGGTCCGGATTTTGACGACCCAAAAATGTTTAAAAAATTACCTATAAAATGACTGCAAATATCCCATAACATGACCTAAAAATATGAATGAAACTGACAATTTCATCACACAAAAAATGCAAATGGACTACGTCATTGTATGTTGAAATAATTTTAATGGGTACCTAATACAATTTAATTATTGACATACAAATTATTTGCACACAACTACTGGTTTTTATTTCAGTCTATTGTTTGACACTTCAAGTTCTGTATTCTTTTCTTCATGGTATGTGGAACTTTAAGGCTGCAGCATCTGAAGAACAAAGAGATAATTTCGTTGTTAGTTACTCGAATTCTTCATCGGATTAGAGGTAATGAGGAAAATGTGCACTTAAAATAGATGACAGGCTATACAGGCTTATCTCACTCTGCGTTACAGTAGATGACTGTGACCATTTGTAGATTCTCGCAGGAAAATCGATGATTGTCGATCAGCACATTTTTGTATTTTGAAAAGCTCCTTTGAACATCTATGGATGCTATTGGAGCATACTTGAAGTGCACTAAATCACTGGATGTAAGTTGTTCTTCAGTGCCAATAATGTTGAAATGAACGCCCACCAAAATCCGAGAGATGGAGAACAAAACATTAAAACCAGAGTTCTTGTCAAGAACATGTTTCAGTTTGTCTGACACTGCCACATCAGAATTGCCACTAATGCATTTTAATGCATCTGTGGCTGTTCTGACTAAATTGATCATTTTTCTAGAGCCACGCTTCTCTCCTGAAGACGTGTAATAATTTACGACAAGGAACTGAAATTTGCTTTGATGTACGGTAGTTTTCCCTCCATTTGCGCATCCGAAAACAATTCTTGAGTGATCTGAATGGCCTTGTTATCTTGTACGTCAAGAGAATCTATTACATGCTTCACTGGCTGAAAATAGTCACAATAGTAAGTACATGCATCGATCCACGAACCCCACCAGTGTGATGCAAGGATGCAGTGGTAATGGAATGTCGGGTGCTTGGGATCTGAAAAGTTCCCTGCATGATGGAGCCTTAGTAAATACCTTTTTGGTTGGGACATATGCTTGTCAAGTTCAGGGAAATTTGATGTGACTTCTTTGGCCACTCTGTGAAAAGCGTGGGCTAGGTAGGTTACATGTACCATTTTTGAGTAAAATGCTTCGATTGCATTGGTAGTTTTAACTATGTAAGGTGCTGCATCAGTCACGAAGAGCAGATCATCATCATACCTTACACCCTCAGGCCGTAGTTGTCCCATCATTTTATCGAAGAGGCGACATATTGTAGAATGGTTCACAGATTGCAAAACTTCAGTCGTGAGCAAAAATATTTTTCCAAGCTTATCTACTTCTAATATACCCACTATAACATTGGCAATGTAACGGCCCTCTGCATCACTGGTTTCATCGAATGAAACAAATACTTTATTTCTGCAGACTACTTCTCTGATATTCGTTATTGTGTTGACATAGCATTGGGGTACTTAGTTCTTTCTCAGAATAGTTCTTTCTGGAATTACATGGCCCATACACCTTTCTAAGAAATCTTTGAGTTTAATATTGTTCAATTTCCAGAGTGGAATGTTCGAAGGAACCAAAGCTTCACACAAGTCTTTACAAAACACAGTAGTAGTACCACCATCGGAGGATGACTGTGAGAGTAACAGTTGAGAAACTTTTCGTTTGCTATTATTTTGGACTCCACGTATGTTGCTGAATGGCAAATCTCCTATTTCCTGCCACTTTCACTTCACATATTTTGCAGAAAAGAATCTCGCTGTCGGTGGTAAAAATATCCTCGCTGAATTCCAAAATTATTTGTTGGAAATGAAGAGCCCTAGATGGCTTTAACTTCGGTATTTTAAATACACTCAATAAACAATCGCGGCCGATAACACAAATCCACTTAGCACGTGTATGGTTGCACTGAGATACTTCCTAGCCCCTCAATTTCAATATCGCTTCTGGATTACCTGCAAGTGCAGGTGTCTCTCCTGGAATGTGGATATTTAAAGAAATAATGGTTGAACAAACTTGTGAAGATTCTCTTGGCTTTGTATTCATCCTTGCTTTCACTTCCATTAATATCCAGTACCATACACAAAAAAATGAATCATAAACCGTTAAGAATGTGAGAAAATGAGTCAAAACATATAAAATATTCCAATAAATTCGATAAAATGACATAACTGTGCAAAAAGCGAGAAAATGACGTAAAAATAAAATACTTAGAAAATGACTTGATAAATATGCACTTCTGTCGGGCCATGAATAGGATTTGTATATAAGTTAGCAATATCTGTGGTGAACCGTTTAAAAGATGACATGTCATCAGAATCCAGGCCCTGGTAATCAGTGTACAAGGAAAATGTATAATTACTTTAAAGGTTGCCATAAGCAATGAAGTACAAAATAATGAGCATTTATTATTTAGGGGTTTAACATGCTCCTCTCTCCTATAAACAGTTATGAAACAAAATAATACCTAATACAATGCCAGCAGTACTGGGTGTATATCCGTGATGATATTACAAACTTTCAGGGATGATGGAGGATGGCAAGTGGATCAATTTGAGGTAAGAAACCATATTCTGGAAAAGAACGAGTTAAAAGTTAAGCCAAATTCTACTCATTGAATTTGATTTACCTGTACAAGTTTCACAAGCTGCTCCATTTACAACAAATGTTCGAAATGGCGTCCCCCTGCGTCAATACAGGCATGGCATCGTCGCACAAAGTTCTGTCGTACCCATTCGAATATTCCGGTCTTTGAACAGCGTCGCAGGCAGCAAGAATTCTTGCCAAGAGATCCTCTTCAGTCTCGACAGGTGTCTCATACAAAAGGGTTTTCACATGGCCCTACAAGAAGAAATCAATTGGGGCGAGATAAGGTGAACGAGCGGGCAACGAAGTACAGTATTTGCATGCATATAACTCTCACATTTTGGCAAAAAATAAGTGTGAACCTCTTCGGTGTGTGATATATGTGGGGATTTGTGTGCAAAGGATCGTATTACAAGTAACTAACCCCATGTTTTAATCCGTATTGAAAGTCTGTTGATACATTCAATACATTTAATGTATTGAATAGGTGGTTTATAATAAAACATTGTTTATTGTAATTAAAAGATCATATTCCTGGAAAAACATAAAATTTGCAGTAGGCTATTGAAAAAAGACAACTGGCATACATACCCTATTCATTGTCACTGCCTTCAGTCTCCGTGCTATTCTTGCGTGCATCATTCTGGTCACCATCCCATACCGCATCGTCCTGACTTCCGTCCAAATCATTTGCGATGCCCGTTTTCAAGAAACTCTTCACAATGTCTATCGATACCTTAACCCATGCCCGCATAACCCAATCACAGACGAGTTCAGCTGACGGCCTCTTTATTTTGCCTGCTGGCGTCAGCTCATGCTCACCTCCTGCCATCCATTCGGCATACAATTTACGTATGTTGTCCTTGAAGGGCTTGTTGACTGAAACATCCAAGGGCTGTAGACAGTGTGCGAGTCCACCAGGAGTTAAAAGAGATCAGTTTTAATTTGCTGAAGACGTTTCTTCGTGTCTTCCAAGTGTCTGTAGAAACTGTCCCACACTTTAAATAACGTACTGTGGCAATTTTCTTCCGTCTACGGTTATTGCTAGCATGACATGCAGTGCTGTTTTTCACACCCAGGTATACGTAGAAGCACCCTAGATTCTTGCTTCGCATTGGTGGTGTTGCATGGCATGGCGAAGTTTATTGGGGTTTGATCTGAATTGCCAATTTGAGATGAGAGGTAATTGTTTTTCTTCTGCATTTCTATCACATGGCAATGAAAATCTGATTTTTTCGCTGAAATCGCTTGGCATACTCAGTCAGAGAGATGTTTGCCTTCAGAGACACAATCGCTTTCGTGTTGTGCATCTACGGATACAACCCCGGCACACTTTCAGATCCGAACAGCTGATTCCTCCTTCAGTCACCAGTTTGCACACTTTGAAATGTAGCATCTCATGCGAGAGACTAAAGCCATCATTTGGAAACCCGTAAAGTAATGAAGCCACTTGTCTTCCAGCTCGGGATACTTACCAGTTTTCGGCCCTCTAAATGCCTTACTTGTTCGGTTGGTGGTTTCTAGCGCAGCTTTCTATTTACACCAGTAGTGAACATTAAACTCGGTCACACTGAATTCTCGACCGGCATCTCTGTTACTATGTTCTTCGGCATATTTTATCACTTTGAGTTTAAACCCAGCCGTGTAACTCGCTCGTTTTTCCATAACTTAAAGATCGACGTACACAAGGAAACATAATTGGGAAACAACAATGAAACCTGAAGACAGAATACTAGTACTTGTCGACAATACAACAGATGGACGATACCTAATACCGTGATCACTTGTCTGCCTGGACAGGAAAACATTCCGAGTTCACGTGATCGGCTTTGCCGGACGAGTAGCGATAAGCGTATTGACAAAGGCTGAAGAGTGAGAGGGATGGCAGTGTGAGACTGACTGGCTAGGAATGCGGTCTTGGGGCGGGGGTTTGAGAGTTAGGTATTTTTGTTACTGCAGCTAGCCTCAACCATTCTGCAGGTAGAAAGACTTGCAGCTTCTTTTTATACTGTCACATACAAAGTACCGTAATAGCAATTGGTACAGTCCGGGTATTTAATGCAGGCACGTCCACGGAATACCCAAACTTTATTTCGTCTTTATGACAACATCAGAAATTAATGTGAGTTATGTGCAGGGATTTTTTTCCCTGCAATTTCAAATGTTAAAATTGGGGTCCGAGATATATGCAGTGGCGAGTTACATGCGAGCAAATACGGTACGTCTCTGAGCACCGCTGTGTACACTGCGTCTGTTAAGAACGGGTGGACTTTAAACAACTTTGATTCTTAATTTTTCACTCAAACGTTTCAGGACTATGGTTCCTTATCTCAAATTCATCCATTTGCCGTCCTCTATCATCCCTGAAAGTTTGCAACATCATTGCGGATACAGCCTGTATATTGCTTCTGTAACAAAATTTCATGCTTTTATAAACTTAAACAAAAGAATATAGGCTGTTATAAAAGTAGCATCTCTTCAAGCAACCGTGTTGATACAAGAGTACATAAACACATACTAACAAATTTCTATGTCCATCCTTATACTACAGCCTATGCAGCTGAGTGTTTCATTCATTACTCATAGACTTGCTTACATCTAAACCATCTAAGCATATCACTGAGAGGCGTGTACAGCCCTGAGTCAGCAACGTAGGGAAGTGCCAGTCAACTGAGGGGAAGTGATTTGCGTCCTCGTGCACAGGAATTTATAGCATGGGCACTGCGTTTACAGTGGGCAAGCTTTGACACCCGTGATCTAGATCATTATCATTTCCTGATTGTTTGATTCAGACTAGTTTCAATGAAGAATCTCTTGTGCTTCTTAATTTGCTTGGGCCTACTTTCCTATGTTTTGAATATTCTTCACACCAGCACTTCCATAGATATTAAATGATGATTTCATTCAGGATAGCAATTAGAGAGTTGTATAAGTTCACCACAGTACCAACATCCATTTCCTCATATGTTAATTTTGCACTGACAGCATTGAATCCCGCCAGGATAGCTCTCCACACTGCAGCTATAAAAGTCATTTCAGGAGAGTTCCGATTTTCAACATTTCTTCTTCTCTTCCTTCTTCTTTACTGACTTCTCATTTTCTTGTAGGGCCTATATATTTTAGAGCTTTAATCATGGCTTCAAAATTACTGTTTAAACTGTTACATGCATCTTCTCAAGCTGGTCATCTTGTCCCAGAAAGTATTTTGAGGGAAAGTTTTCCCAATGTAAAAAAAAGGTCTCTGAACCGTTCCAACGATGAGTAGATGTTAAGAAAAAATCCAGTTTTGTAGTAATTCAAAAAAAGAATATAGCCAATCTGCAACATGGTGCAGCACTTGATCCCACTAAATTAAGGGAGTGGGCTGAGCCTGGTATGAAAAATGGTAATGAATTGACCTCTTTGATTCTTACATAATGCAGGCCAGAATATATCCCAAACATATTTGCAGCATTTTCATAGATTTTGGACTTTACAATTGCTTCTTCTCATACCGTGGACAGGAGGAGAGTAATATCAGCATTAGCTAGCTCTTTTCCAGTATATGTCCAGGATCTTAGATGATCTTCAGGAAAAGTTTAGGAGAATATATTCACATATCTGAGGGCGGGTAGCAGTCTTTCTAAAGTTGCTAGGGCGACAGTCTAGATGATTGACCGATATGGTCTTGTAATAATACTCAACATGGCTTAGCTGTGTTGATACTGCTACACAGCTGAAAGCAACGGGAAACTACAGCTGTAACTAACTCCTGAGGACATGCAGCTCTCCCTGTATGAATGCTGTACTGATGATGACTTCCTCCCGGGTAAAATATTCCGGAGGTAATAAAATAGTCCCCCGTTCGGAGCTCCGGATGGTTCATGGGGTGGGTTACTGTAGTCACGTCCTAGTTCGTGAACCATGGACAACGCCTGAATGGCCTAGTAAGTGGTCCTGAGAGTCCGGATACCGGTTGCTATAGAATGGGAGTGGGCATCTCGAAGATATTCTGCGTCATGGCCCTCCTTGTGCTCAGGCGCCTAGGACTATACAATCCACCGGTGGTCCATAACACGTTAGAGGAGAGATCCTCACTTGGACTATGTGTAAGTAGGGTAGCATCCTGCTTCATGAATTTACAGAGCTCGGAACATTTTAAGCAAGCCTCGGACCTATGGGAGTAACGGAGTCCCACTCCCATTTGATAGGCGAGGGACTCGTTGGAAACAAATTGGCGAATGAAATGGAATTCGATGGGGAGCTATCAACATTAATGGGGCTTATGGAAGAAAGAAAGTAGAACTGGCTGAGTCAACTAAGAGGATGCATCTGGATGTGCTAGGAGTGATATTTGGGTAAGGGGAGATAAGAAGTAAGAGATAGGGTACTACAAAGTGTACTTAACGGGTGTTAGAAAGGGAAGGGCATAGTCTGGGGTAGGCCTCTTTATCGGGAATACCATTGCACGCAACATAGTTTCTGTTAGGCACGTAAATGAGCGAATGATGTGGGTAGATTTGTCAGTTGGAGGAATTAGGACGAGAATTGTCTCGGTGTATTCACCATGTGAGGGTGCAGATGACGATGAAGTTGACAAGTTTTATGTAGCATTGAGTGACATCGTGGTCAGGGTCAACAGCAAGGATAGAATTGTGCTAGTGGGCGATTTCAATGCAAGAGTTGGAAATAGAACTGAAGGATACGAAAGGGTGATTGGTAAATGTGGGAAAGATATAGAAGCTAATGGGAATGGGAAGCGTTTGCTGGACTTCTGTGCTAGTATGGGTTTAGCAGTTATGAATACATTCTTCAAGCATAAGGCTATTCATCGCTACACATGAGAGACTAGGGGTACCAGATCCATAATAGACTATATCTTAAGACTTCAAATTCAGGAAATCTGTTAGGAATGTAAGATTTTTCTGGGGATTTTTCGATGATACAGACCCCTATCTGATCTGTAGTGAACTAAGTATCTCTAGGCCTAGGGTAGAGAAAATGAAATCTGTTGGCAAACGAATAAGGGTAGAAAATCTCCAGGACGAGGATATTAGACAGAAGTACATGGATATGATTAGTGTGAAGTTTACAACAGTAGACAGTAAGCAGGTTCAGGATATAGACAGAGAATGGGTTGCATAAAGGGATGCTGTAGTAGAAACAGCCAGGAAATGTCTAGGAACAACTGTGTGTAAAGATGGGAAAAGGCAAACATCTTGGTGGAATGACGAAGTGAGAGCAGCTTGTAAACATAAAAAGAAGGCTTATCAGAAATCCCTTCAAACAAGGGCTGAGGCAGACAAGGAATTGTACGTAGATGAAAGAAGCAGAGTGAAACAAATAGTTGTTGAATCCAAAGAGAAGTCTGGACAGTAATAAAGAATCTTAGGAAGGGAGGGAGAAAGGAAATGAACAGTGTTTTGAGTAATTCAGGTGAACTCATAATAGATCCCAGGGAATCACTGGGGAGGTGGAGGGAATATTTTGAACATCTTCTCAACGTAAAAGGAAACCTTCCTGGTGGTGTTGCGAACAGCCAAGCTCATTGAGGGAGGAAAATGATGTGGGTGAAATTACGCTTCTGGAAGTGGAAAGGATGGTAAATGAACTCCATTTTCATAAAGCAGCCAGAATAGATGAAATTAGACCTGAAATAGTGAAGTATAATAGGAAGGTAGGGATGAAATGGCTTCATAGAGTAGTAAGATTAGCATGGAGTGTTGGTAAGGTACCTTCAGATTGGATAAAAGCAGTAATTGCACCTATCTATAAGCAAGGGAACAGGAAGGATTGCAACAATTATCGAGGTATCTTACTGAATTGTATACCAGACACCAAGCTCGATAGCTGCAGTCGGTTAAGTGCGGCCAGTATCCAGTATGAACATTAAAACAAGGATAATAGGTAACACCAACTTTTCAATACTTATCTTTCCTTATATTTAGGAAATAAACATTACAACAGGCATTGTAAGATGGGACATGTTTTGCTTAAGTCGTAATCATCATCAGCCGAAAATAAATCTTAGCCTAAAATTAGGTCAGGGTCCTGAATCTAATGTCCTTAACATATATGGCACCCTAAGAATCAACATTTATGTTTAGAAAATGAAAATAGGCTTAAAAACTAGTGTGAAAAAACATAGAATGTTACAACATGGCTAAGAGAAAAAACACAATCGAGTTGAGACAGAGGATAAGAACAGAAAGTTACAATACAGAGCTGGTAGTGAAATAATTAAAATCATTAGGATATAATTGTTACCAGTCAGTCAATCAGAATGTTCAAACATAAAAACAAGAGTGAAAATATATAAGTGTTCATCATGGCTGAGTTAGAAAAAACACGTAATTGTGTTGCCAGAGGTTAAAAACATAAGGTACAACACAGAGCTGGCAGTGTAATAATCAAACTCATGGCTGCCAGTCAGTTAATAAGAATGTTCATATATAACAAAACATGATGGTTATATTCTTTTAAGTGAAGAAATAATTAAATCCCACTCTTGTATGAGAACGGGTGAGAGAAGTCATATATTTATTTATTTTTATATTTATTTATCATTTATTTTCGGCTGATGATGCTTACGACTGTTAAGCGAAACGTGTCCCATCTTACAACGCCTGTTGTAATGTTTATTTCCTAAATATAAGGAAAGATAAGTATTGGAAAGGTGGTGTTAACTATTATCCTTGTTTTAATGTTCGTATCTGATGTCCAATACAGTATCCAGTATTCGAGAGATAGTAGGTTCGAACCCCACTATCGGCAGCCCTGAAGATGTTTTTCCGTGCTTTCCCATTTTCACAACCAGGCAGATGCTGGGGCTGTACCTTAATTACGGCCATGGCCGCTTTCTTGCCACTCCTAGCCCTTTCCTATCCCATAGTCGCCATAAGACCTATCTGTGTCGGTGCGACGTAAAGCAACTAGCAAAAAAAAAAAAGTATTCACTGGCATCGTGGAAGGGAGAGTGCGATCAGTGGTTGAGAGGAAGTTGGGTGAAAACCAGTGTGGTTTGACCACAGAGAGGCTGTCAGGATCAGATTTTCAGTATGTGCCAGGTAATTGAAAAGTCCTACGAGAGGAATAGGCAGTTGTATTTATGTTTCATAGATCTAGAGAAAGCATATGACAGGGTACCGAGGGAAAAGTAGTTTGCCATACTGGGGGACTATCGAATTAAAGGTAGATTAATAAAATCAATCAAAGGAATTTGTTGACAATTGGGGTTCAGTGACAATTGATGGTAGAATGAGTTCTTGGTTCGGGGTACTTACAGGGGTCAGACAAGGCTGTAATCTTTCACCTTTGCTGTTTGTAGTTTATATGGATCATCTGCTGAAAGGTATAAAATGGCAGGGAGCGATTCAGTTAGGTGGAAATGTAGTGAGCAGTCTGGCCTACGCTGATGACTTGGTCTTAATGGCAGATTGTACCGAAAGCCTTCAATCTAATATCATGGAACTTGAAAATAGGTGCAATGAGTATAGTATGAAAATTAGTCTTTCGAAGACTAAATTAAGTTTCATAATGATAGATCCATATTGAACTGTGATGACAATAGAGTAAATTAATGTATTATTTGGGTCCACCTTTTCAATACAAAATGTAAAGAGTTTAAATTACATTAATGATTAGGGACTAGTTTCGACCTAGTACTAGGTCATCGTCAGCCTAAAGCAAAATTAAAACACAAATACTGAAGAAAGTAAACAGTGTTAAGACACGTAAAGTCTCGTAAAAGTACATAACATGTGAGATATTGTGCAGCACTACGTTAAAAAATCTCTATGAAAGAGATTCATAAAAAGTCCAGTGCACATTAAAAAGATGTTATAGATAGGAATCTTTGAGTTGCTGGATAAGGAGATTAGAATATGCTGGCTCCTTAATGATGCTGGTATCCAATTGAAGAACCACTGAGCCGAAGTCACGTCGTTTATTTACGATTAAAGTCCAGTGCGCCGTATAGCATTAAAAAGTTGATAGGGATGGACATTTTTATGTTGTGGTTCAAGGAATTCAACATATGCTGGTTTCTTAAATTTGCTGCTGTATATTCGAAGAGCAACTGAGACGAAGTTACGTCGTTTTTTAAAATATTCATAGACGAAAAACACATGGATGCTGGAAAGGCTCTCCAGTTTTTTGGAACTTGAAGGAAGGTAATTGTTGCGCGTGGAGGCTTAAGAATCCAGAGATGCGCTACAGTATGTTAAAAAATAGAGATCTATAAAAAGGTCCAGTGTGCTGTATAAAAGTAACAAGTTGTAAAAGATATCCTTAAGTTGTTGGTCATGAAAATCAAAAAAGGTTGGTTTTCAAGCGATGCTGCTGTTCATTCAGAGATCAATTGAAATTACAGTAACATTGTCTTCTCAAGATGTTTATAAACTTGAAATAAATGTCGATGCGAAGTAAGATGCTAGAAGAAAGTTCTTCTGTTTCTAGAATCTTGAAGGACGATGGATTTTACACGAGGAGGATTAAGATACATGTAGTCAAATAAAGGTGGATAGAAATTCTCAATTCAATGCGGACCATACATTTGACTCTGAATAAATGACAGCAAAGAAAGAAAGAAAGAAATTTGGTCAGGTGGAAGAAAAGATTTAAATAAAATATATCATAAGGGAATTAATGCGTGTTGTAATAAGCTGAAGAGAGAAATGGGGGTAGGTGAGGTTCAAAGGAAATCTTGAGGAGGTGAAGGGAGAAAAAGAACGGAAGGAGTTAAAGTGGTAGGGGGGGGGGAGGATATTAAGGCTAGCTAAGGGATGTGGGAATATGGAAGATTGTTTTAGAAAAGTACTTAAATAGAATGAAAAATCGGACCTTTAATTTTCAATTTTGATTGTCTGAAAAGCTGATTGAGCATGTCAAAAAGAATGTTCGATTTTTTGGAAATGTCATTAAGATTGAAGTTTGGATTAAAATATTGGTCTAGATGTACAAAGCAATTCTCTGTTATGTTAACGAGGGATCCTTTATTCATAATTTTGAGAATTACCATATCATGTTTAATGTCTGTAAATTTATGGTTATAATCATTCATGTGTTGACCAACTGCAGAAAATTTGTGTTCTAGGGCATTGACATGTTCCAAGTATCATATTTTAAAGCTTCTTCCTGTTTGTCCAACTTAAGAAAAATTGCAGCCGTTGCATTTTACCCTAAATACACCAGATTTTGAAAAGCAATTGGTTCTATTAACAGATGATGAGTTGTGTAAGACTGTAGCGTTATTATTGTTGGTTCGGAAGGAGATTTTAACATCATGTTTTTTAAAAACATTAGTGACCTTATAAATATCTTTATTGAATGTAAAGGTAGAAAATAAAGAAACTTTTTTTTTTTTTTCCAAAGTGGTTATAGGATGTTTGTATTTATTGATAATACCTTCAATTAAAGAACTATTGTATCCATTGAGTTTAGCAATCATACGGATATTGTTCAATTCTTTTTTAAGATCATTTTCTGTCATTGGGACAGTATAGGCTCGATGAACCATACTATTATTAGCTGTTCTTTTATGGATTTGTGGATGAGAGGAATCTTGACGAATAGTGGAAGATGTTTGGGTAGGTGTTCTGAAGATATCGAATTTTAAGGAATATGGTTGCCTAATGATGGTTAAGTCTAAAAAATTTATTCTTTATTCAGATTCTGATTCTGATTCGAGCGTAAATTTTATGTGCGGGTCAATATTATTAAGGTTGACAAGAGTGGAAGCAGCATCTGTTGTGCTTTCATCTGGGTTTACTAAAGTATCATCCACATATCTAGCCCCCCAAAAAATATTATTGCAGTTATTATTATTATTATTATTATTATTATTATTATTATTATTATTATTATTATTATTATTATTATTATTATTATTATTATTATCATCAATTTTAGTATGTTCTAAAAAATCTAAGTAGATTTCAGCTAAGATACCCGAAGTCGACGATCCCATGGCCAAACCCTCCTGCTGATAGGTAATACAGTCGAAAGTGAAATAGTTATTATTTAAAACCAATTTCAGCATAGATGTAAAATCTTGTATTTCCAAAGCACTTAGGTGGCTGTATTTACTTAAATTGTTTTCATTGATAGGGTGTAATTTAGAGATTTGAATACTAGGATACATATTAACAATGTCGAATGAGTGAAGGGAATGATTAGGTTGGATATGAAAATTATTAAGAATCTCGATCAACTTCGTAGTATTTTTAATAGATTTTTTAGATAAAAAATTATATCTTAGAAACATTTGAATGAATTGAGAAGCCTTGTAAAGAGGACTTGGTCTATAATTGATGATCGGGCGGATAGGGACGCCGGGTTTGTGTATCTTAGGAAGGGCTTTAGTGGTCGGAAGGCTTGAATTCATGCTAATAAATTTAGTTTTTCCTTGTTCAGTTAAAAGGAATGAAGTATTTTTAAGAGTTTAAGTAGGCCTTGGATTTTTTGAGTAGGGTCCTTTTTAACAGTGAATGAACTGTTCTTCGAATATACAGCAGCAAATTTAACAAACCAGCATATGTTGAATTCCTTCAACCACAACTGAAAAATGTCCATCCCTATCAATGTTTTAATGCTATACGGCGCACTGGACAATAATCGTAAATAAGCGACGTGGCTTCGGCTCAGTGTTTCAATTGGATACTAGCATCTTAAAGGAGCCAGCATATTCTAATCTCCTTATCCAGCAACTCAAGGATTCCTATCTATAACATATTTTTAATGTGCACTGGAATCTCTTTCATAGAGTTATTTTTTTAACATACTGCTGCATAATATCTCACTTGGTATGTACTTTTATGAGACCTTACGTGTCTTTACATTGTTTAATTTCTTCGGTATTAGTGTTTTAATTTTGCTTTAGGCTTACGATGACCTAGTACTAGGTCAAAATTAGTCCCTAATCATTAATGTAATTTAAACTCCTTACGTTTTGTATTGAAAAGGTGGACCCAAATAATACATTAATTGACTAAACTGATGTCAGTAGGTAAGAAATTCAACAGAATTGAATGTCAGATTGGTGATACAAAGCTAGAACAGGTTGATAATTTCAAGTATTTAGGTTGTGTATAATCCCAGGATGGTAATATAGTGAGATTGAATCAAGGTGTAATAAAGCTAATGCAGTGAGCTCGCAGTTGCAATCAGCAGTATTCTGTAAGAAGGAAGTTGGCTCCCAGACAAAACTATCTTTACATTGATGTGTTTTCAGACCAATATTTCTTTATGGGAGTGAATGCTGGGTAGACTCAGGATATCTTATTCATAAGTTAGAAGTAACAGACATGAAGATAACGAGAATGATTGCTGGTACAAACAGGTGGGAACAATGGCAGAAAGGTACTCGGAGTGAGGGGATAAAGGCTAATTTAGGAATGAACTTGATGGATAAAGCTGTATGCATAAACTGGCTTTGTGGTGGGGTCATGTGAGGCGAATAGAGAAGTATAGGTTACCTAGGAGAATAATGGACTCTCTTATGGAGAGTAAGAGAAGTAGAGGTAGACCAAGACGACGATGGTTAGACTCAGTTTCTAAAGATTTAAAAGAGGTATACAACTAAATGAGGCCACAGCACTAGTTGCAAATAGAGGATTGTGGCGACGTTTAGTAAATTCAGAGGCTTGCAGACTGAACGCTGAAAGGCATAAGTCTATAATGAATATGTATGTATCTCCGGGTGGGAACTACACGTGAGGGGGCGATTATCAGGAACATGAATACTGACATTCTGTGGGTCGGAGCGTGGAATGTTTGACGTTTGAATCGTTGTGGTAGGTTAGAGAATCTGAAAAGGGAGATGGATAGATTCAAGTTAGATGAAGTTGGTATAAGTGAAGTACGTTGGCAGGAAGAGCAGGAGTTTTGGTCAGGCAATTGCAGATTTATCAGCACAAAATCAAACTGGGAAAACGCGGGAGTTGGTCTAATAATGTATAAGAAAACAGGGCAACGGGTAAGCTGGATTATTGTTGTCGAGGTTGACACCAAAGCAATGCCCACCATAATAGTGCAGGTCTATATGCCCACTAGTTCAGCAGATGATGAAGAAATCGAAAGAATATATGAAGAGATGGATTTAATACAATATGTAAAAGGTGATGAGAATTTAATTGTGATGGGAGACTGGAATGCAGTGGTAGGCCAAGGAAGAGAAGGTAATACAGTAGGAGTATTCGGTTTGAGACAAAGGAATGAAAGAGGAAGTCGGCTGGTTGAATTCTGCAATGAACACAATTTAATCCTTGCTAATACTCGGTTTCCACAAACCTACTACGCTGGTGTAGCAGGGGGAGAGGTGATACTCCTACATGGCGCATCGCAGGTGGTGGATAGGGGGGTCCTAACCGGCTTGTCGGCGGGCTTGAGGGAAATAAAATACCTCTCGCGGACCAAACACACAACCCCCTGTGGGTGGGGGATCCAGACGAAGAATACACCCACGGTATCCCCTGCCTATCGTAAGAGGCGACTAAAAGGGGCGGACAAGGGATGATTGGATTAGAACCATGAAACTACTTGTGATGAGTACCACCACGCGGGTAACACCATGGGTCGCTATTACTTGCGCGTAGTACCACTATGTTATGTACCAAATAGGTTTATGATTAGAAGCAATCAGGAGCACCGTGCGGTCAGGCTTTTACGGTACCTGTGATCTATATGAGCGACGCCAGGGTTCTGGCTTGCCTATGATTAGTACCCACTATCTAAGGAATACCACGGGGTAGTACGAGTCCCTGTGGTTAGTACACTTATGTGATGAAAACCATAGGTTTGCGTTGGCTGTAAATGGCGCCACTATGTGTGAAACACCATAGGTCTGTATTACATTACCTGTGAGTAGTACCATAATGTGTGGAATACCACGAGTCTACGATACTTTTGATTAGTACCGCACCATGTCAAATACCATGGTTCTACTTTCCAAGCGATAAGTACCATTATGAGAGACCGATGACCTCTATTTTGGACCCCTTTAGCTTGCTTGCAAGCATCATCGATTCAGTATTGAGCTATAGAACAGTCCTTTGGTCAGTATTACTATTTTTTCTGTCAGTTTTTGAGAGTGAGGCATTGCGGGTCGGCTCCACTTATTGTTTTAACTTCATATCCATCCGTTCATTTTTCGTCCTCACGCTTTGAATTCTGGTCAGTGGAGGATTTTGGATTAGTTTGTCATTGCATTTCGTCTCATTTCGAACCATTAGGAGCCGATGATCTAGATGTTAGGCCCCTGTAAGCAAGCATAATCATCATAATTTCCTTCAAGGTAAGCGTGTATTCTGCCCGAAGGCAGGTCCGAACCTCTGCAGAGGTGTGCCTGAGCCAGAGTTTACGTATGGAAGGGTGGCCAGTTCCTTTCCGCTCCTCCATTCCCTTACTCCCACCAACCGCACGTGGCAACCCATCCAAATCTTGACCACGCCTAATATTTCTTAACTTCAGAGATCTCACGGGATCCGGTGTTTCAACATGGCTACGGCCGTTGGCATAAATTCCTTCAGGTTAATTTTAATTCACAACACAATTAAAATTGTTCATCTGTTCAGTGACCTGGGACTGTACTAACAATGTTGCAATGCAGTAATGCAACAATACCTCATACTTTGTGGATGTTGCCTTTACTTGACTTATAACTAGAGGTCTTCCTTCTAAACTAACCTAACATTACACACAAACACAATCATCACAGTCGGTTATGTACAGACACAACATTGCCTTTCCCCAACAGCAAGATAAAAATCACACACTATTGCAATCAACAATACATAAATCAAGGAAAAGGAGAAAAAAAAAAAAACCCTTAACGTAAAGATGTGGGGGGGGGGGGGGGGGGGGAAACCCTGTGATGCCCTGAAATACGCACATACAAGCACACAGTTACAATATTTAGAAAGAAATGAGGTTTTACATACATGATTATTAAATGACTTAGGTTTCAAGGAACAATTCTGGTTATTAGTTGGTCTCGTTAATATTATATGGGAAAAGCATGCAAATGGACATCTTTCCACTTCATGGGTCTCCATGACTAAGAATGGTTTCACTGGGACAGCCATTGACCACATCTCATGATTATTTTTCATGGTCAACTTTGATGTCATATAACTCTACCTTTCAATACCTTCTACACATAAATAGAAAATCTGCCTGCCTTAATTTACATTCTGGAGTCAAACATTAGGTTTCACATTCAATGGATAATTGAATCTCGTTGACAATGTTATTTACACTTCATCTCCAGAAGGTTGATAAATATTATTTACGTAATTAGCACATCAAGTCATCAAAATTTCTCCATATTAAACATCAGCATCCTATTATCTTAATGCTCCTGCTATCTAAATGAGCACGTTAATATTATTTATTTGAGCCAAGCAAATTATGCTGATTTGCTAACACAATTTGCAAAGGTTGTGGCAGTCCAGTCATCCTACTTCAGTGGTCCACAGGGAGCATTTCATCCTAAGGTCTTTGATATCTCATCTGTTTTCATGCCCATGTTTTGTCCCATTTAACTTCATCTTAAACATGGAGTACCTTTCGTTTCTTTTTCACTATTTCTTAATTTTGTCAAAGATGTGCACTCAGCTTGGAGGCTAAGATATAAAATTCTTACCCTTCTCTCGGAGAATATCTGTCATTGTCGGGAGTCTATTACCTCAACTCTTCAATTCACGGACATACACATTTACTTTTTACTTCACACTCCTATTCCATCCTCTAGACCATTTTATTATTTTTATTATTCTGGTGCATCGCCCATGCAGATTTATTCTCGCACATCTCCATTTTGTTTTGACTCATGAGTATTTCAATTTTATAAGCATTCTGATTGTTTCATGATTGTCATTTATGAACACAACACGTTACTGCTGTCATTATTATGTTAATCTTTAGCTCGGAGAAATCATCATTATTGATTTGAGTGTTATCAATTTTATCATCATCCTTACAGTAGAACCTCATTAATCCAGACTAATTGGTGCTCTAGGTGTATCTGAACTATTTTCCTACCCAGGGACATAGTAATTTCCAGAAGACAACTAGCAAAGTTCTATACATATTTACAAAAGAAAAGTAAAAGCAACATCCTTAACATTTTTTACTCATTAGGATGTGGCCATTGTAACGTTGGCTCCCACCTCGCCGGCGGCACCCACCGTTATGTAATAGACAAGAAAAATGTTCCACCGATCAATATATTTATTGTGAATGAATTATTGCACTAGTACCGGTTTCGACCTATCTTGGCCATCATCAGCTAGCACACAAATTTACAGTCATAGGACAAAATTACAAAGATGTTACCTAAGAGCATGCGGATGTCTAATGAAAATGGAAGTAAAATATATTGCAGTATGTTGCGTTAAAATATTTCTGATTAAAAGTGGTGATGGTTAGAATAAACTAAAACCTATTGATTGAACATGGACATGAGTACATAAACACATTAAAATATATATGCCACATCATAAGACACAAAAAATATAGCACATTAAACACATTAAAACATGGTATATTTTTAAAAACGTCTATTAAAATTTGAGTTCATGTTGCGTTGCATTCATTCTTCAATCCTCTTGTACCGAGCTCGATAGCTGCAGTCGCTTAAATGCGGCCAGTATCCAGTATTCGGGTGACAGTAGGTTCGAATCCCACTGTCGGCAGCCCTGAAAATGGTTTTCCGTGGTTTCCCATTTTCACACCAGGCAAATGCTGGGGCTGAACCTTAATTAAGGCCACGGCCACTTCCTTCCAACTCCTACCCCTTTGCTGTCCCTATCATCGCCATAAGACCTATCTGTGTCGGTGCGACATAAAGCAACTAGCAAAAAAAAAAAAAAAAAAAAAAAAAATAATAATAATAGCAATCCTCTTGTAGTTCTTGTGTTGATTAAGTTGAATATCGAGAATGTTCTATGGCTGATATACTTTGTATTGGTATGTTATAAGAACTCTTGTCATTAAAATTTGAAAATTGAGTACTGTGCAGTTCAACTGTTGATGTAGTCAGGTAAGATTTATATATACAGCAAGATAGGGTTTAATTTTAGAGCAGTTGGTGGTGACACTTCTCGTCTATGCACGTTATATGGTTGTTATCTGTAAAGAAAAGCTAATATGAGTATAGCGTATGAATGAAGGAATGCCTGGATGTATGTGTGAAATGAAAAAAGTACTTACTGTTGTTGCTGTGGAGGTTGTGTACCGATATGTTTGGAGATTTGTTGTGTTCTGCTGCGAGTACGTCTGGGGCTCATGTGAGCTGTGTGGAGGGATGTTGGTGGAGGGGAGGGAGGAGTGGCTATTGTGAAGGTAGGGGCGGGGTTAGGTTTGTGATTCGTCGGTTTGTTATGACGTGTGTTTACTAATTTCAGATAGTCATTTTTTATTGCAGGAATGACTTTGTCAAAGATGATACTGGTTTTCTCTGTAATGTTGTTAATGTTATGATTGGGATTAGCGTATTGATCCAAAGAAATATAAAAATCTTCGGTTATGTTGAGCAGGGGGCCCTTAGAGTTTGTTTAATATCATGTCATTATTGATGTCTGTGAAGTTGTGCTTAGATTCTTCTACATGTTGGCCTATTGATGAGAAATGGTTGTGCTTTTCTGCATTTATATGTTCATTATAACGGACGGTGAAGTTTCTACCTGTACATCCAATGTAGCTTGTGTCACAGTTGTTACATTTGATGCGGTAGACACCTGATTGGTTGTAATTATTATTATTGACTGTTTTTGTGTTGTGTATAGTGTTGGTGCTGTTGTGTGTGGTTTTGGATGCTATTTTCAGGTTGTGCTTCTTAAAGATATTAGTTATAGTTATAGTATATATATTGGTGTTGTTGAAGGTAAAGAGGACATAATCTTTTTTCGGTTTGGCTGTTTTGATTAATTTAGTTTTAGGTTGGGATTTTATTTTGTGGATGATTTTGCTGTATCCATTGTATTTGACTATGTCGTGGATTAATTTTAATTCATTATTTCGATCTTCTATTGTCATTGGGATATTGGAAGCTCTATGTATCATACTATAATAGGCTGCTCTTTTATGTGTGTACTCGCAGCAGAACACAACAAATCTCCAAACATATCGGTACACAACCTCCACAGCAACTACAGTAAGTACTTTTTTCATTTCACACATACATCCAGGCATTCCTTCATTCATACGCTATACTCATATGAGCTTTTCTTTACAGATAACAACCATATAACGTGCATAGACGAGAAGTGTCACCACCAACTGCTCTAAAATTAAACCCTATCTTGCTGTATATATAAATCTTACCTGACTACATCAACAGTTGAATTGCACAGTACTCAATTTTCAAATTTTAATGACAAGAGTTCTTATAACATACCAATACAAAGTATATCAGCCATAGAACATTCTCGATATTCAACTTAATCAACACAAGAACTACAAGAGGATTGAAGAATGAATGCAATGCAACATGAACTCAAATTTTAATAGACGTTTTTAAAATATACCATGTTTTAATGTGTTTATGTACTCATGTCCATGTTCAATCAATAGGTTTTAGTTTATTCTAACCATCACCACTTTTAATCAGAAATATTTTAACGCAACATACTGCAATATATTTTACTTCCATTTTCATTAGACATCCGGATGCTCTTAGGTAACATCTTTGTAATTTTGTCCTATGACTGTAAATTTGTGTGCTAGCTGATGATGGCCAAGATAGGTCGAAACCGGTACTAGTGCAATAATTCATTCACAATAAATGTATTGATCGGTGGAACATTTTTCTTGTCTATTACATTGAATCCAATCAATACGGAATATGAAACTTATAAATAATAACCCACCGTTATGACCTAATGCCATATTATAAGTGGCTGGATGCATGTTAATCCACAGGTTATACACATTCTTGATTACCAACACTTTTTATAACACAAATTTCATTTACAGTGATCATTCACTGATAACACTTCTATAACTTTACACACCCATTTCTATCAGCACTCACTCGTTCTAATTAAGATGTTGGTTGAAAGGGAAATTCTATCAGCTTCCTGCTTCCTAAGCAAGTCAGCTGGATATCATACATGTCCTTATACTGTAGCTCATGGCTGCTGGCTGGCGTTTTAAAGAGCTCTTACCCTTGTAGGGCTGAACGAGTGATCTACCTGTCTCTGTCAACTCGTTCTGTCAATATTGTCACAAGCAAGTGAATGGGATTGTATGCTTGCTATTTATTTAGCTTTCACTACTAAAAGTGTTCATGGGCATTTTCTGCAATTCCAGACATTTTAACTAATGACACAACTGTCCTACATTTGCCTACACATCACTAAGTGGTCTCTCTAAAATGTTCCGTAGGAAGGAATACAGAGTTCAGATATGTTACCTGGGCTACTCACCAATACATTGTCCTCGTATTATGCATGGCTGGGTGCAGTACTATTTACTCTTGAAAGATGAGACAAACATCTGACGACAATGAGTAGACTTGTAGAACGGACCGCATCGGCCATAACTGCACAACTGACACTCTAGAGTAACCGACTGAAAACTGCACAACTGACTCGTCTGAATGAACTTGGGCAACTGACGCTGAGTTCAGTCCTTCTAGTTTTGATGGGTGTCCGGAACTATTTCCTACACGCTGAAAGTGGAGCTTAAGAGCTTTTGCGATATCACTGGTTCAATGGCTCCACCGTAGTGTGTTTCAGGATCAAAATATTGGCGCAACCACTTTAATAGACATTATTTTCATATTCGATCGCAACGACCGTCCAGATATTGAAACACTTGGGTTGAATTATTTAGATCCGCTGACACTATCTTAACGCCATCTTCCCACATCTGGTTGAAGCCGTGGTCCTAAAGTGTCATAATGACGCACTTAGGAAAATTATACAATCCAGATCACTATTATCCCAACGGAATGTCTCAGAATTACGCATTATTTTACCGAACTCTTAACTCTTACAGTGCCAAGATGCTGATGTATCGGCACTTACATTCTGTACGAAAAATGCCAGGATGCAGATTCGATTGGGACCCTCTTATAAGTGGTGTAGTTATGCAGTAAGGTGCTAGATTGTGCCACAAATCAACTAGTAAGAAGGTAGAATGTTTGTAATTCCTTATGTCATTAGATGGCACTGACGTAGCTTCATTTTTGCTAGTTTACCCGTCAATTGTGAGTGTATGATCTGTGAGCGCTTGACATCTATGTTCTAATATGCTAGCCTCCTTGTTTGGTTATGTCCGCGTGTTGTGATTTGTTTTCAATAATTTTACATTCTAATTGACGCATTTGATATATTATCATAATGTATTAAGTTTATTATTATTTCTACTGTAGTTATAGTTACTTAGCAATTTATTTAGGTCATAATAAAGTTGTAAATAGGACATTTATCACAACAAGGCATGTTGTTACGTAGGCCTATTTCAGGAGAAGAAATTGAGGAACTTCTGGGTTGCTTTGAAGATGTGACTCCTATTTTAGCGAAAGTGATGATTACGATGTTTTTCAGATAGCGCTCCAGAGAATGATGGAGCCATGCCATTGGCAAATGGGCTTACAACCTTTCGTGCAATGTCAAAGAGTTATAGTGACAGTGGTAATGAAAATGACAGTGACAGTGCTAAGGAAAATGACAGTGACAGTGAATTAGATTATTCTCAGTCTGAATGCATATTCCCTGAAAGTAATTTTGTCCATCCTCACCATTTTTATGAAATCCCAGGGCCAAAACATGTAGGCCTACCTCAACCTGATGCTCCGCCCATAGAATATTTCAATCTGCTCTTTACACTTTCATTCCTGACACTATTAGTTGATTTTGTATATTGTTCTGATCTTCTGAACTGTTCTGTAGTAACAAATACTGCTACTAGACACAGTTCTCTCAAATGATTACTATTACTCTCCCAAAATTCATAAAATATCCAATCGTTGACAGGTTACAACACACGAAGTAGGAACTCCAGACAAACCATCGCTGCTAATACAGTAAGATATACATACGGCATTTGATATAACCACACTCTATTCATCTATGTTCTACATCTTCTAGAAAGACTACATTTCCACCTGAAAATCAAACATAACCTTCAAATACTCGAAATAAACTCATCTCACAGCAGCTTCAACCAGCACACTAACGTCTGTTTGCAATGGTTATATCAGATAATATTTTAGACCAATCAACTTACTGAGGATAACATCATAACATTCGGCTTTTCTCTTAACCAATCTTTTAATGTTGGAACGCAAAATATTAACAAATTCACCCTCAAGTTTACATTGGCAACTGCCGCAGCGAATATATGCTGACTTTTATAACAAAGAGGATCCACTTCAGTACCATACATGTGCCGTTTTAAAAACTTTATATCGATACAAATTCTCTTTTAGACAAGATTTTAAATTAGTTTACAATAATTTTAGCAGGTGTTGTATGTCCCAATATCATATTTTATAACCACTATTTTATAAAGTTAATATCATAACAAATCAAAGTTCAATTTTTACTAATTATAAAAGTCATTGTCCTTTTAACTGTGTTTGTTTTAAGATTAAATTAATATGGCTGATGATGCCCAATAAGAAGGGCAAAACATGTCCCCATAATATTCAGATTTTCTATGTCTAATTAACCACATAACGTGGTACTGATTGTATTGAATAGATTGAACAATAAATGTACTCCTTTTGTAAACTAAGTGAGATGTTCAATGTTTCTGGAAATTAGTTTATAAACAGGAAAGTGGACCTACAGTAACAATATAAATTGGTATATATGATCCCAGATAAGAGATAAGATTAAATATCTTCACTTAGTCACTTTAAATTTAGTGTAAAATGTGCTAATTAATTTCAAATTATATTTTTCTTTTTTAAAAATAAAAAATAATACAATTTTTATGCACAGTATTCCACAAAATTTTGTTTTTTGAAAGGCAAGTCACATGTTTATATTCCTTGGAGTATATCAAGCTCACATACCAAATTTTAACTCCATATCTTTTAAACTGACACATAAATAAAAAAATGTATACAGTGATGCAAAATCCATTGAAATATGCTTGGCATTCTATGCATATGATGACCTATTATGGTTCGGCATCCAAAGGGTTAAGGACTCGAACTTGCAATTAACTCTCGTATGTGCTAATAAATACTGTTTAGTCTTGCCCTAGATCGACGAACAGTTGACAACTGAAAAATTCTAATTGGTTGACATGGGACAGTCATTTTAGGGGACTCAATATCTCTGTCCCGCTCGCACAGTTTCGTTTCCTTGTCTTTGGGAGGTACACAGCAGGTTAAGTGAAAGTTGGCTTCTCACAGGAATCGTGCGAATATGGCGAACTGTGACCGTAAGCATGCTCTTCAGCTTGACGATTCTGTGAGGTGGCCTGAGTGTCGCTCGGGAGTTGAAACTACATTCGGAACTCTTACTATATGCCATATGAATTTGTATTAAAACACCTCAACTTATTTTCACATATTCCCACATGGGGGATATGGGTGCAGTATATACGCATGATTTAGAGTGATTTGATAGAATCTGAGGATGTTCCTGTCGAACGATACATGTCATTCTTAGTTTAATAGTATGTATTTTTTGTACAGGTATGCTATAATGTTATGTTTTGTGTTATAATTAGTGTTTTTTGACACACTGAAAAACAAGTTATATTAACTAAGCTGGCACTAGAAAATATGGCTTCCTTCTGAACAAAATACTTATGAAGTCCTTAAAAGTAACCTATTATTTCGTATGTTGGACCTGTCATGGTAGTGAGCCCCAGAAGGGCAGTTTGGTGTGGGGGAGCACATCTCTCATTACCGATTGGCATTGTAAATGGCTGAAGTTGAATCTTGGGCAATGCATGTGGGATTTTTGAAATGAGAAGTAGTTCCTTGCAATTCACATTCCTGTAAAACTTGGTCCTGTGGCTCTGATCACGGTATCAATAGTCTTGTGAAACTACAAGTTTACATACTTTTGCTCGATAGTAAGGTAGCAACGGTTCATGTTTGTGGGTTACTGTAGTCACGTCCTAGTTCGTGAACCATGGGCAACGGCTGAGTGGCCTAGTAAGTGGTCCTGAGAGTCGGGATACCAGTTGCTATGGAATGGGAGTGTTCATCTCGGACATATTCTGAGTCATGGCCCTCATTGTGCTCAGGCGGCTAGGACTATACAATTCACCGGTGGTCCATAACCCGTTAGAGGAGAGATCCTCACTTGGACTATGTGCAAGTAGGGTAGCATCCTGCTTCATGAATTTACCGAGCTCAGAACATTTTAAGCAAGCCTCGGACCTATGGGAGTAACAGAGTCCCACTCCCATTTGACAGGCGAGGGACTCCCTGGAAACAACTTGGCGAACGAAATGGAATTCGATGAGGAGCTATCAATATAAATAGGGCTTATGGAAGAAAGTAGAACTGGCTGAGTCTGCAAAGAGGATTCATCTGGATGTGCTAGGAGTAGTGATATTCAGGTAAGGGGAGATAACGAGGAAGAGAGAGGAGATTATGAAGTGTAATTGACGGGTGTTAGAAAGGGAAGGGCAGAGTCTGGGGTAGGGCCCTTTATCAGGAATACCATTGCACGCAACATAGTTTCTGTTAGGCATGTAAATGAGCGAATGATGTTGTGGGTAGATTTGTCAGTTGGCGGAATTAGGACAAGAATTGTGTCCGTGTATTCACCATGTGAGGGTGCAGATGAGGATAAATTTGACAAGTTTTATGAAGCATTGAGTGACATCGTGGTCAGTGTCAACAACAAGGATAGAATAGTGCTAATGGGCGATTTCAATGCGAGAGTTGGGAATAGAACTGAAGGATACGAAAGGGTGATTGGTAAATGTGGGGAAGATATGGAAGCTAATGGGAATGGGAAGCATTTGCTGGACTTCTGTGCTAGTATGGGTTTAGCTGTTACGAATACATTCGTCAAGCATAAGGCTGTTCACCGCTACACATGGGAGGCTAGGGGTACCAGATCCATAATAGACTATATCTTAACCGACTTCGAATTCAGGAAATCTGTTAGGAATGTAAGAGTTTTTTGCGGATTTTTCGATGATACAGACCACTATCTGATCTGTAGTGAACTAAGTATCTCTAGGCCTAGGGTAGAGAAAGTGAAATCTGTCTGCAAACGAATAAGGGTAGAAATCCAGGACGAGGAAATTAGACAGAAGTACATGGATATGATTAGTATGACGTTTCGAACAGTAGACAGTAAGCAGGTTCAGGATATATAAAGTGAATGGGTGGCATACAGGGATGCTGTAGTAGAAACAGCAAGGGAATGCCTAGGAACAACTGTGTGTAAAGATGGGAAAAGGCAAACATCCTGGTGGAATGATGAAGTGAGAGCAGCCTGTAAACGTAAAAAGAGGGCTTATCAGAAATGGCTCCAAACAAGGGCCGAGGCAGACAGGGATTTGTACGTAGATGAAAGAAACAGAGCGAAACAAATAGTTGTTGAATCCAAAAAGAAGTGGTGGGAAAATTTTGGTAATAACCTGGAAAGGCTAGGTCAGGCAGCAGGGAAACCTTTCTGGACAGTAATAAAGAATGTTAGGAAGAGAGGGAAAAAGAAAATGAACATTGTTTTGAGTAATTCAGGTAAACTCATAATAGATCCCAGGGAATCACTGGAGAGGTGGAGGGAATATTTTGAAAATGTTCTCAATGTAAAAGGAAATCATCCTGGTGGTGTTGCAAACAGCCAAGCTCATGGGGAGGAGGAAAATGATGTTGGTGAAATTATGCTTGAGGAAGTGGAAAAGGTGGTAAAAAAAACTCTGTCATAAGGCAGCAGGAATAGATGAAATTAGACCTGAAATGGTGAAGTATAGTGGGAAGGCAGGGATGAAATGGCTTCATAGAGTAGTAAAATTAGCATGGAGTGTTGGTAAGGTACCTTCAGATTGGACAAAAGCAGTAATTGCACCTATCTATATGCAAGGGAACAGGAAGGATTGCAACAACTATCAAGGTATCTCATTGATTAGTACACCAGGCAAAGTATTCACTGGTATCTTGGAAGGGAGGGTGTGATCAGTCGTTGAGAGGAAGTTGGATGAAAACCAGTGTAGTTTCAGACCACAGAGACGCTGTCAGGATCAGATTTTCAGTATGCGCCAGGTAACTGAAAAATGCTACGAGAGGAATAGGCAGTTGTGTTTATGTTTCGTAGATCTAGAGAAAGCATATGACAGGGTTCCGAGGGAAAAGATGTTCACTATACTGGGGGACTATGGAATTAAAGGTAGATTATTAAAATCAATCAAAGGCATTTATGTTGACAATTGGGCTTCGGTGAGAATTGATGGTAGAATGAGTTCTTGGTTCAGGGTACTTACAGGGGTTAGACAAGGCTGTAATCTTTCACGTTTGCTGTTCGTAGTTTACATGGATCATCTGCTGATAGGTATAAAATGGCAGGGAGAAATTCAGTTAGGTGGGAATGTAGTAAGCAGTTTGGCCTATGCTGACGACTTGGTCTTAATGGCAGACTGTGCCGAAAGCCTGCGGTCTAATATCTTGGAACTTGTAAATAGTTGCAATGAGTATGGTATGAAAATTAGCCTCTCGAAGACTAAATTGATGTCAGTAGGTAAGAAATTCAACAGAATTGAATGTCAGATTGGTGATACAAAGCTAGAACAGGTTGATAATTTCAAGTATTTAGGTTGTGTGTTCTCCCAGTATGGTAATATAGTAATTGAGATTGAGTGAAGGTGTCGTAAAGCTAATGCAGTGAGCTCGCAGTTGCGATCAGCAGTATTCTGTAAGAAGGAAGTCAGCTCCCAGGCGAAACTATCTTTACATCGGTCTGTTTTCAGACCAACTTATTTTACGGGAGCGAAAGCTGGGTGGACTCAGGATATATTATTCATAAGTTAGAAGTAACAGACATGAAAGTAGCAAGAATGATTGCTGGTACAAACAGGTGGGAACAATGGCAGGAGGGTACTCAGAATGAGGAGATAAAGGCTAATTTAGGAATGAACTCGACAGATGAAGCTGTACGCATAAACTGCTTCGGCGCTGGGGTCATGTGAGGCGAATGGAGGAGGATAGGTTACCTAGGAGAATAATGGACTCTGCTATGGTGGGTAAGAGAAGTAGAGGGAGACCAAGACGACGATGGTTAGACTCGGTTTCTAACGATTTAAAGATAAGGGGTATAGAACTAATTGAGGCCACAACACTAGTTGCAAATCGAGGATTGTGGCGACGTTTAGTAAATTCTCAGAGGCTTGCAGACTGAACGCTGAAAGGCATAACAGTCTATAATGATTATGTATGTATGTATGTATGTATGTACGTAAGGTAGCATCGGTTGCGGGTGATTACTTCTGAAGATGGTGCCTGCAGCCAACCTGCAAAAATCATAACTGCCTTCTATCAGAGTGTTAGACTAAAGAACTATTGTACAATAGTAATTTTCAGAGGTCAGGCATTTGTGTATAATAGCATACCAAAATATTTAGGGTGACTGTAGATAGATTTCTCACATACAGATTTTGTCAGTGCAAAACAGCCACAAAACTGTTCGTCTTCCTGTCTCTCACCAGAATTTCATTGGGAGCTGATGCCAACAGCCCAAAATGACAAGGAAAACTTCTCTACCTTTGAGCTGTTCCCCATCTGAGTGCTGCTCTGGGGTGTGGCTCAACAGGCTCACCTGGTGGATGCCTTTAACTTTGTTATAGTGTGTGCATTGTAACTGGATCACTATTTTTTACTCCTGTTTATTAGCTGTCAGTGATCAGTATTATCTTACCCTGTACATCAGAAATTACATTCAAGGATGCTCAAGGATGAGAGACTCTTAATCTATGAGGAGCCATTCAGCGAGGAACATCTAGACTTAAGTATTGAAACTAGCATGGGGAATATACTCTGAAATTAACATCCTGTCCCTTCAGTTACCCTGAAAGCTGTCAAAAAAGAGTGATCATCTGCCCCTCAAGGCATTGTACTTGATGAAAATCCCTCCATAAAACTTTTGAACTTCAATCTGCTGCATTGTGCTTGGGGTAAACGCTACTACATAAGGTGTGGACTTGGGAGAACTGCTTCTGCTCCTTTAAGTGGTATCAGGCAGACTTGTCCTACTGTTTCTGGGATAAGGTTCCACAGACAATACAGCCCATAGTATTGGAATGCCTCCTTTGTGCCTTTTCAGGAAACCTAAAGCCTTAGACATCAGAATTTAGCTTTTCAGATCCTCATCATTTGTATAGTAAAATTAAATGTTTCTTTGTATAGCTCCCACTGTGGATCAGTGGTAGTGTGTTGGCCTCCAGATCCCAAGATTGCAGGTTCAGACCCGGCAGAGAGAGTTTGATTTTTGAAGGGCTGGTAAAAGTCGGCATGTAAATGATGCTGGCGACACATTTTGAGTTTGTCCTTCAAAATGAGTTGGTTGTAGATCGCACAAAGGGATCTGGCTTACTCTGCCATCTGATAGAATAAAAACTGAACTAGTAATTGATATTCAGGGAGCCTAAATGGTGTTCAATCAAAATGCCTGCACATGGTAGCTGAGCTCATAAGTTCATCATCATTATCACTGTATGTATGTATGTATGTATGTATGTATGTATGTATACCACCTGTTAATATACTGTCTGTATATTATTATGTTTATATTGTAGTTAGTAATTTTTTCTTTCATTCTTGTGCTTGTAAAGATCATGCTTTGCCATCTTGCTCATTCTCATATTTCAAACTGTGATTTCTTGTATAATCCAGTTAACTGAATTTAATACTTCAACTATTGTGTTAACACCATATATTTTACTCTTGTAATAAAATTCTTTTATTCCACAGGTTGTCAAGTTAGTGAGCGAGACATTTAATTATCCTCGGATTGATCGTCAAAAGACACGTATGAAGAAAGTCATTATGGAACAGTTCCCTAATGTTGGCCGTCGGTTCAATAGGATAGGATTGCGCCCCAAGGTAATTTATGTCTTTTTACTAGTGTTTATATATTCCGTTTGTACATGTTACATTGAACTGCTTTATTTATGCTTTTTTTTTTTTTTTTTTTAACAATAATGTTGTACAAGGAATGTTACAAAATCAAGTAGAATTCCTCTTAGCTGTGAGAAACTATGTATGGAGATTTAATAAATGATCTGCAAGTACCCAATGAAATACAGTCTTTATTAGTTTGTTAGAAATTTACTTGACCTTATTTTGAAGCCTTATGTTGATTTACTATGCCTTTCTTTAGTTGAAAGTTATAAACAAAGACTTTGGATGTAAACAAACACCACCGATAAGCCCTTGCATTATGACTGCTCAGACCTGGGAATATTTAGCACACATGGAGCAGGGAGAGTAACACGTGACATGCTGGTAGCCTGGCATGTATAGGGCACGTTTTTATGCGCTTTGTATTAATGAACATCACCAGCGTCCGAATTAGACAGTGACCGGTCTCTCCGTGCTCGATAGAGGACAAATTGTGTTGGCATGGTGCCTTGGTACAAGCATCTCTGAAATGGTGCAGCTTGTGGCCTGCCCTCATGCCACTGTTGTGAGCACGAATCGAAGTGGTGCTATGATGGGCAAATGGCCTATTGTCCAGCCATGAGTTGATACCAGCTCATTCACGCCAGAGGCCAGTGGAGACTGTTGCACATTGTGCTTAGCAAGCACAGGGCCACAGTTCAAGAAAATCTGCAATTAACAGGTACAACAGTGATGACCAGGCTAATATTTCCCAACACATGGTTCATCGAACCCTGCTGAGCATCGGACTGCAGAATCGATGATCCAGTAATACCGCAAAACAGACTGCACACCGCTGAAAGCACTGCATGAAGTGGGCATAAAATCATTGCCACTGGCCTGTGAATGATTGGAAAAATGTTGCCTGGTCTGGTGAGTCCAGATTCCTGGTTCATCACATCAGCAGCTGATTTCCATTAGAGGCTATAGCATGCAGTTGTATGGTCGGGTGGAGATAGACTGGTGGAGGAGGTGTGATAATCTAGGTGATGTTTTCATGGAATACACTGGGATTATTAATCCATTACGCCAATCCCTGGCAATTATCTTGCATGTTGACGTCATTGGGAACTAAGTCCATCTGTTCATGTCAGTGTTGTTCCCTGATGGTGACTGCTGCTTTCATTGGGATAGTGCACTATGCTACACTGCCAGGATTGTGAGGAATTGGTTCAAGGAACATGATAGTGAATTTGCTTTAATGCTGTGGTCCTCAAAGAGCCCCAATATGAACCTCATTGCACATTTGTGGTGTGACTTCGAGAAGCAGGTTCATGTTAAATCATCACTACCCATCATTGTACGCCATCTTGAGGACCTGCTGTTGTGCTTGTGGTACCAGATACCCCAGAATAGCTTCCGCTACCTCATTGAATTGATGACGCCGAGTGACCTTGGTTCTGTGGATAAAACAAGGTCTTGCATCATAGTAAATAGGTCATAATGTAATGGCTCATTGGTGTATCTGCTCATGATCATGGATAAACTTTACAAAATTCATTAATTTTGGAGTGATTACTTCTTAGTTAGGCCCATTGATACAAAAATCATCTGTATAAAAAAAGTGTGTTTCTGCGACTTACACCAGCTAATTTCTTCAGTAATGTGAATTTTCCAAGATTTTATATTGGCGAAAAAATTGATTTTCTTTACAAGACGTTAATGGTGTCCGCAAGTCCAGTTCATCTGTTAAGTCTTCACTTTGAAGGCTGGTTGGATCCTCAAATAACACGACCAAAGGTTATATGGTTACAGGGAAACCACAAAAACTGAAGATGGCGCCATAATGAAGTTTACGAGACATGATGAAAAGTGAGGTAGTTTACCATTACTTTGGTCACTGAGATTGGCCGTATTAGTAACACCTTTAATGACATCCAGATACACTACACTTTCTTTGAATGTCATCAATTGGCACTACACACACCTCAGCAGCTTCCACATTATCACAAACATAAATGAGACAGACACCTTAGTGGAAGCTATATTTAGTATTTAATTCACCAGCCTCCTCCTCCAGCTCCCATTCCCAGTTCACTCCTGGGTTGGGTTATGAATCAAGGACCTCAATCGTTACCTGTCTCTCCACCACTCTTTTCCTTCTTCCAGTATTTCTTCTATCTTTTCTCGTCTATACTCTCCTCCAGTGTATCCATTCACCTCTTTCAAGGCCTTCCTTGTGAACTCTTTCCTGTTGGACCGGGTTAGTTGGCCATACGGTTAAGGGCTCAAAGCTGTGAGCTCACATCCGGGAGATAGTGGGTTCGAATCCCACTGTCAGCAGACTTGAAGATGGTTTTTCATGGTTTTCCATTTTCACACCAGGCAAATGCTGGATCTGTACCTTAATTAAGGCCACGGACGCTTCCTTCCTATTCCCAGGCCTTTCCTTTCCCATCGTTGCCATAAGGCCTATCTGTGTCAGTGCGACATGAAGCAAATAGCTTTCCTGTTGGTTTCTCTGTAAATATATATTTCTTTACAATTTGCTTTGTCACACCGATGCAGATAGTCATATGATGGAAGTGCAATAGGAAAGGGCTAGAGGTCGGAAGGAAACGACTGTGGCTTTAATTAAGATAATCCCAGCATTTGCGTGGTGTGAAAATGGGAAATAATGAAAAACCATCTTCAAGGTTTCCAATAGTGGGGTTCAAACCCACTGTAAATATTTTCTATGAAACTCTGTCGGAATGTCATTGGACTTAAAAAGGGCTGATTTTAAGGTAGCTACAAATATTATCAATTATGAATTCTTGATAATTATAGAAGCAAATTTGTCCAATGATATTACTGATAGTGATCTTGAACTGCATTCGTTCAGAATATTCCAATTAGATCATTCTCCTTTGAATAGTAAAGGATCACATGGGGGATTTTTGATATGTATTAATAGAAAATATAATTGTCCCATCATTCGCTGTTATAACACAGTTGAGCAGTTATATGTAGGTGTGCAAGTTGACCACTCAAGGTCATTATTGGAGGTGTTTATATTCCTGCCAAATCTCCACTTCAGACATATAAAGATCATGCAGATTCAGTTGAGAACACCATTCAATCCAGTCTATATAAATATTAAGCACCTTTTTTTTTAAATTTATTTTTTATTACCTACCTTCATTTCTCACAATTCAGTAACATACCAAACTCCTTAAATCATATACTAGATTTAAACTTTTCTAATTCACCTGCTGTTGAGATTACAAGAAGTCTATAAACACTCATACCTCTTGATAGATATCATCCCTCCTTAGTAGATAAGTATTATTTATCTATGAATTTTTCTGAACAGAACTTAATTTAATAATAATTATTATGACTTTAAAATAAAAAATGTGATTACAGAAGTTTGAATAGATTTCTTACTTCTTTTAACTCAGGAAAGGTATTAGATTGTCAATCAATAGATTCAGATATTGACATATTTTATTCCATTTTCTATTACAGTATTCATTGCTGCATCCCCATTCGCTGTTACAAAAAACCCATATTCCCTAAATGGTTCAGTGATAAATGAAATCTCTCAGTTTAGAAAAGAAAAGATTTCATAAATTTACAAGCCAGTATTATGAAACATTTTCCAAACTAAGTCAGGAATGTAAAATTGAATATAAACTGTGCTATTCCAGGTATATGTTTGAGAGTGAATCTAATCTTTATTCCAATCCTCAGTCTTTCTTGACGTATCTGAAATCAAAGCAGTCACAGGATTCTATCCTTTCCTCAATGCTTCTAAATGAAATGAGAGCTGAAACTGGTGAACACATAGCATATCTTTTTGCGTTGCATTTCTCATCTCCATTTTCTTAACATTTAAAAAATAGCACTTCATTTGATTATCCTCATAAGTTGATTTGAGGAACATTAACATCAATAGAGACGATTTATATACTTAATTAAGCTCCCTCAAAGTAAATAGTTCATATGGTCCTTATCTGATACCTCCATAGCTTCTCACGGAATTCCATTATATTCTAACTGAAGCACTTTTTCATTTATTCAGATTGTTCCTTGACCAAAGCATTCTCCCTCAAAAATGGAAAAGTAGTTTTGTTTTTCCAGTTTTTAAAAACTGTGATTAAAATATAAAACAATAAAGGCCCGTCACAAATATGTCTCGAATACTTAAACTGTTCAAAGATCTAACAGCTGATAAAATAACACCTCTTATCGAACAAATTGTGATAGAAGAGCAACCTGGATTTGTTTCTGGACACTCAACCTGTATGAATCTCATGCTATACAGGGTGTCTCAAACTTTTTGGGTCAAATTGAAATTCTCTCAAAGATCCCTGGTGTCTGTTGTACCAGGAGACAGGCAGCTTGGATGCTAGTAAGCAGTCTTCATCCGTTTCTGTGGGGGTTTCATAAAGCAACAATTTTACGTAACCCCAGAGGAAAAAGTCCAGAGCTGTGAGATCCAGTGATCGCGCTGGCCATGGGACAGGATCTCCCCTTCCAATCCAACGATGAGGGTACGCGTTGTTCAGGTGCTCGCGGAATTAACATCAAAGTTGAAACCACATCCTTTCGCGGACAGAAAGAGGTACAGTCTCCAGGAACTGTGGCAACACATCTTGCAAGAACACCAGGTAATGTGGACTGTCAACCGGGGAGGCAGCAAACAAGGTCCTATTAGGTGATCCTAGAAAATGCCCGCCCATATGTTGATAGAGAATCGTTGCTGGTGGCCACCGATGTGGGTGGCATGGGAATTGTCCTCATTCCAGACACGGCTGTTGCGACTTGAAAACACCATCACGGGAGAATGAGGCCTCATCCAAGAACAATACAAAGTGTACAATGTTCAGCACTACAGCACTGCAGTGGATAATCCATTGACAAAAGTGATCGTGGGACTCAAAATCCGTTTGGCCCAGTGAATGCACACGTTCTTTATGATAGAAGTGTAAAAGCTGTTCCACCAATACTCTCTACACTGTATCCTTCAGAGTGTGCATTTCACGGACAGGTTGACAGGTGCGTATTGCTGGGTGGTCAGCTACACAATCCAACACCATCTGCTCAAAGTCCGGTGTTCGTACATGTCTTTAGCGGGAACCTTGGCCGGCTCTGTATGGCGTGAACGACCCTGTCTCTCGTAAGTTTGTATGCACTGAGATAGACTTCTTCCAATTAAGACGACGCCTGTGGGGAAGTGTTCTGTACATTCGTGCTGCTTTACGGTCACTACATCCTGCCGCCCTCTACATTAAATGTACGTCTGCCAACTCTCGTGACGAGTAACGTTCCATCTTTGACTACGCGTCGTGCACTGTACACAGTAACACACCTCACCATGGACACATCACAAGCTGTCTTACGCAGTGGACAACTGATACCAGGGATAGTGGTGTCGGTGTGGCACACATTAATCTACCTGTGCGATGCATGCGGTCATCACCTGATACACATGCTATGAGCCAAGTTGTGTACAGTACATCTGTTTGGTGATCAGACATGTATGGTGTTTATCACCTGCTGTCTATTCCAGTGTATAGCAGATACCTGGGATCCTTGTGTGTGTGCAGCAGAACTGCTTGCACATTTGCAGTATATGCATTAAGACTGGCAGTCATCACTTTGAACACTTACTATGAGCTATATTGTTATGTGGTGTATGCTGTGTATGTCCATAACACAATAAATATGCATTTCTGACCTTTGGCTCCCTATCTCAATATAATCAGTTTTGGACCCACTATCACCTGTTTCAGTTTGACCCAAAAGGTTTGAGATGCCCTGTAATATCGGTAATTGTTGTTGATGCTGTGGAAAATCGACAGGTTGACTGTGTATATACAGACTTCTCCAAAGCTTTTGATACAGTTGACCGTAGCCTATTACTAAATAAACTTTCTGTATATGGTATTCATGAACCTCTTCTATCAGGGTTTCTATTATATCCCAAAGGTTGTATATTTAGTTAAGATACATAATCCCCTTTCCACTCCTTATAATGCTGTATCCCACAAGGTGCCCACCTTGTCGCATTGATGTTTTTGCTGTATATTAATGATATTAAGGAAGTTTTTGTACATTCTATATGACTAATGTTTGCAGACGAAGTAAAATTCTTTACAAGAATCGATTCACATAGTGATTGCCTTGGATTACAAAAATACTTAAAAGAACTTTAAGTTTATTGTTCAAGTAGTGGTTTAAAAAACTGTCACAAAAAGTGTAAGATAATCCAATTTTCTAAAAAGAAATGCAATATCTTCTGTGATTATAAATTAAATTCCAAACTTTCTGTGAGTACTGTTGAACAAATAAATGATTTAGGTGTATTATTTACAAATACCCTGAACTTCAGTGGTCACATTGAACAGATATGTAAAGAAAATCGTTTCGAAGACTTGGCTGGATAACAAGTTATTCCAGAGAGTTTTCCAGTTTGCTCAGTTTTAAACACCTGTACAGGGTGGTCAGAAACTACACGAACAGAGTATATGAGCGTTGGTCATACTGATAGTAAATTCGAAAACATTATGTCGAGATCTCACGCCGTTGTCATTTTATCAGCTGCTGAAGTTAGCCAGTCAGATAGCTTCCCGGGCGAGTTCAAATGGGCTTTACGAGGCGGTGTTTCTAAATCTGCACATGGTCTTGTTGGGCTCGAGATCCATGTAGAGAATTGAGCATCAAAACTAACACACCCGTGGGTTTCAGTTAATGCAGCAGTGTGCTTGCTATAGGCCGAGCCTATCAGCAGGGAGGTCCTTGTTCAAGTCTCTGCCCTGGAGAAGTTTATTTCTTCTATTGGCGCGCTCAAGCTGGTCGTAAGTGACGTGCAGATTTAGCAATACCACCTCGCAAAGCCCATCTGAAGTCGCCCGCGAAGTGATCTGATTGGCTAACTTTGGCAGCTGATAAAATGACAATGGCGTGAGATATCTAATTATATTTTTCCAATTTTTTTATCTGATTGACCAACCGTCTAATGCTCATACACCCTGTTCACGTTGTTTCGGACCACCCTGTATGTAACATTCATATGTCCATTTATTAGAATACTGCATTCAGATATGGAATCCTAACCATACTGTTTCCATATCTAGGATTGTCTGTCCAACATAAATTTTTACATTTTTATTCTGCATAGAATATAGAAAATTGGAAGACTGTCTGGAATTACAATTTCTTCAGGAAAGACGTGAGAACTTTGATATTAGTTTCATTTATAAATTACTCTACTGTCATATAAATTGTTCTGAATTATTGGAACATGTTCCTCCTAAGAACACGAGATTAAATTAGTCTTTTGTAACAAACTGCAACAGAACAAACTGTTTTCCGTAGTCCATTGCAGAGAATGATGAGAAATGTGAAAAACTTGGCTTTAGATATATTTGACTGTTCACACTCTCCCTATGAATTCTACTAAAATCATAATCATTAGGTAACCTAGCCTTTTTGTCCTATAATACTGTATAAGTAGATAATTTGATATTTATGGTACCAACTTCTCCTTTATGCCTTATGTAAACATTTCTTAGTTACATATTAACAACTGTGTAACATGTTTTTATGCAGTAAATAAAAATTGTGCCCATACCATTTTTGATTGCTTGTTTCTATTTTGTCCTGTAGTTTTGAAACTCAATCCTTTTTAATTTTTGATTGCATCTTGACCAAGCGAGTTGGAATTCACTTAGGGTCATGTCTCTGTAAGCTTGCATTATGGCTGAAGATGGCCCATGTTTTTTAGTGCCGAAACTAGTACCATGTATATTGTGCCATTGCACTATTCCAGCAATCAAGCTCAATCGAATTAGGACGAACGTGATTATTAGTAATGAAGTTAGACATAATGAATAAATTATATAAGATATCAAGGAATTGAGAGTAACGCAAAGTCGTAATGAATAAAATTACGGTGGCAGTGACCAAGACAAAATAGATATTCGAATTGTTAAGATTGACACTGTTTTAAATTACAAATGAAAGACTAACTCAAGTTAGTCTGTAAAAATCACGTCGAATTATTAAAACGAGAGAAGAAAATGAGGAAAGAAAGCTACTTATATCATATAAATAAGCAGACAGTAGAAGATATGAAAGATTAATCAAATATGCATGAAATAATAAAATACGCAACTTATAAATTGATTCGTAGTGGCATATGGAAAGTGCAACGACAAGGCCATGACTACAAGAAGGAATATTTAATATATCACAATATAAACGATTAAAAACTAAAAGCCATTCTTCACGAGAATAAATTAAAATATTTGCAGACATATTGGAGATCTAATAGACACATTGATATTATACGAAGCAATATTAAGCGGAATCAAGTAGATAAATCATGTCAGAAGTCTTTGAAACTGTTATGTCACAGCTGATTTCATCATTGTATTTTGAATTCTCAATAGAGTTTTTGAAGGAAACCATGACTTGCTAAGAAGATTGGGAGTAGACTGTCTGGATGATTCCAAGCTGGACCAACATGGCAGAGATGACCCCTGGTTCCCGATGACATCATGATGACCAGCCAAGCAGAATGACCTGAATCCAGAGCTGTAGAGGATGACCAAATGACAGATATCATTCTGAAAAGCGACGGAAAAAGATAAGTTTTTCTAACATGTATATCGATAAGTAGTAACAAGGTTAGGATATCTGTAGTTAAAGCCTACATTGGTAGATACCTGTTTAGAGTCTTCAGAATGACTTAAATTATATTAAATTCTTGTGAGTGATTATTTAAGCCAATGATAGAAGGAATAGTTAGTCTTCTTCAAAAATAAGACAAACCCAAGTTAGGGAGTGAAATAAAGTGTTCATAATGTTCCAATGAAAACAAAGAATCCCAATTAGCCGTCTTATAATTTACCATATGTGAAACGTTTATAAGAGAGATAATTTTAGGATCTTCAATATGCAATGCCAAGTGATACTATGTTGTGTAGAGGTTATATGTTACCGTAATAAATTAGGATATGCATTAAATATGAATATAATGGCAGATTGTAGAATGTTAATTTTATTTGAGAAGATATGGATCCGATACTACGAATAATTGGAAATAAGGTTATTTGAGCGTCAGAGAAGATATATAGTTCAAATACATAAAAGAATATGAAGTGTTATGAGGTAAAATGAGTCATGATGAAGATATAATGATTTTATATGTTGAGAATGAAGAATGTATTGAAGGATTATGTAATGCTACGGTGAAATATGAGATATTGTATTGAAGGAATATGTAATGATACGACAAAATATGAGATGTACATGATTTATTTGAAAAGCAAGGAAAGGAATATTGACGCACTGTAGGATCATATGTTTATTATGCAGTAACAGTGTAATGTCAGAGAATCCACATCCTATGTTAATGGTGACATGATTATACATACATGGAATGTTATTGTAGGTCAAGATCATCAAAAGGAATTCCTATAAGATTGATTGGTTATGCATTTTGAATAAACTTAATATTTCTATTTTAAAATCTATTTTTTCTCAAATAATGATGGCATAACGGAGACTAACGTGGTTAATTATTATATTGTGTGATAAATATAATTGAGAGTAGATATTACATAGTGTCTTCAAAAATGATTTTCCGTAGGCAGAATACTTCGAATAACTCGCATATTAGGTCATTTATTGATATATTTGGTTACATTTGAGAATCTTATTACTTTGTTATACACAACCAATGTTGATTTACATTAAAGTGAATTAATATCAAATATGATGGTTAATAATAATAATAATTTTAACTTGAATAGAAGCAGATTTGTGATGTTCAGTGAGAAACTTATTTTTTCCAGAAGCTTATATTGAAATTCTACGGAACCAAAATAACAATCGTGTATTAATGAAACTTGTCCTAAGCAAAGTTAACGAAAACTAATGTATAGAATGATCCTTCAGATTGATATAACCAAGAATTTCACATGTCAAGATGCAATTTATTATTTTTCTTTATGAATATTTCATTGAATATAATTAATAACCCATTTAAATTCTGATATATGAACCTAAAAGCGCGATTGATTGCTCATAATATGAGCATAGATGATCACTACATATCAGAAGAACAAACATTAATTAAATTGTAAACTTATTTTCACATTTTACATTTTGCATCTACATAATTATTATTTTCTTGAATAAATTACATTAATTAAGTTTAATATGATGTGTTATTGATGTTTTCCATTGTAACAAAGGTTTATCTTAGATTTAAGCTGTAGAATGACCAATTTTCTTGCAATTTCATGATACGTCAGATGGAGACTTCCATCAATTCTGATGACAGATAGATCTATATAGCATATCAGCGTTGTTTCAATTCCACGATAAAAATATATATGAAGATAGAAATAATGAACCCTGAGATCTAGTCGGGATATCTTTAAGTCACCTATCCTGGATGTGGGAAGGTTGTAATATGCAATATTATAACTGTGTACCACCACTTGTATGGATTAAGAGGAACACCCACTAGTGATATATTTGACCTGTAAGATGTGTGGGAAAGGTGAATGTGCTGGTGTCGAGTGCACACCAGCGCCTTTATGCATCAACTGCACAGCCATGCGTTCTCCAATCTCCAAGGAGTGTACCACATTCAGGGAAGAAAAAAAAAAGATCCAGGAGATCAAAACTCTGGATAAGATTTCTTATTCAAACACCCGGAGAAAGTTCACATCCTTGGCTGCTCCAGAGTTCTGTGTGCTTCGCTGAAAAATCTCAAAATGTGAATCTCACTAGAGAATTTTATACCTGTCAGTAGTTCACAGCAAGCACTGAATAAGTAACCAAGGGCTAGTTCACTTAAGGGGTTTAAATGATTGCTGGACCGATGGTGAACCGGATCAGTGGTACCTGGCAGCGGATGTATTCCTAGAAATTATCGTATTTACACAAATAATCCCCGCATATTTAAAAAAAAAATTGAGGCACAAATTGCACTGCAGGTTTTATTTGCTTCAAGGTTGGCAACACGTGTAACCGCAGATAGAAGAAAACTGTCCCATGTCGTATTTATACGGAAAACAATTCAGACCTTTAATTTAAAACTTCCTTCACATTAAAAAGATAGTATTCTACAGAGTAATTTAAATTCAAAATGTCTCCGTGTAACGATAAAATGCGTCTTCTGGAACGTGCAAGAGTAGCTTTCTGCACTTTCACTCACTTCGGTGTGTTGACAGTGTTTCATAGTTGCTAAATTCGAGTGAAATCTTAATTCTTCTGTATTCAGCCTTTTAAGGAATGCCACAGTATCACGTAACAAGCAGTGTGTGGAAAAGCAGAATCCGTGAACACTGGCGGTGCGGACAGTTGACGAAAAAGCGTGGCTCATAATTATAATCAATTCATAGGCAACGAACAGTATTGTCATTGCCAAGGAACTGAATTTTTTTTTAAAATGTGTAGCCCAAATGGACTTTAAAAGGAGATGGGGTCACTTTATTGTGTTGCAAGGCAGACGGAAGCGAGAAACTTCTTACTTCCTCCCCTTGTCATGAGAATGTTCGATAAGCCACGATGTTTTAAGGACATTGGGTACTTTTCGTGCAAGTACAAGGCATCTAAAATGCATACAGTACAGTAATTCAATGAATAAATCACTTGCACAGGGTGGCCAGCATAGACTTCTCCTCGTCTTTGAATATATTTTCTTCTCTCGTTGCAGTAGGTAATGTTTGCCAGTTGGTTATCCAGGTGCATTATTGGAATACTGTAAATGCACCTTGTTCGATACGTTTTGGAAATAGTTCTTTTCCATGACGTTTGAAACATTTAAACTGTGAATCAATGTTAATTGCATGCAGTATCAGATCTTAGAATATTTTGTGACGCAGCAAGGGTTGGCATTTGTGAAGTACGGGTTGGCGGTTAATTCGAAATAATGTAATTTGAAGTCCAATTTTTGCATCGCAATGACTTCGAATTAACAAGGTTTTACTGTATTGCAAAACTAACATCAGAGTTTGCCGGTGTGTCTGTTTCAAGTGTTTACATTGCCCGAAAAGAATAACCTACCACCGATCGTGTTAATATCCGTGTAAAAAAAGACTGCGTGTGAAAAGCGATTTAGACGTGGAGTGTGACAAATTTGTAAGTAATTTAGGAGAGGATTCTAGTGATGCAAGAGACAACCAATCTTTCGATCTACAGGGAATCGAGCCTATTGCAAGTTCAGATTAATGAAATACCTGGGCCTACTTGCTAATTTTCATGGCAAATATATTTTATAGCAGTGACAATGTATTTTTATCATCTCAAATGTGTTCAGGCAAAGGAGCTATATCCGTAAATTTACACGTTCATATTTGCGTAAAAACCACATGGATCTCGCGGTGTTATATAAAATGTTTATGCCTATGTCACTCTTCTGATGAAAGGAATTTTAGTTCATTTCAATTTTTTTGAAGATGAGCCTTCCTAAAATTAGGGTGCGGGGATTATTTGTATAAATACGGGATCTCATTATGATTGCAGCATCTGATTCTGCCATTGACATTTGTTTCACTTGTGCAACCTTTGTCACAGGTGAACATGTAGTGGAAGTGGAGAGTGTTTTTTTGAAGACTTTATTTGTAAAGTATGATATGTTTTATTTGTAATGACCTAACCTGTACTGTGTAATATTTGTAACATATGTATTTGTAAATAATAGTATTCAGTTCTATATTTACTGGAAGTGTCCAGAAACTTTTGTTACATAAATTTTTTGAACAGGGTGTGTTGCCTTTTGTTGGTTAGGTATTCTAGAATATATTTTCTGACTGTTCGGGAAATGGAAGGTTCGCGATCGTGTATTCGAGAATGTAGGTTAAGTTCGCGACTAAAGTTGGAGTTGTGATTGGTGAACCTAGGAGGGGATGGGCGGACTCATGCATTCTGATTGGCTACTCCTAGGCCAGGGTTTTCCTATATATAGAGAGCGAGGCAGCGTTCGTGATAATTCGGTCTGTCTTGGTCTGTCTGAACTTTTACATCGTGTGCGACGCTTCGCTACTGGGATGGGCCACCTTCGGGTAAGCACTCTTGAATTCCGTTCCGGCTAAAATTTCCGTAATGTTTGGTTGCTATTTCGTATAGGAGTCTGCCCTAGCCTAACCTAGATTTGCCAAATTAATTATTTATCATGCCTTAGTTTTTCAGCTGGGCTTGCCTGTTTGTTTTCGAGGCATTCCCATTTCTTATTTCACTAAATATGTAGATTATAGTTTGATACATTTACCTTGGGGTTTGCCTCTGGTAGTTCAGTGTCACTTGATGTACGCTAGAGTTTTGGAGAGTACGTTTACTTCACTGTAAATTGCATTGTACAACTGGATTTGTAACTAGATGTATAGTTGGTTTGGAATTTTGTAACTTGTACGTAGATATTATCAAAGAACCTCTAAGTTATGTGTATCACGGAGCTTATAGTTCGTAAGTTGCAAGTTGGGGGATTTGGTTTCGGAATGTATTTGTAAAATTTCACTTGTAAATAATATTTTTTCAAATTTAAGGATCACGGCATATTATTTCTGAATCTGCAACCTAAGCCATGTCCTTGGCCTCACTAGGTTGTAGTTCCTTCCACCTTCCTGGTTTATTGTCCACTAGTTGGCCCTACTGATATTTACGTATGATTTGGTCAGCGGAGATCCGCGTAATTTCAGTTAATGTTTCTGAGTGTGTAGTGGTTTCTGATGTGTAGTTGCTCTTACCTTCCCCCCTTTACTGTGTTTAGTGCTTTGTTTTGTGTAACCACTGTAGTAAAGGTTACACTTTACTGTAATAAACCCTAGGAGGTCATCTGCAACCCTTTCCTAATTTGAAGACGGTGTACATGTACTTGCACCATATTCTTGCGATTTTGTCGCTCAGTGTTTCAGGACATTTTTAACTCAGTCTCCATCTGTTGACTAGCTTCTTCAGCCTTTTCAGCAACTTGGAATTCTGCTTTTTTGTAGCATAGGTCTATGAGAGTAGCACCCCTAGTTACTAAATGGCTTTCATATATGTATAGCCTCTTAGAAATTATTATTTATTTTCCACGAATTGTAAATACAATTCAGGGATGTTGAATGGAGAAAGGGTATAGCCTCACATACGTGAATGTGCCTCCATTCTCACTTAAAATTACAGTACTAGTATAGAATTATATTCTTTATAATGTTCTTATATACAGTTGCCATATTTACATAGACGTACAGTATATTTACATAATATTCACAAGACCTGTTCAACATTCCAGTAATTCGACTCGCTTGCGCACACACTTGAATCCCCACATATACGAAGGTTGGAACTTAAATAGTGGCAACTATTTATTTACAATGGATACAAAAGAGTTGCATGTTAGCAACCTTTACTGGCCTTCAGTGTAGTCACCAGCGTTGTGTATAAACCGTTGCCAGCGATGTGGAAGTCTTAGTCTACCTTTAGCTGAGCCTGTTCTGTTGATGTTGCGAATGGAGCGGTCTACTGTTTGTCGAATCTCTGCAACAGTTCTGAAGCGAATGCCACGAAGTGGTTCCTTCATCTTCGGAATCAAATCGAAGTCACAAGGACTTGAGTCCGGGGAGTATGGTGAATGGTACAGTACTTCCCAGTCTCATCGACCAAACAAAGCAGCCACAGCTTGCGCATTAAGTCAAAATGAGATACAGTGGAACCTCGATTATCCGTTCCCGGAAAATACGTTTTCCCGGAATATGCGTTCAAATTACGTGGTCCCACGAGCATCGTAATTAAATCACGTTGTAAAAGTCCCGCATTATCCGTTCCTCGAAGAAACGATTTCCCGGATCAACCGTCCAGAAATTCCAGTCCCATCAACGCTAAATCCTCGATCAATCGTTTTTTAATAAACTGTATCTCACAAAAGGACGGCTATGGCATATTTATGGATCTTGGCGTTAATTAATTAAAGCAAGTACTGTACCGGTACTGGAAAAGCGATCGGCGGTGAACTTGCATAAGGGACCATCTTAGCATTGCATTCGGGTGGTATTGTTTAGAGAATCTCGGAAATCATAAAGCAGAGAGTGGCGACAACAATAATTGCAAGGAGACACGGAGCATTTCGACAGCTCTGCTTGAAGACGGAACGAGTTTCGTCAAATGTTCGCACTTATAAAACGTCCATATTATGTCCAGGGTTAGATGTTTATATTTTTACTTTTTTCGATCGTACTGCCGAAGAGGTTTTTGGCACTTTGCTCAGGGCACTGCAGAGTAACTGGGCTTTCAGGCAGGAATCGAAACTGCTTCTTAACACAAATTCAGTATTTTTGATATCGTACATGATTATGTTAGCGAGACCAAAACACATGTTGCACCTAAATGTAATTTAAAAAAAAAAGAAAGCCATGGGAGGTCTTGGAATTGCCTATTACTGTTTAGGTCCTAATGTAAGACTGGAAATTTTACGTTTTCGTGTTAAAATACCAAAAACCGCAGTCGTTTTATTTGCGCACGTTACATTTTAAATAGTTGGTATAATTTCAAACTCGTACTGACATGTGCAGCGAGCGCGCTTTCCAGATGACCTCAAGGTCACGAATAACCGTAATTTCTGAAGTTTTGATATTTCTTTTGTCTTTCCAATTTGATTGGATTTGTGACGCGCAGAATTGAATATTATAATGCATTCGAGAACTTTTAAGAATCGATACTTACATTCGAAACCATGTTTTCGAGTTCAACATAACCTTTAAAAGTCGACGTAGGCCTAATCCTTGGCCTAATTTGCACGGTACGAGATTTCCAGAAACTGACTACGAACAGTATACCGGAGACCAAATTACAATGAAAGATTAAGAAATGAACGGATTTCGCATTCATTTTGGGTGCTTTCGTATCTAATGTGCTTTATTTTATTAGATGAGAGAATTAAAAACTACCGTACTTGTGGTCGATTGTCGTTTGGCTTGGCGTTATTAGATTTTTCGAAGAGTTTGGCTAGCCTAATCAAAGTCGCTGAACTGAAAGAAGTTTTCACGGGAAACTGACGAAGATTCCCCTGTAAAACTGAATTTAAAGTATCGAGATTTTGAACTCGCGTACCGGTAATTAATGCGGTTTCGTGGTCTAACATGCCCGCCTCTCATCCAGAGGCCCGGGTTCGATTGCGACCAGGTCGGACAATTTTACCTGGATATAAGTCTGGTTCCAGGTCCACTCAGCCTACGTGATTACCTTTAATTGTGGAGCTATCTAATGGTGTGATGGCGACCCCAATCTACAGAGCCAGGAATATCGGCCGAGAGGATTCGTCGCACTGACCATGCGCACCTCGTAATCTGGAGTCCTTCGGGCTGAGCAGCGGTCGCTTGGCAGGCAAAGTCCCACTGGGGCTGTAGTTTGGTTTGGTTTAGGAGTTTTGTAAGATTATAATTATACATATTTCATTTTTGTGATGTTTAGCCAAATTGTTGATGGTTTTCATTCATTCCCGGATTTTCCGTTTTCCCGTATTGTACGTTTTATTTTCATGATCCCTCGAAAAACGGAGAATCGAGGTTTCACTGTATATTTATTAAATTTAGAGTAATTTTTGCAAATATAGTTTTCTTCGCGCAATACTGGAGTGGGTATGAAAGTGCCCATTGCTCACGAGTCCTATTAGAATACCACGGAAGGATATTTTGATTTGATTTTATTATAAATGTAGTTGATAATGATAAATTACATTTCTTTACTGTTAACTAACTTTTTTATTTCATTACAGACACTATTTTACGAATCTTTTGTTAAATCTACCATTTCAACTAATGTTTGACCAGTATAACCTCCAGTACAATCAATACTCATCCCCTAGGATAAAGGATAAATTTATATGTGCTTGTATAATTTACCCAACCTCATTTTCAAGTGTTTTTATTTGATACTTTATTTTGCGAGTGTATCGATAGATAGATAGATAGATAAGAAATGGGTGAGCCCTGTTTTCGCAGAGCTCCACACGTAGGTCTATGAAGACCCTTTGTGCCCCTTGTACGGGTTTGCCTAGTCCAGCCCTAGTGCTCCTATAAAGGATACCAGTGTCCGGATTTTGGCATTCCTGATGTCCTCCAGGCTCACAAAATGTGAGCCCAGGTATCGATATCTAGAGCTTGCAAAAGCCTCGCACTGACATAACACATGCGCGGAGGTCTCCTCCTCCTTACCGCATCTTCTACACATCGGATCCTGGGTGATTTTCATGATGTGTAGGTGTCTCTGTAAGGTATTGTGGCCTGTTAACAGTCCAACTACCATTCTCATTCTGGTCCTATTCAAATTCATTAGGACCTTTTTATAGCTTTGACTAGGTCCTTTGATAAGTTCACGTGCCTGTCTTGCTATGGTTAACCTCTTCCAAATATCTAGGTGAGACTGGTTTATCCATTGGGATATTGCCAGTCTCACACTTCGGAGTGACAGTCCCAGGAAGGGCTCTGGTCCTGTGAAGGAACCCATTGAGCCCTGTTTCGCTAGTTTGTCAGCTTCTTCATTTCCACTGATACCTGTGTGCCCAGGAACCCATAATAGGGTAACTGAGCTAAGCTCACACAGCTGATCTAACATCCCTTGCTGAAAATGGTTTTCCGTGGTTTCCCATTTTCACACCAGGCAAATGCTGGGGCTGTACCTTAATTAAGGCCACGGCCGCTTCCTTCCAACTCCTAGGCCATTCCTATCCCATCGTCGCCATAAGACCTATCTGTGTCGGTGCGACATAAAGCTCCAAGCCCTAACATCCCTTGGCATTCCCATACCAGTTTTGATGTTGTTTTAACTGCACATAGTGCTCTTAGCGCTGCCTGGCTATCACTACAAATAGTGATGTGTCTTCTGTGTCCAGGCATATTCCATATATTTACAACACAGGCTAGTATTGCGTATACTTCAGCCTGGAAAACAGTAGCATATTTACCCATAGGAAGGGAGAGCCTTGTCTTAGGCCCCCAGACCCCGGCGCCTGTGCCCGTCTCCGTCCGTGAGCCATCTGTGTACCATGTACAGCCCCCAGACTTAAGACGGGCCCCAGCGTCCGCGGCCCACTCCTCCCTTGTGGGTATCACCACTGTAAATTTATAATTCAAATTAAAGCTAGGCTTCATCAGATCCCCGATCATCATTGTCATAGGGCAAGTCTGGTGAAGCCTTGTAAGAATAGAGGCATGACCTCTACTCGGGTTTTTGAAGGACCATCCTCCGAGTGACCAAAGGCGATAGGCACTCATTCCCGCTATTACCTTAACATATAAATGTAAGGGGGGAAAACCTAGGATGGCCTCCATTGCACGTAATGGTGTAGTATCCAGTGCCCCTGTTATTCCTAGACACGCAAGTCTTTAGACACTGTTTAACTTGGTGCTCACAGTTTTACTCTCTGAGCCTGGCCACCAGACTATAGATGCATAGGTGATCATGGGCCGTACAATGGAGATATAGAGCCACTGGACCACCTTAGGTCTTAGGCCCCAAGTCTTCCCGACGGCCCTGCGACAGGCCCACATAATCTTGCGAGCCTTATCCACCTTATGATCTATATGTTTCTTCCAACTCAGTCTTGCCTCAAGGATTACCCCTAGGTACTTAACCGAGGTTGTCTTAACTAATTTTTTCCCAAATAGGAAAGGCTCTGACAGCCCGTCTAGCCTCCTCCTCTTGGTAAATACCACAAGCTCTGTCTTATCGGGATTAACCGACAAGTCTGTCTCGTGGCACCATCTTTCCACCCTACGTAGAGAGCTCTGTACGAGTTCGGAAACCGTACTGGGGAAATTTCCTACCGCCATCAGGCTTATGTCATCTGCATAGCCTTGGGCGTATATTCCTCCAACATTTAACCTGGTAAGTAGTTCATCCACTACCAGACACCATAATGATGGTGATAATACTCCTCCCTGTGGACACCCCCTGTCTATATTAGCTCTCAACATTACAGCGTTGAGGGTAAACAGAACTTGACGGCCCTGCAGTGAGGCCATAATCCATTTTATGAGCATACTGCTCACTCCTCTTCTCTCTAGACTACATTCTATGGAGCCCAAAGATGTATAGTTAAAGACCCCTTCTATATCTAGGAATACAACCATAGCAAGTTGTTGCTGATCCAAGGCACTCTCCAGCCTAGAAACCAGCTGGTGTAGTGCCGTCTCAACCGACTTCCCTGGTTGATATGCATGTTCATGAAAATGCAGGGGAAAGTCTCTTAATACTTTCTCCCTGATATGTCTATCCACCAGTCTTTTCAAGGTCTTAAGTAGAAAAGACGTTAGACTAATGGGTCTATAATCCTTAGGTCTAGTATATGAAGACCTTCCGGGTTTAGGTATAAATACCACCTTTGCCTGACGCCACAAGGAGTACACGTACCCTATAGTGAGACAGGCTCTAAAGATTCTAACCAGGTATGGTATAAGGACCTCCCCCGCCTCCTGAAGAAGCGCCGGGAAGATCCCATCCACACCTGGGCTTTTGTAAGGGGCAAAGGATTCTAATGCCCACTTAACCCTTCTTGGGGTGACAATCTCTGCGGCTTCCATCCAGCCACTTTTATCGGGTCTGAAGGATCCGCTCGATTCTACCTCACTATTCGTGATTACCAAACCTGGAAAGTGGGCATCAAGCAGTAAGCTCAGGGTCTCCCCCTCTGTGGATGTGTATCCACCAGAAGGAGTCTCCAGTGAGCCCAGCCTTGCCCTTTCTATCCAAGGTTAAAATTTTATGAAGCCTTGCCGCTTCATGTTGACTTTCAATGGAGTATTGCAAGCTGTCCACTTCATGGCCGTATCGATGAGTTTAATCAACAAATTAATCTAAAAAGCCACCTAATCGATACTTTATTTCTTTTGCCTTTGGCAAACTTAAAAATACATTAACAAACACAGTACATGTTTCGACCACTTAGTGGTCATCTTCAGCTGTATATAAAAAATCTTAGATGATAACATTTAAAAGCAAGCACATTGGATCTTATAACTATATCCCATGGGAATCCTAAAACTATTGTTCTAGATGCTTTAAATGAAATGGAAGATTGGGGGGGGGGGGGGGGTTGGGGGTAAGGAGATTTATGTGAATGATACTTAAATTACAGTATCGTTTACAATTGTGTTGTTGTTTCAATGGAGTCACAAAATTGTCTCCAAGATTTCCTAGAAGCCTTTTTGACTTCTGACTTGTACCTTCTTTGTGATTCTTTGTAAGAATCTAGGCTTTCTTGATCCTGAAGTTCCCTGTATTTATTCCAGAGCCTTCGTGTATTTCTCCTCAGGTGTTCAAGATAACTATTCCACTTGAAGCTTCCTGTTACTCTTTTTGCCTTAACAATAGGGCAGTTTAATTCATAAGAGGTAACCAGTGTCCGTGTGAGAAAACTCACACTGAGCTCCAGCTCCTCTTTGTTTTTAATTATGTTTGAGGGTCCTCCCTCCAGTCCCCTCCTCACGTCCTCCCTAAAAGATATCCAATCGGTTCGTCTAGGGTTTCTGTAAGACGGGATCTCGATGGAGCCCTCTATATAAAACACAATTTGTCTATGATCTTACAAGGAAGGCCCCAAAGAGACCTTCCAGTCTTTAAATTCCTGCATGATTCCCATGGAACCCAGGGTAAGATCTATGATCCCTTCGCTCCTATTATTAATGAAGGTAGGGGTATCACCAGTATTCATGATCTCAAGATCAGTTGTACATAGAAATTCTATGAAGTGCTCTCCCCTTCAGTTTGTATTTTTACTTCCCCAAATGCTATGATGAGCATTGGCATCACATCCTACTACGAGGTTTAATCCTTGTTTCCTACAGTATATCACCAGTCTCTTGAACTCCTCCGGCGGGGGTGGAGATTCAGAGTCTCCTGGGAAATATGCAGAACAGACAACCAAGTCTCTTGGCTGTCCGCCCTCTTCATATCTCATTAGGACTGCTACCAGGTCTCTACTAATGAAACCCGGTATAGCCCAAGCGTTATGATCCTTAACTAGTATACATGCTCTAGGCTTCTCCTCTGCTATTCCACTGAATAGAGTGAAACCTGCACATTTTAGTCCCATGATATGCCCCTGTCTAAGCCAGGGTTCCTGTATCAGGGCGACCGAAAACCCGCCTTTCTGGATACTTCTATTAAGTACCCTAGAGGCCGCTATACAATGTTGTATATTTGCTTGTATGAAAGTAATCATTCTTTACTTTCATAGAATACTTTACCTTATGCGGTCTCTGGAACTTGCAGCTCCGTCTCCCGCGATGGATCCTGGGGCTTAGCTGGCCCCGGTTCCTGTCCGGGCTCCAGCTCTTTGCCCCTGCTGGTCTTGGTTTTATCTGTGGTGGGGTTGGTCCCCTGCTTGTCACGCTTGCCCTCCACCAAGGTGAAGGTAGCCACATGCACCCCGCAGAAGATCTTCTTCCCCACCACTTTCTCCACATCCCTGGAGTCCATGCTGACCACAAGGCGGACACCTCTCTTCTCCTCCTTGCGGTCGTAGACCCTCCAGCTGGTGGGATTTAAGCCATGGTTCTGGCGTGCCATTCTTCCCAAAAGGACATTATTATCCTTTGGTTGTCCTGGTATCCAGACCATGACTCTCTTGTAGGAAAGGAGTTTGTCCATGCCCACAATTGTGAGCCTCGCTCCTTCCCACGGTTGTATACCTGTAACAAGACCAGAAAGCCATGCTACAGTTTCGTTGTTCTCTGCTATGATGACGGCCGCACCCCTTGACAGATAGCAGTCCAGGAACTGAGGCTTAATGGGCCCCTGCTCCGGAAGCTTGTCTATCAGATTGGTGATAGCCTCTTCCACAGCTTCCACCTGTTTCTCGGATAGCTGCTGGTCAGGATATCCCACAGGTACTATGGCCATCCTGATCCCAGCTTTGGCTATCCTGGCCTACTCCACCTTGGGTCTCTTGCAGGTCTGCCGGTCTTCTTCTGGGGTTGCCCCCGACAGAAGTCGTTTCCCCGCTGGCATCTTAGTAGGTGGGGTCCTCTGTGCCCTAGAAGCAGAGCCCTTTTCAGGGTCCCGCCTCTTGTGCCCATTGGATCCCTCCACTGTTGTCGCTGTTGTGGTAGTAGAAGTCCCCTCAGCCCCAGGAGTTAGGCCCTCTTTGGCCTGCTCCCGGGCCTTTAAGGCCTTCTTGTATCTCCTCTTTTCAGCGCCAGAGCGCTGTTCCTTCTTCTTCTTCTGAACCTGTAGATTGCCTACCTCTTGAGTGAGCCCTCTAACTGTCGAAGATGAACTATCCGAGGGTATCTCCGAAGAGTCCCCTTCGGTGGTTGTTGTTGTAGTGTTTCTCTCGGAGGCCCCAGAAGAGCTCTCCGGTTTATGGATGGCTACCGTATTCATTCAAGTCCCACGAGTAGCTAGGGAAATACATGTCCGCCCAGGCAGAGCCCCGCATACCTGGGTAAGGCTACTTACTTCAAGAGGGCGCCAAGTATCTCGAAGGCTCCGTTCAAGACACATCTCCCATGTGCCATGCACCCCATCGGCACGGGTCGCGTTACACCTTAGGGTTGGGCAGTGCTTTAGCTTCCTCCTCCTTGTATGCCGAACGGTTACCCAATAGGGCTCCATTCGGCATCGCAAGAAAGGAGCTACTAGTCCCCTTCACCGCGAAGAGGATCTTCAATTGAAGAGGGTAACCAAGGTTAGCCCCCTACAATTGTAGAAGCACACACGAGGGGGTGCGAGTGTATCGTCCATCGCCTTCGTGTATTGTGTTTCCTGCTCGCAGCACGTGTGCTTACGGCTAGGGATTCAGGGCGGCAATCATCCTACAACCAAGGGAGGCTAGAAAAAACCTAGCGCATGCTAGCGACTCAGTTAATCGGGACGATAGAATGAGTTTCCTATTGTGTGGTTCACGCACTGTTAACATCGTTTCTGTGCGTAATTTTGTTGGAATTGTATGCCATGTGTTTTTTCTAGGGGTTCTATGCTTTTCCTCGTGTCAGTCGTGTGTTAATAATGTATCAGACATACTGATCTGTTTTGTATGTGCTAGTTTCACGTATTTCACTGCATTTTTGTTTATTCCTACTTCATAATTTTAATGAGTTGAATGTATTTTAGGGAGTTGTGTCGGTGACAGTTTCTGATATTTTCTCTTCACGTTGTGGCCAAAAAAAAATAAACGTTTTCTCCAAGTGTTCACAGATACCTATAAAATTAAATTTCCGTTCATTTTACAGTCTAATAAAAGAAACTATTATGCGAATCACCTTGGGAGATAAATTTTATTTTGAGTTTTCGAAATTTCGAGATCTATAGAAAACTGTTTTTGAGCATGTATAGCACATAATTGAATCATATGTATCTACGGGCTTTTACTGAATACATTATGTTTAACGGTACCGGAACTTAAAAGTATACTAAGAAACTCTCTTACAGCATCACTTTAATTACAACCCGTATTACAGTAACTTTTTAGAAGACAGGATACAGTAGTGAAATAAGGAACATAGCTCAGTTAACACGTTTGGAAAAAATCTGTTGGTCTCTTCTGTTTGTTGCAGTTAACCTTTCCTCCCTCCCTTCACGTTGAAACTTTTCGTCAATACCACACAGCAGAGTTTCGTAAATGGAGCTTGTCATTCGTGACTTCTGGGCTTGCGTTTGTACGTGACCGGTAATTGACACCCGAGAAATGGCAAGGATTTCCCAAACACTAGAAGTTCAAGTTTTTTTTTTTTTTTTTTTTTGTTCCCATCATATTAGTTTTCAGCTTCACTGGAACCCTTTCTCTACGTGTTAACTGTTTCTCACAAACCGCAAATGCCGTATTGCACAGTTAATGTTGCACAAAATTCGAGTTACATAGTAATTTTTGCTTCAAGGGAGGAAATGTTTGCTTTGAGAAATCAAGAAATTCGTATAACCGAAATTCGAGAATTCAGAAATAAATACACGTTAAGAATAGGACAAACGACCGGAAAATCTAAGTTAGTTCGAGATACTGAAAATTCGAGTAGACTTTCGAGATATTGAGGTTCGACTGTATTATTATTATTATTATTATTATTATTATTATTATTATTATTATTATTATTATTGTTATTATTATTGTTGTTGTTATTATTATGTCATAAGTTAGTGATTAGGTACATTTTCTTGTAACCATTTTGATGTGGGTTTTTTTAGTTTAAGATTTTAAATTTAATGATCAAATCACATTGTAACTGTAGGTATGCATGTCTTTTATCCTGTCCTTTTTTCACTTAGACCATGGTGCAATATATGTGATGAAAGCCAAGAATTAAAAAATCTTCCTAATTTTGATTTCTAAAAGTTGGTAGCTATGGAAGTATTTTTCTGTACTGTTATGCCATTTTGTGCTCAAGGCACACAAGGCATTTTTAGATGCCTTGTACTTCCTCGGAATTTGCCTTATACCCTTAAAATACCGTGGCCTATCAAACTTTCCTATGACGAGGGTGGAAGGCTCTCCCTTCTGTCAGCATACTCTTGTACAATTTCCCTCGGCCCATTGACACTTCTCTCCCTTAAAACTATAAGTTCTTTCAGGCTCAGGATTAAAAATAATGGAGTTTCATCAGCATTGAAAATATTGTTTGGGGCATATGAATTAGTGATATGAGCCACATTTTCTCGCCAACTGTTGGTATCACCAGTGTTCATAGACTCAGCGTCTCCGCGCAGTGCCTGCCACATGATATTGTGACATTCTTTCAAAGGTTGAAACCACCTGTTTGAACACTGAAACATCAATCCCATCTTTAGTGACATTCATTCGTATTCGTATTCCCCTAATAACCTAGCCATCAACAGGGATATTGTTCTGCTCAAATATGTAGAAACCACTTGATCAATTCCACTTTGAAATTGGAGTGTTTAATTCATCGAATGCGCATTCATTTAGCAGTATTTGCACCCTGTATTTCTTGACCTTCTCTGCTCTCGGGAAGTTTGAATTTGAATTTTGAAAAGTGTTGAATGGTTGGACACAGGAATTCAAAATTCTTTAGCTTTTATTTTAAAATCGTTTGTTGACCTCCCTATAACTTTTACCTTCTCGCTCACGGTCGTGGAAGAATACTAATGCTTAACCATCTCGCAACACAAAAACGAACACGTGTACCCTAAACTAAAATACCGAGGCAAATGCTGGGGCTGTACCTTAATTAAGGCCACGGCCGCTTCCTTCCCACTCCTAGCCCTTTCCTGTCCCATTGTCGCCGTAAGACCTATGTGTGTCGGTGCGACATAAAACAACTAGCAAAAAAAAACAAAAATACCGTAACTATTATATAAGTTCATGTTTGTGGGTTACTGTAGTCACGTCCTAGTTCGTGAACCATGGGCAACGCTTGAGTGGCCTAGTAAGTGGTCCTGAGTTTCAGGATGCCAGTTGCTATGGAATGGGAGTGGGCATCTCGGACATATTCCAAGTCCTGGCTCTCCTTGTGCTCACTCGGCTAGGACTATACAATTCACCGGTGGTCCATAACCCGTTAGAGGAGAGATCCTCACTTGGACTATGTGCAAGTAGGGTAGCATCCTGCTTCATGAATTTACCGAGCTCGGAGCTCAGAACATTTTAAGCAAGCCTCGGACCTATGGGAGTAACGGAGTCCCACTCCCATTTGACAGGCGAGGGACTCCCTGGAAACAACTTGGTGAACGAAATGGAATTCGATGGGGAGTTATCAATATTAACGGGGCTTATGGAAGAAAGAAAGTAGAACTGGCTGAGTCAGCAAAGTGGATGCATCTGGATGTGCTAGGAGTAAGTGATATTTGGGTAAGGGGAGATAAAGAGGAAGAGATAGGAGATTATAAAGTGTACTTGACGGGTGTTAGAAAGGGAAGGGCAGAGTCTGGGGTAGGCCTCTTTATCGGGAATACCATTGCACGCAACATAATTTCTGTTAGGCACGTAAATGAGCGAATGATGTGGGTAGATTTGTCAGTTGGAGGAATAAGGACTAGAATTGTCCGTGTATTCACCATGTGAGGGTGCAGATGAGGATGAAGTTGACAAGTTTTATGAAGCATTGAGTGACATCATGGTCAGGGTCAACAGCAAGGATAGAATAGTGCTAATGGGTGATTTCAATGCGAGAGTTAGGAATAGAACTGAAGGATACGAAAGGGTGATTGGTAAATGTGGGGAAGATATGGAAGCTAATGGGAATGGGAAGCGTTTGCTGGACTTCTGTGCTAGTATGGGCTTAACTGTTACGAATACATTCTTCAAGCATAAGGCTATTCACCGCTACACATGGGAGGCTAGGGGGACCAGATCCATAATAGACTATATCTTAACAGACTTCGAATTCAGGAAATCGGTTAGGAATGTAAGAGTTTTTTGCGGATTTTTCGATGATACAGACCACTATCTGATCTGTAGTGAACTAAGTATCTCTAGGCCTAGGGTAGAGAAAGTGAAATCTGTCTGCAAACGAATAAGGATTGAAAATCTCCAGGACGAGGAAATTAGAAGTACATGGATATGATTCGTGAGAAGTTTCGAACAGTAGACAGTAAGCAGGTTCAGGATATAGAAAGTGAATGGGTGGCATACAGGGATGCTGTACTAGAAACAGCAAGGGAATGCCTAGGAACAACTGTGTGTAAAGATGGGAAAAGGCGAACATCTTGGTGGAATGATGAAGTGAGAGCGGCTTGTAAACGTAAAAAGGCTTATCAGAAATGGCTCCAAACAAGGGCCGAGGCAGACAGGGATTTGTACGTAGATGAAAGAATCAGAGCGAAACAAATAGTTGTTGAATCCAAAAAGAAGTCGTGGGAAGATTTTGGTAATAACCTGGAAAGGCTACGTCAGGCAGCAGGGAAACCTTTCTGGACAGTTACAGAATCTTAGGAATGGAGGGATAAAGGAAATGAACAGTGTTTTGAGTAATTCAGATGAACTCATAATAGAACCCAGGGAATCACTGGAGAGGTGGAGGAAATATTTTGAACATCTTCTCAATGTAAAAGGAAATCATCCTGGTGGTGTTGCGAACAGCCAAGCTCATGGGGAGGAGGAAAATGATGTTTGTGAAATTGTGCTTGATGAAGTGGAAAGGATGGTAAATAAACTCCATTGTCATAAAACAGCAGGAATAGATGAAACTAGACCTGAAATGGTGAAGTATAGTGGGAAGGCAGGGATGAAATGGCTTCATAGAGTAGTAAAATTAGCATGGAGTGTTGGTAAGGTACCTTCAGATTGGACAAAAGCAGTAATTGCACATATCTATAAGCAAGGGAACAGGAAGGATTGCAACAACTATTGAGGTATGTCATTGAAGGATGGGTGCGATCAGTCATTGAGAGGAAGTTGGATGAAAACCAGTGTGGTTTCAGACCACAGAAAGGCTGTCAGGATCAGATTTTCAGTATGCGCCAGGTAATTGAAAAATGCTACGAGAGGAATAGGGAGTTGTGTTTGTTTCGTAGATCTAGAGAATGCATATGACAGGGTACCGAGGGAAAAGATGTTCACTATACTGGGGGACTATGGAATTAAAGGTAGATTATTAAAAGCAATCAAAGGCATTTGTGTTGACAATTGGGCTTCAGTGAGAATTGATGGTAGAATGAGTTCTTTGTTCAGGGTACTTACAGGTGCTGTTCGTAGTTTACATGGATCATCTGCTGAAAGTTATAAAATGGCAGGGAGGGATTCAGTTAGGTGGAAATGTAGTAAGCCGTCTGGCCTATGCTGACAACTTGGTCTTAATGGCAAATTGTGCCGAAAGCCTGCAGTCTAATATCTTGGAACTTGAAAATAGCTGCCATGAGTATGGTATGAAAATTAGCCTCTCAAAGACTAAATTGATGTCAGTAGGTAAGAAATTCAACAGAATCGAATGTCAGATTGGTGATACAAAGCTAGAACAGGTCGATAATTTCAAGTATTTAGGTTGTGTGTTCTCCCAGTATGGTAATATAGTAATTGAGATTGAATGAATGTGTCGTAAAGCTAATGCAGTGAGCTCGCAGTTGCGATCAACAGTATACTGTAAGAAGGAAGTGAGCTCCCAGACGAAACTATCTTTACATCGGTCTGTTTTCAGACCAACTTTGCTTTACGGGAGCAAAAGCTGGGTGCACTCAGTTATCTTATTCATAAGTTAGAAGTAAGACATGAAAGTAGCAAGAATGATTGCTGGTACAAACAGGTGGGAACAATGGCAGGAGGGTACTCGGAATTAGGAGATAAAGGCTAATTGAGGAATTAACTCGATGGATGAAGCTGTACGCATAAACCGGCTTCGGTGGTGGGTTCATGTGAGGCGAATGGAGGAGGTAGGTTACCTAGGAGACTAATGGACTCTGCTATGGAGGGTAAGTGAAGTATAGGTAGACCAAGACGACGATGGTTAGACTCGGTTTCTAACGATTTAAAGATATGAGGTATAGAACTAAATGAGGCCACAACACTAGTTGAAAATAGAGGATTGTGGCGACGTTTAGTAAATTCACAGAGGCTTGCAGACTGAACGCTGAAAGGCATAACAGTCTCTAATGATTATGTATGTATGTATTATATAAGCTAAAATACAGTATTATTAAAATATAGGAGCCTCCGTGGCTCAGACGGCAGCGCGTCGGCCTCTCACCGCTGGATAACGTGGTTCAAATCCCGGTCATTCCATGTGAGATTTGTGGTGGACAAAGCGGAGGCGGGACAGGTTTTTCTCCGGGTTCTCCGGTTTTCCCTGTCATCTTTCATTCCAGCAACACTCTCCATTCTCATTTCGTAGCATCTATCATTCATTAATATATATCACTTTGGGAGTGGCGACCCCATCGTAATAACAGCCTATATATGATTCATTCATTACATCCCTGACCCGGTCACTGACTGGAAAACAGGTTGTAGGTTTTCATTCATTCATTCATATTAAAATATAAGAACTGTGAAGTACGTAAATGTACTAAAGCGTAAGTAAAGTGCATAACTGCAAGAATACAAAGGAACTATGATTTTGCTCGAACTTAGCAACTCTGAAGCACACTGGTAGACATAGCCAAGTGAAAGTGTGGAAATCTACCTACCCCTGCACATTCGAGAAGACCCGTTCTGTTGAGACACAGAAAAATTTTGAATCTTAAGTTACGCTGTAAAATGATATTTTAAACAAAGTTGAATAAATGTGTGAATTTCGGCAGTGGAACCGATGTACTTCGAATAGTGAATTATCCATATTTTAAATTAACCCATTTAAGCCCAAAGCTTTTTATTTCGATTTTTAAAATGATAATCATTTATTAAGTCAAAATGAGATATATTTATCAAATTTAGAGGAATTTTTGCAAATATAGTTTTCTTCAAGCAATACCGGAGTGGGTGTGAAAGTGCCCATTGGTCACGAATCCTATTAGAATACCACGGAAGGATATTTTGATTATAAATGTAGTTGATAATGATAAATCACATTTCTTTACTGTTAAATAACTTTTTAATTTCATTACAGACACTATTTTACAAATATATTGTTAAATCATCCATTTCAACAAACTTACTGTTAGATAACTTTTTTATTTCATTACAGGCACTATTTTACTAATCTTTTGATAAATCATCCATTTCAACTAACGTTTGAATATAGTCTCAAAGCTAACAAATCTGAATATTTTCACCATATTTCTTTAGAATATATGACACAAAAGTTTTCTCTTTTTGATATTCAACAAAGCAATATGTGTAAAGTGGGACTTCGCATCTCTCATAAGCCATCTTCGTCTTCACCTTGTGACAAAGGGCACATCTCTTAGCTTGCTCTTTTGTGATGAGATGACCTTCACAGGTCTCACGAGCAGGTTTGCTTATCCTGTAAAAATATTGCATTGGCCGTGGTGTCTTCAGAGCGGTGTTATACTTCTGTAGAAGTGTTGCCAAAATCTTCATCTGAGCTACACCTTCAGTAGGTCCAATACAAACATCAGCGCCAAGAGCATCTGGCCAGTCTACAGTCTGAGGCTTCTCATTTACCTTTGCCACAGTAAATGACATGTGCTAAAAGATGGATGTTGAGATATAATGGTAATATTCCGTGCAGAAACATAACAGAAACAAGACAAAGGTTGCTTCTAAGCAGACTAGTTATCCTTTGAAATTCAACAGAAATAATAAACATACAGATATCAAAAAAAAAAAATTTAAATCTGATTTTGATATTTGGATCTTTTCTTTAGTTATTTTGTATCAAGGTTTAGATAATTGTTGTAAAACCGTATCTTCAAGCATTGTGTGTCAGAAATATTGCAATTACTTTGGTAAAAAATGCCTAGTAGGTTACAAACATGTTTGTAGGACTAATGTCCAATGGGCACTTTCATGCCCACCTTAAGTTTTTTGTATCATAGAATCACACTGAGTGCACATGAACAAAATCTAGTGACAATTACATCATTGCACATGTTGATATGATCTTTCTCAGGTAAGAATTCAATTACACAGATAATAGTGTATATGAAGCTTACCACCTCTTTGGAACTTGTGATGGCATTCCAAACATCCTTCCTTCCTTCCTTCCTTCCTTCCTTCCTTCCTTCCTTCCTTCCTTCCTTCCTTCCTTCCTTCCTTCCTTCCTTCCTTCCTTCCTTGTAGTTGTCAATAAGTGATCAAATGTGATAGTTGATAGGCACACATACATACATGCTCATTGTTGTCTGTTTCTTGCTGAGAATGCCCAGACATATTTAAAACATCGTAGATTCCTCTAATTAAATTTCCTAGAGGGCACAAAAGTGCCCATTGGGCACAAATGGATTAAACATTTTCAGTAACGTGGAAAACTGTACCTCATGTTTCTGGGTATGGGAGGTTCTTCAAATTGGGCAGTATTTTAAATGAGCAGTTTTCGAATTATTGAGGTTCTGCCGTATCTGGACATTAAGGGAATAAGTTTTGTACATTGCTTTCACACTTCTATCATTTGTTTTTCAACTCCCTTCTGTTACATTACTTACCATACTTTTGCTTTGGTACACTATCATAAGACTTTTCTACATCAAGGAGTATCATCACCACATCTCTTCCATTTCAAAAGCCATATTGCTCTTCCTGCAATTGCTCTTCCACCTTTCTTCTCACTCTTTTCTAGTACCCTTTCAAATTACCTGAGATTTGAGTGTGATTCTTCAATAATTATAATATATTTTCTTTTGTCCTCAAATAGAGTAAAGCTTGTTTTAATGGACCCCTCTGTCTCGTGGAGATCCCTTCTTAGCAGATGATATTCTAGATATGTGCTGAAATTCCATGTTGTTTGAGTCATTTACCCCTCTTACAAGGACACATTCTATTATGGGCACGGGCACACCATAGCCACTAGAAACTCAAATGAAATCTCTCCTAAACGGATGGTTGTTTTCAAAATAAGTTCGTGTATGCACTGATTTTGTATGAAAATACTTCTTACTTTTTGGACAGATGGTAATTCCAAAAAGTGCAGTTACCGTAACTTGCAACGCAGGTTGTATACATTTTTGGAATGCAACACTAAGCTGTGCTCGAGAATGCTGGAATTTGTTCTTTAACTGTCAGGTTTCTTTTTAATTGACTCAGCCTTTGATGTGTTGAGTTTTATGTTAGTAAGTTAGTGTGTTTTAATATTGCTCTGAGGAAGTGTTTAATTCTAGAAGAAATGGTAGGCATAATGAACTATCATAAACATGGGAAGTGTGGTGTGTGTAAACTGTTTGAAGAGTTTAAGATTTTAAAGAGACAGGCAGCAGAAATTGTGAAAAACCAAGAGAAACTAATGAAAGAATGTCCTTTAAATGGCAATAAACAGAGGATGAAATGGTTTCAAAACTGTGGTGGAGTACTTATTGATTAGGAAATGCTGGAGTGGTTAAGTAAAATAAGAAGTCACAATGTCCCTCTCTGAGGACAAATGAGACAAGTAAAGCATTAGAATTCATGGCAGAATTAGACGTTAGAGATTTCAAAGCCTGAAATGGTTGACTAGATAGATTAAGATAGTAACTTTTGCAGGTGAGTATATACAGTATATACGAGGCATGTTTTTTAAGTACCATTTTGATGTAGGAAAAAAAAGTAATGCAATTTTTTAAACAATTCATTTTTGACATGTAAGCCTGTACCTTAAACTACTTCTCAACGTAAGTTCCAAGCACATTAAGGCACTTGTCATATCGTGAAACCAGCTTCTGAATTCCATCCTCATAGAAATCTGCCACCTGATGTGCCAGCCACTGCCGTGTGGTCCCTTTTAGGTCATCACCACCATCATGGTGCTGACTTCCTGAATGTTTTTTTCAAGTGCAGGAACAAGTGGTAGTCACTATACGCTAGGGCAAGACTACACGGAGGATGATCAAACTGTCCCCAACCAATGAAGTGTTAAGGTCTCATGTTTGATTAGCCCTGTGAGGTCGCACATTGTCATTAAGCAAAAGAATCCCCCTTGTGAGCATGCCTTGTGTTTTGGATTGCGTGAGCACAGTGTCTGATAATTTAAGCGCCCTGGCACAATTTCATAAAGAACACTCCATGAAATTTAAGGCAACTCATAACTTAATGACGAAATCATAAAGCGTCTGTTTTCTCGAACCTTTGCATCAATGTTTTGCACAAAGTCTTCAGTAATGACAGATGGTCGCCCAATACGCTTCTCTTTGTGGACATTAGTACGACCTTCTTTAAATGCTCTAACCCATTTTCTTACCATTCCTTTGATCATACATTTCATTAATTTGCTGATGAATTTCAACAACTTTCACGCCCTTTCCATTTAGAAAATGAATCGCAGCCCGTGCTTCACACTTGGTGGTACCGTTAATTGTCAGAGGCATTTTCAATATGCACAAACAAACTTACGGGCGAATGCTTCCATAATAGCATTTGTGGCTAGCCTACAGACGTACGTAGTGAGCATGCGTGCTCTGGACGACGACCAAAGAGCTGCAGTGGCCATACTTAAAAAACAGTACTTACTTGAAAAACGTGCTTCGTACTGTTAATTTGCAAAAGTTTTGTTACACACAGTACATGGGCTATTGTGTTAAGTACTTATGTTAATGGTACCCATTTCATACCAGTTATAGAGCAGTTTTACTGTGTAGGTATTTAGTCCTTTACTCCAGTCATTTGGCACTGATTTTTCTTTCCAAATACATCTAAATAGCCTGTACAGCCAGTGTGGACTAACAGGTCCTGTTGCTTTGATCATTCCCACACACAATTCATCCAGTCCTGCTGCTTTTCTCACTTTCATTCGTTTGACAAATTCCACCTCTTCCATAGTGATTTCTCTCTCGGTTCTGTCGCCGCCTCACACTATCTCTACCATCTCATCTACACCCCTTTTCATATTCAGCAGTTCATCAAAGTAATCCTTCCATCTTTTCCTTACCTCTTCTGGTTGTGTTCTTATCCATCCTTTTTTCCTTCCTTCCACCAGCACTTAAGAGTTGTACACACCCTCTTCCAACTCATGCTTTTCTCCACATACTATATTTTCTTACATCTTTTTATTTCCTGATGCTTTCTTTCATTTTATTCCTATTTCATGTTTGCCTTCTTTCTTCTTATTTTTCACTGCTTCCTTTACCCTCTCATTCCACCATGGAGGTGTGTCTATCTTTCACTATTGCAGCTATTTAGCCATACGCACTCTCTGCACAGCTTACAAATGCCTTTCTGAACATATCCCATTCCACTACCTCACTCTCCAGTCAGATCTGCTTTAGTGTTGTTTCAATTTATATTGGAATTTTTCTTTTACGTACATCTCTTTTAATTTCCATACTCTTATTTTTTCTTTCATTTTCACTGTTTTTCGTAGAAAAGAGAATGAGAAGAAAGGACAATTACAAGAAGAGTAATATGGCTTTCAAAATGGAAGATCAACACTAGACCCCATCTTCAGTATGAGGCAGTTATTGGAAAAACGTTGGGAATACAGAAGAGATTTGGTGATGACATTCCTTGATTTGGAAATGTGTTAGTGTACTCAGAGCAAAGGTATGGAAAGTAATGCAGCAGAAAGGATTTGGAAAACAAATGATAGAATATATGCAAGAAATGTACAAAAATTGTTGCAGCATTGTCCAGAAACGTGGGGAGGACAGAGTGGTTTTGGAATGAAACTGGACTATAACAAGGAAGTGTGTTGTCACCACTGTTATTCATAATTGTTATGGATGAAATTGTGAAGGAGACAAAGGTAAAATATGGGGACAGGGAATTGAAAGTATTGCTGCTTGCAGTTGATATGGTGGTGTGGGGAGCAAAGGGAGACGAAGTACAAAGACATCTAGACGTGATGAATGAAATTGACAGTTATGGAATGAAAATAAGCATGAAAAAGATGAAGACAATGGTGTTTACTAGAGGAGACAGGGAAGGAAATTATAAAAATAAAGGGCAAAACCTTAAAATTATGGAGAGCTTCAAGTACTTAAGAAGTGAACTGATGGAGGGGTGGTCATGGAGATCGTTAAAAAGATTCAATACGGAAATGCATTCTACCAGATTGTGAGAAAACTGGTGTGGATGTAGGAAGTACCAATTAAGTGTAAAGAGGTGATGTATAAGATATACTACTGCTCAGTACTGACATATGCAGCCTAGACCTGGACACTGACAAAAAGACAGGAGAATAAAATCAAAGCCAGTGAAATGAAATTTTTAAGAAACATGATTGGAAAGGCAAGAAAGGGCAGTGTAAGAAATGAGGACATCAGGAAGAAAATCAGAGTGGAAAACAGAATGCAGAGGGATAAACTTAGATGTTTGGCCATGTTAAGACAGTGAAAGAGGGGAGGATGCTGAAGCAGTTGATGGAGACCCAGATAGGAGGAGGGCAGGGGAGAAATACAGACTAAGGTGGTTAGAAAAAGTTTCATAGTGTACTCAGAGGAAAGGTATGGAAAATAATGCAACAGCTTGACATGTGTTGCATGGAAGCTGTGGGAAAGTATTCTTTCTGATAATATTACACATTTGGGAAAATATTAAATGGTTTGATAGAAGGTAGTTTGGGTTTAGGAAAGTTTATTCCAGCGAGACTGCGCATGCAGAATTCCAGGAAGAAATAGGAAATATTTTAGATTCAGAATGTCAAAAATAGTGTAATTGGAAGAAACCGGGATTGGAACACAGTTGAGGAACAAGGGTGGTTGGGTAGAGGAAGGTGCCATAAACATCCAAACCTGGTAGGATCTGGATGATGATTTAAGACCTCTAAATCATAGTCTTCTATTTGTATTGCAGCTTTAGGTAAATATCCAGAATTATTCTCTGTATATTATAGAGATTCCAATAACTGTCTTGATTGGCTGAAGACTGTACATAACCAAATGCTCCACCTTGTCACTATAGGACTTGGGGAAAGGGGAACTTCAGGTGTCACTTTTGTAGAATATAATTTTTTGATTGGATATCTTTATACTGTATATCTTTATTTTTTTACCTTAGTAGTGAAACCATCAACCTTGCAATTTGACAAGTGAATAACTTCACTTTCTCCAGGTGTGGAAGGATGTGAATAGATGGTACTTTAATGCAGAAACGGGCTCCAGGAAAGACATTCCTGGAATAATAAATGAACAAGGAGAGTATATGTCACTTGGGTGACAACCCTAAATGCATATCATTGATGGCTGATTTGCAGAAGGCAGGAGTATTCATCTGCAGTATGTTAAAAAAGTTGGACTAAAGAATAGTGTCCAGGTAGAGCAGGTGACTAATACTGGCGAAGTACTGACATTTACTACCTATGATAATTAAGTTATTTACTAAAAGATACAAAAGCTGAAAGCTAGAAAAGGAGCTGTACTTGTTAAGATTTCTGGGAAAATACTAAAGCACGGTTGTCAAAGCTTGCTCACCATTAGCGCAGTGCCTGTGCACGAGGGCGCAAATCTCTTACCCTCTGTCGGCTTGTGCTTACCCACGTTGCTAACTCAGGGCTGTGCACGCCTACCAGTGACAGGTTCCAGTTACCTGTTTTGGTTTACAGCATTCAGCTGCATAGGCTGTGGCATGAGGATTGACACATTCATTTTGTTAGAGAGAGAGAGAGAGAGAGAGAGAGAGTCAACATGGTTGCTTGAAGAGATGCTACTTTTATCATAACCTATTTTCTTTTAAGTTTATTTAAAAAATGTTTTGCTACAGAAGCACGCGATATGTTAGCGGCATAATATTCGGTATTATTCTGATTCATAATTTTTTATAAGAGAATCGAACATATTAAGCCCCTTAAAAAGTAAATGCCATTTATTTTGTACCTCATTGTTTATGGGAACCTTTAAAGGTAGTTATTTATTTTCCTAGTACACAATTATGACAAAGCATGTATCTGCACATTTTATGCAGACACCGTCTTGAACACAATTATGTATGTCCTTATATGAAAGAAAACATGCATGTATTGCACGGAGTACCGTAGTTATGAACATGTAATTCACACCCGTCCACGCTTGCACTATATGATAACGTTCTGGGCTAGTGCTCGTAACAGCTCTCACTTATGCACGCAGGGTTGTTAGTCAGCTCGTGACCTTGACATGCCTGTACTAAAGGCAGTGGATTGGTATATAGTACCATATCTGAAGTACTTTGATTACTGTTTGCATGGAGGAGCTATACCAAAATAATGGAGAGTTGCTATAGCAGCTCCATCATACAAATAAAATGGTACCGAGCTCGATAGCTGCAGTCGCTTAAGTGCGGCCAGTATCCAGTATTCGGGAGATAGTAGGTTCGAACCCCACTATCGGCAGCCCTGAAAATGGTTTTCCGTGGTTTCCCATTTTCACACCAGGCAAATGCTGGGGCTGTGCCTTAATTAAGGCCACGGCCGTTTCCTTCCCACTCCTAGCCCTTCCTTGTCCCATCGTCGCCATAAGACCTATCTGTGTCGGTGCGACGTAAAGCAACTAGCAAGAAAATGGTGATAAACATAAAGGAGATAATTATAGACCTGTCAGCTTGGCGTTGTGCATGTAAGCTCTGGGAAAGCATTTTTTGTTCTGATTATATTAGACACATTTGCAAAAAGACAAACAGGTTTGATATTCAGATCTAGAAAATGTTAATCAATTGAGACTGGGCTTTCTGGATTCCAGCAAGAAGTAGCAGAATTTTTTAGATTCGGGTCAAGTCGACTTTATAGGTCGTTTGGTAGGGTAGATCATTTGAAACTACTGATGGAAGTGAGAGCTGTTGCACTAGATAAAAATATGATTGAATGAATGGCTAAATTTCTAGAAAATAGAACTCTGATAATTAGAGTAGGTGAACTGAGAGGAGTTCTGCTAGGCAATATTATTGGACCGTTAGGTTTTCTTTTACATGTAAATGTTACGAGTAAAGAACTGGAATTGCAGATAAGAATTTTTGCAGATGATGGTGTACTGTATAGAGTAGTAAATAAATTACAGGATTGTGAGTGACTGCAAAAAGACCTCAACATTGTTGAGAGATGGTCAAAAGACAATGATGTAATAAACTGGATGAAAAGTCTGGTTGTAAGTTTTTACCTAGAGGAAAAGTCCTCTCTATTTTAATTACTTTGTTAATGTAGTATCTCATGCAGATTACTGCAAGTACTTCAGTGTTCATTTATGAAAAGATCTTCCTTGTGGTAATCACACTAACAATGTTGTAAATAAAGTTTACAGATGTCTTTATATGGTAAAAGGAGGGTGGGGAGTTATTAACACAACCAGAAGAGAGATGGAAAAAATGGAAATAATATTTTAACAAAGTATTAAATGTGTAGAATTGTGCCAAAGATACATTCAAATACAGGGTGTGGAGTTAGAAGAGAGATATTTCAATGTTAGAAATGGAACTATCGGTCAGAAGAATGAAAATTGGAAAAGCAGCCGAGTTAGATGAGATAAGAATGGAGTAAAGGCATCTGAAGCTGTTAGTCCACTGCCTGTGTAGATTGGTAAAATGTATATGGATACAGAAATGTGTGCTGAAGAAGTGGAATAATATGGTAATACCTGTCTTTAAGAGGAGGGACAAGGAAGTATGTGATAATTATTGGTAATAAGTCGTATCACAAGTTGCATACTGGAAGGGATTGAGATTAAGGAGATTGAGAGAAAAAATAGAAGGGCAGCAGATCAGGCAGAAGAGGCAGATCAACAGTGGATCCCATCTTTAGAATGAGACAATTGATGGAAAAACATTGATAGTATGGCAGAGATGCAGTGATGACATTTCTCAATGCTGGGCGGAGTGGCTCAGACGGTTGAGGCGCTGGCCTCTGACCCCAACTTTGCAGGTTCGATCCTGGCTTAGTCGAGTGGTATTTGAAGGTGCTCAAACACATCAGCGTTGTGTCTGTAGATTTACTGGCACATAAAAGAACTCCTGCAGGAATAAATTCTGACACCTCGGCATCTCCGAAGACCGTAAAAGTAGTTGGTGAGACATATACCAAATACCGGTAACATTATTACATTTTTCAATATAGTAAAAACATTGTGTACCCAGGAAAAAGGTATATGAAACAATAGTAAGAAATGGAGTAGACAATGAAAGTACGTAAATACTACATGCAATGTATGGGAAATGTTCTCGCTGTCCAGGCTCAAGTTTGGTGGTCAGAATGGTTAGGGATAGTATTGTGCTAAGGCAAAAGCACGCTGTCACCACTATTATTTATGGTAATGGATGAAATGGTGAAGGTGTGAAATGAAAGAGAGAGGAAGGTATAACAAAATTATGGAGACTTTAGAAATTAGTTTTTTAGAGTGACATTTTGTTATACTGAAATATTTCAGTTCTTATTAACTCTCATGTTATTTTATCCAATATATATATATGCATGCATGAAGTAATTTTTTTTTTTTTATTTTTTTTTATCGTATGGCATTCAGGAAAATTATAAATCTACATCAAGATTACAAATGTGTTGAAGTGCCTGTGGTGTCCCTAGGAAAAAGGCTCCTAATTCACCACTGTAAGATGTTTGTGGGCATTCTTGAACTAAGTGCCTAACAGTCTCTTACAGCACCACACTCGCAACATGGTGGTCTTTTCCTCTACTTGTATAGGAGATTCCCACATACACTGTGATTGGTCCAAATTCTATTTAATTTCGACCATATCTTTCTAGGTTTAATGAACCCTGGTACCTTCTCAGTTATGCAGGGCATTTCTGAACTCTCTGGAGGGGCAAACAGTTTCCAATCATGAGACCATCTCTCAGCCAGATTGACTTTGTTAGCTACAAAGTTCTCCGCTGTGCAGATAGGTGGATGTCTTGAATGTAATCGTTTCACATGTAGATCAGCAATGTCACCATGAATAGGTAGTTGTTTGTTGGTCTGTATCTTCTGATATTCTCTTATCAGAATGTTGTATTGCTGCAGATGAGGTGGAGGGATGTAGCTGAGAATAGGGAGCCATTGTGTAGGAGTTTACTTAATTGTTCCTGTAATCATGTGCATGGTGTTATTCAGTTGTACATCTATTAATCTTACATGAGAACTGTTTGCCCACACCGGAGTACAATACTCAGCGACCGAATAAACTAAACCTAAAGCTGAGCAACGGAGAGTAGTTGCACTGGCACCCCAAGTGGAACCGTGTAATTTCCGCAGGATATTGTCTTCATTTTGGCAGCAGTTGTTCATAGATGTTCTTTGGACGACAGTGTTCTGTCCAGTGTTACGCCCAAATATTTGGGATGTCTGTTGTGGCGAAGGAGGGTGTTATTAAAGTAAACTGCAAGTTCCCTTATTGCCATTTTATTGTTCAGGTGGAAACAGCAACTTCGATCTTAGTTGTACTTCGTTGAAGTCTCCATTTCCAGTAGTAGTCTCCCAAAACAGAGAGTTCATTTGTCAGCATCTCTTCTGTTCAAGCTCTTTTGAAGCAATTCTGTTCACGATTAGTCTCTCAATTATCTTGTAGCATACACTCAATAGTGACATAGGTCTATAGCTGTCTGGCCTGTCACTTAGTTCCCCAGGCTTCAATATGGCAACGATCTTTGTCAATTTAAACAAACAAGGTAGCTTACCAGTCTGAACAATATTACTGGTTAGCTTGGATAAACAAAGTAGAGCGTGTTCGCCACAATTTATCAAGAATTCAGGATGTATTCAGTCGAACCCTGGTGCCTTACCACTTTTGACATCTGTCAGAGCTGTGCTAATGTCCTTGGTGGTGAATGGTCTAGTATATTCTGAACCAGAATTACTTGTGGCTTTTAGGTTGGCCAGCTCTTTCTTGATATATCTCGTGTGTTTTCTGTCTCTAGATGTTCGAGACATAGAAACTATATGAGTAGCAACCATTTTTGGAGTGGCAGTTTGACTTTCAAGAGTGACTAGGGTACCTCCTCCAAGTTATCTGAGGAGTGACCAAGCTTTTCTGCTGGATTTACTGAAGTTAATAGATTCCACAGTTTCAACCCACTTTTCCTTCAGAGCGTTATCAAGGCTACGAAGTAATTTTCTGCAATTTTTTTTGTTCACCACTGGCCAAGTACTCTTGGTACAGCTTCTCACTTGTGTCAGTCCATCTGGGAGCATATTCCTTCCTGAAATCTCTTGGAATGTGTTTTTTGGCTATGGCAATTACAGCTCCTAAAAATCTCCCATAATTGTCATTTGTTGAGGGTATCCATCGGACACATTTATCTAGTTCTGAGAAAGCTATCCAGTCTGCTTCTTTTTTTTTTTTTAAGTTCCAGCGTGGGCGAGGATATGAAGTCATGAGAGGAATCTGTATTCCAATTTCAAGATAAACTGGGCGGCATTGACTGCCCGGAAAAGCTGGAAGAACTTTCCACGTTGTCACTGGATACAAAAACCAGGTCTGGGTTATATTCCTGTTTCCATGCAGCTGATCTAAATGTGCATCTATCTTTGGCATCGAACACAAGATGGATGTTATGTTCCTCAGCCCAACTCGTGAGATTTTCTCTATTGACATCAGTGGTAGCATACTTCCATTCCTCATTATGGCTATTAAAATCGCCATACAGACAGCAGGATGGTCTTGAACTTGAAGGACTTGAGGTGGCCATGTAAAAAAGTTAGTAACGATGACTCCACCGATCTTTGACAACTATATGAATGTTGTCATTGGTTAGCTTTCAACAGTGAAACATTATCAGTGATACTCCGCACATAGGTCACTACACCATATGCATGGTGGTATGTTGCGCCGATTATATCATATCTTGGTATTCGCCCTCTTAATTGCAGTTGGTCTTCATCTGCAATATGAGTTTCCTCAATAACAACCACGTCAATTTTTTTCACATAAGAATTTTGACAAATATTGGCACTTGGATTTACTTATGCCTTCTGCAGTTAGTTGATAAATTCTGAGTGTAGATCCTATACACTTTCTGTTAGCTTGTTGTTGGTTCTGAAAAGAAACTTTTGCATCATGTTTTTTTAAATTTTCATGTTTGATAGCCAGGAGATCACAAAGATAGTCTGACTGCCTGATCGCTATTGCTCATTTAGCACCACTCACGGGTCACACGTAGGACTATTTAAGGTTATACCTACGGACGTGAGCAGTGTTTAACCCCCGCATGAAGTAATGATATACAGTAATTGCAAGAGGTGTTCTTTGATTTTTCAGGTTTGGCTGAAGGGGTCAGATGGTTGAGGTTCTGGCCTTCTGACCCTAACTTGGCAGGTTCGATCCTGGCTCAGTCTGGTGGCATTTGAAGGTGCTTAAATACATCAGCCTCATGTCGGTAGACTTACTGGCACATAAAAACTCCTGCGGGACAAAATTCCGGTACCTCGGCATCTCCAAAAACCATAAAAGTAGTTAGTGGGACGTAAAGCAAATAACATTATTATTATTATTATTATTATTATTATTATTATTATTATTGATTTTTCAGCTTACCAAATTTTATGTTGTACTGGTGCGCAATGTTCTGGACTTCATTTTTTGAAAAAGTCTGTAATGTTCTGATCATTCCCCGACCAAGAAGACCATTCAAGATAGTCCCGACCACTGCACATGAATTTAAGACAGATTCTCCCACATCACTTCGTGACAGAAGAAAATCTCCAAGACTACGTGCCATGTTTGTTGCCTGCACTGGGAGTCAAACTCTGTCGATTATTTTGAGGCACATCTTTCTCTTCCACCTTGTCATCACTTGGATTTCTATCACTCATAATGTCTGCCACAATTTCATCATCAGCGATTTATTTTTTGCACTATCACATTACAGTCCACATTGATGTAGTTGGTAAGATTCACACTTGCTGTCACATCCAACTTTTCACACAAACACTTCTAGTTCTCCTCGGTTTCTGCATCATCCAATACTTTACTTTCACCTTGGTTCTGCATTGTGAAACACTTTCTGTGATGTCATCAATGTAGTCTTCTCCATAAACAACTCCAGCTTTTCTAAGCAGTTTACAATTTTTCTTCTGTCAGTGCTCTCCATGCAGCACAATATCTGCATTGCTTCCAATATTTTGACGTTATTGCCCCCAAAGAAGTATTTAGTATATGTTGGACCACACAAGCTCAGAAAATCTGCTTCACTGCATGAATTATCCTCTGATCCGGCAGCTGCAGGAAAGGTAGTACTTGCAGGCAAGAATAAAGACTTTAGGCATGCTTCAGATGTTGAGACCCATACATAATTTTATTATGACAGGAGCAATATTTTCTATGATGATCAGAATTCTCGTCTTTTTGGCCTTACCGAGCAAGTGGGTTACGTAGGTATCAGCTTGCATTCGGGAGATAGTGGGTTCGAACTCCATTGTTGGCAGCCCTAAAGATGGTTTTCCATGGTTCCCCATTTTTACTCCTGACATATGCTAGGGCTGTACCTTAATTAAGGCCATGGTCACTTCCTTCCCACTCCTAGGCCTCTCCTATACCATTGTCGCCATAAGACCTATCTGTTGGTGCAACATAAAGCAAATTCTAAAAACACAAACAAAAACTTTTTGGCCTTCATCCGAAGTACTGGGCACAACAACCACTTTTCTAATATCACAGATGTCCTCTATGCCTTGGTGTTGTGTATGTATTCACAGAGCAGATGTTGCACACACCTGCCCCCTTCCCCCTATTCACCTTGGCTTCCCAAACTTCCCAATTATGATAGGCTTCAGTTTGTCTGTTCCCGTGGAAATTGTGCACAAAACAGCAGTTATCTGCCATCGGCATTCATTTGTAGAATAATGCAGTCTCATCTGCATTACATATGGTAGCCATCAGTGAATATTCTTTCAAGGCAGCTGGTAGAGTTTTCAGCCACCATGAAGACTCAGCTTCCTTTGTGTCGTGGTTAGCTTCACCATTTATGCAGTAATCTTTTCTGGAACCTGTGAAGCCAACTAGTACTCCTCATGAATTCTGGAAACCCAAGCGAATGTGCAAAGGATTGTCATTAATTACAGTCTCGTCTAACCTCTGCAAAGTACAAAAGAACTTGGATCAATATGGAATTAGAAAATAGGAACAATGACTAAGATATGAAAATTACCCTTTCCAAAATTAGTAATGTCTGTGGGTAAGAAATCTAAGAGAATAGAATGCCAGGTTGGGAATACAAAGCTGGAACAGGTAGACCATTTAAAGTATTCAAGTATTTAGGATGTATTCTTCCAGGAAGGGAGTATAATGAGATTGAGTCAAAGTCCAGCAAAGGTAAAGCAGTGAGCTCGTGGTTGCAGTCAACTGTATCGTGTAAGGAAAAGGTCAGTACCCAGACAAAAGTATCTTACACTGGTCTGTTTTCAGACCAACTTTGCTTTAAGAGAGTGAAAGCTGGGTGGACTTCAGGATATCTTTATTCACAAGCTAGAAGTAACTGACATAGAAGTAGCGAGAATTTGAGAATGATAGCACCGAGCAAGTTGGCCGTATGTTTAGGGCTACGTAGTTGTGAGCTTGCATTTGAGAAATGGTTCAAATCCCACCATCGGCAGCCCTGAAGATTGTTTTTCCGCGGTTTACCATTTTCACAGCAATGATGGTTAGACTCAAGTTTCTAATGACCGAGCTCGATAGCTGCAGTCGCTTAAGTGCGCCCAGTATCCAGTATTCGGGAGATAGTAGGTTCGAACCCCACTGTCGGCAGCCCTGAAGATGGTTTTCCGTGGTTTCCCATTTTCACACCAGGCAAATGCTGGGGCTGTACCTTAAGTAACGCCACGGCCGCTTCCTTCCCACTCCTAGCCCTTCCCTGTCCATCGTCGCCATAAGACCTATCTGTGTCGGTGCGACGTAAAGCAAATAGCAAAAAAAAAAAAAAAAAAGTTTCTAATGATTTAAAGGTAATAGGAATGAGGCCACAGTAGTGTTGGCTACTGAGTGTATGATTCGAAGCTGTGATTCGATTCACAGGAACGGCGAGCTCACGGCACACGATTCAGCTGACTCACAGCAGACAGTGCTGAGTGGCTCACTCAAGGATCAGTGAGATGACACACACACGGTTCGTTATTGGCACGCTGGACATTGGCAGGAAGCCGAACTTCTGCTGTGAGACATACAGAGCCATGGCACATTGAAAGAATCGCACGCAATCACAGATTAGTGAGACACAACACATACACGGCACTCTGGATATTAGCGGGGAGCCAAACTTCCGCTTCAGCGAGACGTACACAGCCATGGCACACTGAAAGAATCGTACGCTATAACGGACACCCGCTCTCAGCTCATTTGAAAATAATACCCACTTCCATCCACTGTCCTATTCTTACAGAGAGTTTTAAATAATAGATGGATTTATTTGCAGTGTTTAAAAGGTAGTCAAAACATAATTCCAAAGTACCTAGCTAGTACGTTAAGGTTATTCTTCTTATTAGTTTATTGAATCAATATTATAACTTAGTTGACATTCAACAATTAATTCAACTCTCCAGCCTACTGTATGACTGAGTCATGCTCATGACCACTCGAAATCGCCTGTTTTACAGGGTGGTGCACGAATAGTTGACACATTTACTTTTAGAATAACAACTTTATTTTTCACCGAACACTAATGAAATTTTAGACACAGGTAGCTTGGAGCCTGGAAATGCACTTCACTATATCACATGTTCAGTGTGGCCTCCACTGCTGCCAACAACCTCTTCGAGACGAGTACGCATGTTTCTGACAACTTTGCGGCACAGGTCTTCATGAATTTCACTGCAGAGGAGCACAATCTGAGCACGCATTTCCATGCGGCTTTGAGGTCTTGTCTGGTTTCTCTGTAGCCTAAATCGCACATTTTCTTTATTAACTGCCCTGTTGAGTTGAAAATAGGCTTCATCAAAGAGCCAAGTGTTAAGCATACTTGATCTTTATCTTGAGTCCATAATGCGTACTGCAATCTCTTCTGCCTGTGAAGATCTGTTAGATTGTGTAGTACAGTCATTTTGTACGTGTACAATTGAAGGTCACCATGTAACATTCTTTGAACTGAACAGCGCGATATTCCACTTTCTCTTGAAGTTGGGCTGGTGTGGGCTGCATGGCGACACTCAGTGCAGCGATGTTTTCAGGAAACCGAATTGCTGGTGCACGTGGTCGCCTTTCTTCCTTCACACTGCCTTGTTCTTCAAAGTTTCTGTATAAGCGAAGGATGGTGTTCCTTGCTGGTGTCCACCTGAAATTCAGTTCTAAATTTTATTTGTGACGCCGTAACACTTTTCGATTTGCAATAAAAGATTACTGTTTTGGCGAGCTGCTGAACGGATAGTCGGCCGTGGTTGGCCATGGCAGAAAGCTCACTGGAATTCGGGCATTCGGAGACAAGGCAGCAGTGTCACCTCCACAGTTATTTCCATGAAACAGGGAAGGTGTGCATGAAATTTGAACAACATAGTACATAAGTTGCATTTTATATTTTCTTTTCAAATGTGTCAACTATTCGTGCGCCACCCAGTATATTGGAGAGAACTGCTTAGTATCCTCTCATTTCGTATGTCGCATCATTGCACAGGACTTCAATAATTGAATCAAGAGATCACCGGCGTATGTGGACAGTAAGTAAGCGAGCTGACAGGCGCATTAGCTTAAAGAAAACGATGTTGAATCAGAAAAGCAGAAGGCTACTGTACATCTCGGGTACCCTAATATGACTATTTTTAAAAAAACCTCCGCTGATAGAAAAAGACATATTTTCAGAGATAACCGAGCGAGCTGGGCATGCAGTTACGGTTGCGTAGCTATGAACTTGCATTCGGGGGATGGTGGGTTCAAATTCTGCCGTCGGCAGCTGTTAAGGTGGCTTTCCGTGGTTTCCCATTTTCACACCACACAAATGCTGGTGCTGTAACTTAATTAAGGCCACATTTGCTTCCTTTCCTCTCTTAGCCCTTTCCTATCACATCATCGCCATAAGACTTATCTGTGTAGTTTGGGTCATGTAGCTGTTGGCTTCCATTCAGGAGATTGTGGGTTCGAACCCCCACTGTCTACAGCTGTGAGTATGGTTTTCTGTGGCTCCCCCCCCCCGTTTTCATACCAGGAAAATGCTGGGGCTGTACCTTAATCAAGCACAGTTATGACAATGTGATGTCAAGGTTTGGAGAAAATGTAAAACAGAAATGATAAAAATCCATGAATATACATATGAGCTTTTGTAAGGGAGTACAAGAATGAAATACGGGGTTAGGAAACTGAAAGAACTCTATCTTATTTCAATGATTTTTAAACAACATTTCAGATTTTGTATTATTTACTTTTCTATACTCACAATTGCGGATCTTGATCATCCTCAACTTCATCACCATCTGAAACCTGTGGCTGGAATTCACTGTAGACATGATGATGGTTTGGAAGGATGTAATGCAGCATGCTTATGAAATCTTTGTGTTTGGCAACAGCAATCTTCCTTCCTCTCGGATACAGTTTTATCATGTTCTGGACTCAATATAATTACTGGACTAATAATTATTTTTCCGTTCTTTGGTGTTCTCTCTGCCTGTCATGTTCATAGTAACTTGAACTTTCTCCTATGGTGCAAGTGATGAATAATAGGTCTTGTATTAGATAAACCCCAGTTTTTCCCTTTGTACTTTCACAACAGTCTTCCGGAACTGTATCTTCTGTCCTGATTGACTACTCTTCTTCCTAATGGAAATTCTAAGTTCCCAAGGAGGGAATTAGATATTTTTCCACCAAAAGAACATGTCAAAAAACAGGTCAGATGTAAGGCTTTTCCGGCGCTTGTTCTATTAACCAGCGTTTCATCTTAGGTCTGACACTAGACTCATCAGAGTGGGATGTGTCAGACCCTACCCACTGATGCTGGGGTGTATGCAGGTGAACTTATCAGAACTTATCAGAAGATCTAAGACGAAGCGCTGATTAATAGAGCAAGCGCCGGAAAAGCCTTACTTCTGATCTGTTTTTTGACATGCTCTTTTGGTGGAAAAATGTCTAATTCCCTCGTTGGGAACTTTTCCATTCGGAATGACTAGGTGGGCAATAATTCCATTGTGGAGTTTTGTCTCCCGTATGCGGTTATCAGACTGTGACTCTTATAAGGGCTTTCTGATAAGTTCACCTGCATACACCCCAGCGTCAGTGGGTAGAGTCTGACACATCTCACTCTGATGAGTCTAGTGTCAGACCTAAGACGAAAGGCTGGTTAATAGAGCAAGCGCCGGAAAAGCCTTACATCTGATCTGTTTTTTTACTCTTCTTCCTAGCAATACAAGATGTTGTAGCTTCAAAATTAAAAAAAAATTTAAAATCATCTTTTGCCATCTTTAATACATGAAAAGGATTTTTCACTCGTGCATTCTGAACCAGTCGATACAATCCTCAGGAGTTAAAACATAGTCGTTTGAATTTTCTTGTCACACCGAAGTCACTATCACTCACTCGCTCGCTCCGTAAGCTTCTGAAGGACGTGAAGTTCCTGTGCTGATCTCGCAATCCTTTTTGATCTTGAGCCTGCTCTTCCCAGTTATCAATTTGGAGGGTCTGGCATACCTTGTTGATCTCCTTCTTCCAGGTACTTCGGGGTCTTCCTGAAGGTCTTTTCCCATTAAAATATCCCGTGTATAGATCTACTGGGACTGGGCGAGTTGGCTGTGCGGTTAGGAGCGCGCAGCTGTGAACTTGCATCCAGGAGATAGTGGGTTCAAACCCCACTGTCGGCAGCCCTGAAGATTGTTTTCATGGTTTACCATTTTCCCGCCATTTTTACCTTAATTAAGGCCACGGCCGCTTCCTTCCTACTCCTAGGCCTTTCCTGTCCCATCGTCGCCATAAGACCTATCCAATACAAAAATGTTATATTTATTTATAACATGTATTTGCACTTGGAACTAGTTTCGACGCTGTGTTCCAAGTGCAAATACATGCTATAAATAAATATAACATTTTTGTATTGAAAAAGTGGACCGTTTTAAGTTTTTCCTAACATCCTTTCTCAGTTCAATACGGACAAAATGAAATTCCTATGTTTAAATAAGACCTATCTGTGTCGGTGTGATGTAAAAGCCGAATGGTAACTTATTTATTACTCTGTACAGAATAAAATCATTTGCAAACAGCCTTATCTCTGATTCCACTTGTTACACATATCGTTGATATGTATAAGAAGACATAAAGGTCCAATAATACAACCTTGAGGAATTCCCATCTTAATTATTACAGGGTCAGATAAAGCTTCACCTACCGGTACTGTAATTCTCTGAGTTCTGTTTTCTAGAAATATAGCCACCCGTTCAGTCACACTTTCTTCTAGTCCAGTTGCGCTCATTTTTGCTAGTAGTCTCCCATGATTTACCCTATCAAATGCCTTAGATAGGTCCATCATAATACAGTTCATTTGACCTCCTGAATCCAGGATATCTGCTATATTTTGCTGGAATCCTACAAGTTGAGCTTCGTTGGAATAACCTTTCCTAAACCCAAACTGCCTTCTGTCAAACCAGGTATTAATTTTGCAAACATGTCTAATATAATCAGAAAGAATGCTTTCCCAAAGCTTACATGCAATGCATGTCAAACTGACTGGCCTGTAATTTTCAGCTTTATGTCTATCACCCTTTCCTTTATACACAGGAGCTACTATAGCAACTCTCCATTCATTTGGTATAGCTCCTTCATGGAAACAATAATCAAATAAGTACTTCAGATATGGTACTATATCCCAACCCGTTGCCTTTAATATATCCCCAGAAATCTTATCAATTCCAGCTGCCTTGAGCAAAACACAGCTAACATTACCATCCATACACAGTTTGCACATGTTAATTTTATGGGAAAGCCAAACTCCATCATGATGTTCCACAGCCCTTTGCTATGGATTGAATCATATGCCTTTAAGAAATCTATAAAGAGATAATGAACGGACTCCTTGTGTTACCACATCTTATCATTAATAGTCTTAATTGCAAATATATTGTCTGTAGTGGATCTGTTAGTACGAAAATCGTTCTGATAGTCCCCAATAACCTTTTCAGCAAATGGTTTTAAACGCTGTAAAAGAATAAAAGACAGAATTTTGTTGGCCATGTTTACAAGAGATATACCACAATAATTTTGAAGTTCTTCCTTATCCCCTCCTTTATGAATGAGAACAATAAGTGATTCCTGTCATTCTTTTGGAATAACTTCATCGTGCCATATCCTTAGAATGATCTTATATATGTATTTATGTAATCTTTCTCCGCGGTATTTAATAAGCTCAGCAGGAATGTTGTCACTACCTGAAGCTTTATTGTATAATTCTTTGTAATACTTCTTGATATGATGGCTCTGTTGTTTGTTCTTCTGATGGGAAACTAGATGGTTTACCAATACAGGTTTCTGGATCATCACAATTCAGCAAGGAATCGAAGTATTGCATAGTGTAATTTAATAATTTGTCCTGATCAGCAATTAAATTTCCAGACTTAATCTCTCGTAGTATTCAATCTTGGTTGAAATCCTTTTTTAATTGTGTTGACAGTTCCATACATCTTGCGGATGTTCCTATTTCTGTAGTCATCTTGGATTGATTCTGTTTGTCGTATCAGGTAGATTTAATTCTTTCTACGAATTTTACTACATTCTTTCTGTTTTTCTCTGTATAGTTCTTCAACATCTACATTCTTATTAGACTGCAGCCACTTCATTAACTGCATCTTGACATGCCTCATCGAACCATTTCTTTTTCTTACTAATACCTTTTGGCATCGCTTTCATTGCTACTGTTGTCATGATTTGTTTAGCGTTATTCCTCATTCGTTCACAAACTTCATCATTTGTTTCATCAATGTCTTCTGTAGGATCTTCTTCCAGAATATCAAATGTGTTTGTAATTTCCACATTTTACTTTAATCTTTCATCCTTCTGCTTCAGTTTCCCAGTGTCAACTTTGCATCTTTCCTCAGTGTGTGACTTACAAGAGGTTTTTAATTTAATTTTAACAGAAGCAATTATCATATTGTGATCAGATTCTATCTCAGCTCCTCTGTAAGCTCTGATATCAGTTATGGAGCTTCTATGCCTGTTATCAATTAGTATATGATCTGTCTGATTGGGAGTCATACAGTCACACAAATACCATGTTTCCTTATGTGTTTGTTTATGTGGGAAGGTGGTACTCCGCACATTCGTGTTTGTGGATGTAGCGAAATTGATTAGTCTAATGGCATTATCATTGCTTTCATCATGCAGACTTTCCCTTCTTATTGTTGGCACAAAAATTTCTTCCTTTCCAACTTTTGCATTGAAATCACCCAAAATCATTTTGACATCATGTTTGGGTGATTGATTCCACAGTTCTAACAAATCCTCATAAAAGGAGTCTTTAATGTGATCATCCTTGTTGTTTGTGGGGGCATGGCAGTTCACCAGTGATATGTTAAACCATTTAGAATGTACCCTCAAATGGCATAGTCTTTCATTCACATGTTCAAAGGACAGCACTGACGATACTAGTGAATTTTGGACACGAAATGCAATACAAAATTTGTGGGGTCCGGTTTTTCTACCACTCTTAAAAAGTGTATACTTTTCCGTGTCCTGTATACCATTACCTAATAATCTAGTCTCTTGAATTGCAGCAATTCCTGCTCTATACTTCTCCAACTGTTGAGACAGTATTAAATTTGCTATTAAATATAGTTCTGTGTTGTAGTATATGCAACACTTTTCATTCCATTTTTGTCATTTTATTCCTTATATAACATACATCTCAGCTACCAATTTCACTGATCGATTATATTTACTAGTAGACTTATTTCTCTTGTAATGACTATTATACAGGGGACATATCTTTGTATGTTCATTCAAACTTTTCTCAAGTTATGAATACTTCTCTTTCTGCTGTGCATTCTGGTCCATTTTGTTAAAATTCGGAGAATATATTATGTTTTGCTTGTCATTCACATCATTGTCAATATCACTGCACTCATCAAGCTGATCCTCGGAATTCTGTGCAGACTTTTCTTTTCTATCCCCTCTTAACTGTCGAAAGACGTTTTTTTGAAATTCCAAAGATGTCTCAAAATGTTTTGTAACATACCTCATAAATGAACATTTCGTCTCCTCACCTTGCTTACTTTTCTTTTGTCATCGTATGCTTTTTCTCATGCATTATGAGTGATAAGGTTAAATATGCGTTTTGGAGGTTGTAGTCGCCAATCTTGTATAATTCAGTAAAAAGACTATCTTTCTCATCTGAACTGAGCATGTGAAAAACCACACCATTTGAGGTTAGACTTGTCAACCTTCGTTACTGTTGCAACCTTTACCACACCATATTGCAGGTACAGTCTAGTTTGTGTTAGAGCTAGTTTATTGTAAACACAGATTTCTTCTAATTTTGGCTTGTCGTTTCTCTAATTGTGTGTATTTCTCTTCAGTTTTCTCTATTTTTCACAGCTACTCGGAACTGACTCGCTTTCAAGGCCCACCATGTTGTAAACCATAATCATTTGACTTCAAGCGGGTGCACTATTGGCCTGAGGGAAATAACGTTCGGCTTAGCTCACTGTCGCACAGCAGTTACACGAATTTTCATTTTCGTGTATATGTAAACTAACTAAAAAATTGTGTAAAGAGCAAGAATACACCCACGATATCCCCTGTCTGTTATAGGAGGCTACTGAAAGGGGCGACCAAGGGATGATCAAATTCGAACCATGAGACTCCTTGTGATTAGTACCACCACGCGGGGAACAGCATGGGTCGCTTTTCCTTGTGCATAGTACCACAATGTTAGGTACCAAATAAGTTTGTGATTAGTAGCAAATGAGAGCGCGATGGCTTTTACAGTACCTGTGATTACTAGCACTATGAGCGACACCATGGGATGACGGAGCCCATGGTTCTGGCTTGCCTATGATTAGTACCCACTATATGAGGAACACCACGGGATAGTAAGAGTCTCTGTGGTTATCTGTGGTTAGTACACTTTAGTGATGAACACCATAGGTTTGCGTTGCCTGTCAATGGTGCCACAGTGTGCGAAACGCAGTAGGTCTGCAATACATGTGCGCATTTTGTTACCTGTGAGTAGTACCATAATGTGTGGAATACCGCGAGTCTATGCTACTCCTGATTAGTACTGCAACATGACAGCTACCATGGTTCTACTTTTCTAGTGATAAGTACTATTATGAGGGGCCGATGACTTGGATTTTGGACTCCTTTCGACTACAAGCATCATCGATTCAGTATGGTGCTATAGAAGCAGTCCCTTGGTCAGTAATACTATTGTTTTACACCAGCTTCTGTGCATGTGAGGCACTGTGGGTCGGTTTCACTGATTTGTTTTAAATTCATATCCATCCATCCATCCATCCATCCATCCATCCATCCATTCATTCTTCGTCCTAGCGTTTTGAATTGTGGTCATTGGAGGATTTTGGGTTTTTAATTCATCATTTCATTTCATCTCATTTCGTACCATTAGGGCCCGATGACCTAAATGTTAGGCCCCTTTAAACAACAGTCGTCATCATCATCATAAAAAGAAACACATTTTTTAATTCAGGTATTTATAAATTCAACTGTTTCTAATGTAAAGGGACATATATCGGTCAAACAGGAAGTATTTTAATGTGCTGTCAGGAACATATTAATGTGGAGAAGTACAATAGATACTCAGCTATGAACTCACACATAATAATTTTCATCATACTTTCACAACAGTAGATCAAGATCTGACTGTTTTACACATGTTAAATAAAGGTATCTAATAACTTCCTGGAAAAATAAACTAACAAAGCCATTAATGAAGATACAATCTCCCTTCCAATACGTTTCCTCATCCACATCATTGCCCCTCCTTCTATTGTGCCTCCTTCCGAACAGCTGCCCTACACACTGTCACCAGCAACACGAGGTAAGAACAAGAACATTGTTCTAAAGGGACCAACAGGGAAGTGAGCATTCAACTTTTTAACATCTAAAGAAATAGTAATAATCACCATACTTTCCTTTTGAAATGATAATATATTTCCTTCTTTTTTTTTCTTTTCTAGACTCCTCAACAATAAATATCTTCGAACCTTCAAGCTACACCAGCGTATATCTAACATCCGTATTACAGCACAGTTAATATTAAGAGGAGTTTCCCTTGCTAGGTCAGACCTTTTAACATCAACTCATCATGCACAAGTTGGCAGATTATAGGATAGATTTTAACTCTGTTTTAATTACTCAATTGTTAATGTAAACGTATCATCCTACATGACTGGAATATTACCATTGCAAGGACACAGTATACAAAGGACTGTACAATCATGAAAGAAGACCAAATCGTTACCCATACACAGTGTCTTGGAAAACTTTTTATTTTGAGAATGTCTATTGTCAATTTTGTATGCATTTTCTATATCTTATATCTTCTTTAAGCTGAAGGCATTCCATACAAGGGAACAAAACAATGTTTTTATAATTAGAATAGTGTATTTCCTCTGAGAGATAGCACCATATAATAGTATTGAAATGTGGACTCCTCTGAATTTGATTCAACAGCTAGTATTCAGTTTACATTGTTACAGAACCAACAATCTTTTTGTATTAAGTATTGTGGCATCAGTTTAGAGGTCTTCCTATGTGCATGCAACCCTGAAGTTTAATATTAAATCCTCTTCAGTTCTAATTTAATTCTTATTGGGCTATGAAAAGTTACAACGTTCTTACTGGTTCATTTCTAATTTTCTGGGAAGGTGTGAAATAAAAGTTCATGAGGATGTTGAATGTTGTGACTGACAGATTCTCTTTATTTTCAGATTGGTTCGTTTCAGTTGTTTGTTGATGGCTTCAAGGATGCTGATTATTGGCTTAGAAGATTTGAACAGGATCCCTTGCCCCCCAAAATTCAACGGGAATTCCAGTTACAATTTGAACGACTAGTAGTTTTGGATTATATCATTAGGAACACAGATAGAGGAAATGATAACTGGTTGATAAAGTATGTTCAGCCAAATATCCAACCACCTGCAGGTGAAATGGTGGATGCAACTGTGAGTAAAATTTGTGAATATATTTTGGGTATGTTATTGTTAAATACGTGTATGCTGTTTACTGAATTTAGAATACAGTGTTGTTCTGAGTATTACTATAAAGTTCTGGTGGTTAATTTTTGTATATTTTACTAGCTTCTGTACCGTACCCATTTTTGATCAATTATGTAGGTGAGATGGGATAATTCTCCTTAATAAATTGTTGGAGGTAATAAGTATTTTTTTCTTACTGCTACTTCAAAACTGTTTGTTAATTGTTCCCTGAGGGGAAGGATGTCCATTCTGATGCAAATAAATAATCTGGTTCAGTATAGCTAATTAAATAATATAACTGGAAATCCTGAAGTTATCTTTCTCAGCTAAATACCAAAAAATTACAGTTAAATCTACAGCAGTGAGCTCATGGAATTCAAAAGGTGTAATGTCTTCTTGCAGAGTAAAACTGTGTTGTTTACTCTCGTTGATGGTTGGCAAAGAGGAAGGACAGGTATAACTTACTTTTACAACCCTCCCACTCAGTCCAGTATTCAGAACGAATCATCTGCTCCTCTCCTTAAGTGTTCCCTTCTTTACTGGGTTTATAATGTATGAATTTCAAAAATAAACAGTTCATATTCATAGCTAAAGATTATATATGACAATGTTCTTGAAAAGAGAAACTAAAAGAATGTAAATGTTGTATAGCAGTATGTCAAATACTGTATACACGAATAATCCCCACATATTTTCTTTTCAAAACTTATTGGCAAGAAGTTGAGGTGCAGGAGTTATTTGCATCTGGGTTGGTACAATGCTCCTCACATAAAGAAATCTGAAAGTCGGTATTTTCCCACCCACTTTGTTGGCAACACTGTTCTCACCACAAGCAAGAAGTACTGTATGATGCATACATATGGTGTCATTTACATTACAGACTATGAATATCATTGTTGAATCCATATTGATGGTTGAACTTCTTACAAAATTGTACAAAAGCCATTTTAATCATCCTAGTCAGTACTATATGTTTTTTACGTCCAATTAAGACTAAAGTTCACACATAGACAGACATGTTTCGACCCAGCATTGGATCATCCTCAGTAAGACATGTATGATGTATTAAAAAACATAGGAGACACACAAAATGAAATGTCTGTTCACAGTTTTATAGTTGTTTAACTTTCATCATGCTTTTTTAGAAAACTTTTTAACTAAAATTTCATTTTGTGTGTCTCCTATGTTTTTTAATACATCATACATGTCTTACAGTGTATGACCCAATGCCAGGTCAAAACATGTCTATTTATGTGTGAACTTTTGTCTTAATTGGATGTAAAAAATATATTGTGTTGACCAGGAGGTTTAAAATAGTTTTTGTACAATTTTGTAAGAAGTATGGTGTCATTTGCATGGTGTCGGTTTAAATAGGTGCATGTGTTTAGGATAGTTGGTGTGAATTCTCTTCATAGCTCATTCATGGCTAAAGAAAAGCTTTGCATTATTGAAGAGGTAGAGCAAATCGGTAATCGCACTGTGAGAAGAAAGTACAATGTGTACAAGAGTTGCATACACATTTGGAGGAAAAATGAAACTTGTCTTGAACGAACAGTAACTGCCAGGCATTTGGCAGAGAAAAAGCAACCTTGCCAGAAATCGAAAACAGGATATGTGAATATGCGACTGGGAAAAACTGGTTTGGATATACTGTCACGAGTGAAATGTGTCGAGGCTAGCTGTGGATGGCTCACCCCTGCCTCTGAAGGAAATAACTTCAGTTTTATTAGGATAACGAGCATTGCACAATGTTGTCCAGCGAATTATGAAGAAATAGTTGTGAATTTCCTCAGATATATCAAATTCCCATTTAATCTTATGCATTGGTAATGCAGACTGAACAATATATTTTGAAGATTATGATTCGATGAGTTACTTCAAAATTTTATCATTTATTGAACTGTAGTATTTACAATTTTCAGTATGAATATTTAACAAAGCTATGCCAACACAAAAGAAAAACTTTTTTCGGTATTTCCCTTCCTAAAATTAGAGTACGGGGAGTCATTTGATGACAATGATTATTTGTGTATATACTGCACCTGTCCAGGAGATAATTTAATTATCTGAGTTAACAAATACAATGACTGAATGGAATATGTTAGATGAGACCTTCAGAAACAACCCTGGCATTGAAGTCCATCCTCCCTACTTTCACATTTACCACAGCTAAGCTCGAGAGCAAAATGGGTCAATGGTCTGTTTGCTATGAAATTGGGTGCTAACTTAATTATCTAGAAAGTAGGGGAATCTAAATATGAGAGGAATACGACTTTCACTATTTAATAAACTGAGAAAAATAGATGCAAAATCGTATACGAGAAATATGCCATATGATCTTGCATAAAAGAAGTATACATTAGCTTTCTGAGTAGTGACGTAAATGTCTCTTTAGTCTCTATCTGATTTGCATCTTTGCACTTCATACTCATAACGTTATCGAATAGGTGTCCCCCTCCTACAAATTATCGCTGACATTTATTATATTACTACACACTGAACGATTTAAACAAATGCACATAATGAAAGGCACATCTCGTAGAATGAATATAATTATTCGCTATTCCTGTTTTATAGTTTCATGGTGGTTGAGGCATTTAATAAAGCTATATTAAGCGCACTTCAAAGACACGTGAAAATCATATCACAGTATTAGCCTATTAACTCCTATCTGAATATTCTTATGAATTACTATACTGTCGCATAACGCTAGTTTCTCCAGGATATTCTTAAATACTATCTTACAAAGCAGATTCCAAATGACGTTTTTCTGCATGACAATACATTCAATGAATAATACAAGCGCACAACATAAGAGATGAACAATAGCAATTACCTGAAAAAGAAATACAAGGAATACCACATTTTATATACAAGAATGCATGTGGAAGGTACAATCTGTCCAGGGTTACTGACAGTGATCATGGTCATCACTGTCACATGAGGTCGAACCCATGCTCTTCAGACATACGGGGTACATTTTCCTGAAATTCCCTACATCGATTTGATTTAATAAAGAAAGAAAATGGGAGGAATTCTTTCATCTTGTGAAATATTGATTCTACAATGACAATAGTAATCTATGATCCTGCATGTGAATGTTATATTATGGTGAGACAAAATGAACACCTCGCCCAATGTTACATGCGCTGGCCAGGCAAGGAATCCGCTCGAGCCTCTCCCTATCTCAGACAAAAGGGGCCACAAATATGTCAAGGAGCTCTCAGCTGTGGGCTGCTCTTGCATTCAATCTCCCACACTCTATGCGGCAATTTCTATTATTATTATCATCACAGAAAGAGTATATCTCTTCCTTGATAATCGGGCTTTTATTAACCTCGATATCATTATTCACGGTGCGGCATCTTACTTCGCACTAATATATGTAATCGTTTGAAGATTCACATTTCTAAATTCAATCCAGCCTTCCGAACACTGACATGCGAGATGAGCTCTCACCCTCACACCGGTATCTCAGACACATGCATATTTTATTTAGAAGACTCTATCCATCGGGTATTTAAATTAATTGTAACACTCGCGTGCTATATCAATCATGGTTCGCACCTTGTTGTCTCTTCACATCATCCGGTCACCGGTCTTAAAAATACAAACTGGGAGGTCACCTATATTACATGTGAAGCACTAAAGAAATAACTTTGAAACCTTTTGACGACTCATAGCAATCTGTGAATTGGTGATGGCTGAAAATAATCTAACTTTATTAATGATTTTGTTGATCATATCTGGATTGAACCCGTTAAATCTGGCTGTTTCTTTTATAAAATCTAATTCGTTTTGTAGATTATTCGGTGTAAGAGGGATTTTTAATGCCCTGTATACTAAACTGTAATAAGTGGCTTTTTTTTTATGGGAATTTGTGTGCAAAGATTCGTTTTTTATTGTATTGTATTGAATTGTATTGAATAGGTGGGAGAACAATATAAACATTTTAGTGTTATTTAATACAATCGGACGTTGGCGGTTAAAGCTTGTGTAGATACACAACTCAATTCCATATTGTGGCAACTTTGTGTCTGAAAATCATAAAAGTAGTTGGTAGGATATAAAACAAATAACATTGTTAGTAAGTGATAAGAAATAGAAGTTCTTGGCATTCTATGTCCCTCAGATTTGGGACAGACTCATACTAATAGTCTTCCTGTTAAGCCGAAGAGAGATCAGTAAAATCGGTACTCAAGAGCTAAGACTAGAAAGTTCTACTGTGTGAAAATACTCTACATTGCAAAGGCAACATGAATAAAGAGAAGCATACCTGAATGTAAGCTCAGAGGAAAGAAATTTGCGACGTTGAAATTTGTAAGATTAAGTGGAGATATTGTAAATAATGTTAGAATGTCAGTATGTGTGTTAGTATATCTTACTAATTTTTAAAATAGGATTTAATGGTGTAATTTCAATTGGAAGGAAATTACATAAAATTTACCACACAATATATTTGTCATCCTCTTCAGGGAGGCTTGCATGACTATTGGAAGTAGTAGTTGCAGTGATATCGGATCAGTTGTGATCAAGATACCAGACTAACTAAAGGTATGGTGAAATTGGATGGGCTGAAAAAGTCTCAACTACATTTTCAGAAAATGCATTGGCAGCAGTCTGATTTCAGCTGGGTTCGATTGTGTTATTTTGGGTACAGAAAGCTAACATCTGACTTCACCACCAAGGTCAGCAGGCAGTAGACAACTAAACTTCTAGTGGAAAATACAGGCGTTCTTGGGAAATATGAGCAACAAACGGCTTGTATAGATTACTTGTATTTTTAACTAGGGTGCGGGAATAAATATATCAACACACAGTATGTCCATCTCTGTGGTAGATGAAGCTGGGTAATCGTATTGACACACATCCACTATTGATAACTCTTGGGGGGTGGTGGTGGTGGTATTTGTTCTTCTTAGGGGGAAAAAAAAAAAGATTGTTCTTGTGGGCATCAGAACTGTGGAAGGTGTTTGCCTGGTCTGATGAATCTCGTTCTGCTTGCAAAACATAGATGGCAGAATGTCCACATCATTCAGTAAGAGAGGGGGGAAACAAACTGGTGATTTTGATCATCATACTGGTAGGATACATAGTTCTGTTGCTCATTCTAAGTATTTTGACTCGTTCACGGGGCTAAATATTTTTGAACATATAGAACATCTTTTGTTAACTGGTACTTTGAACAGGATAGTACACTTTGAATTTTTTTTTTTAATGCAGAAATATCAAGAAATGGGACTTAGGGGTAGACATACATTTATTTGCGAAGTATGAGAAATGCTCCTAAGTTATGTCGTCCAGTACAGCAGTGCAAGAACCATACCTAACATGTAGGTCTCAGATCTCCTTTGATACATTTAAGAATCTTCTTGAGTTTGTTTGCTAAGATAAAAGCAGTTTTGAGAGCAAAAGGATTATAAATTCAGCAATAGAAAGGTGGTTATAATGTTTTGGCTCATCTGTGTAGGTTCACAACTAATTATAATCTAAAGATTGGATTTTCCTTATCTTTTTGAAATATTAAACTATGTCTAATATTATTAATTTTACTCTCTCTTACAGGATTGGAACATGGTTCAAATGCCAGAGATAGCTATAGCAGCAATAGACAATGGACTAGCTTTTCCCTTCAAGCATCCTGATTCATGGAGAGCATATCCTTACCATTGGGCTTGGTTATCGCAGGCCAAAGTTCCATTTAGTCAAGAAATTCGAGAACTAGTTCTTCCACAGCTTTCCGATATGAACTTTGTTCAGGATTTGTGTGATGATCTTTATTTGCTCTTTAAGGTAATTATAACACTGTAATTCAGTTTTCAACATTCTTGTACTTTTACTGTTGTTTAAAGCATTTCACATTTAAGAACAACCATAGATACTATGAAACTGTAGAAGTTTACGACTGACTACCTTCTTTATAGATCCGGATTCTTCAACTGTATGTTAAATTTTACCTAACAAATGTTAACTAACAATTGTTATTAATTTAACACTTTGTTTAAAAGTGCCCTGTTTCACAAACACATTTCCAACATTTGTTATGAAAAAATTGTTAAAGACAAATTAACACATTTCAGTGAGATTTCTGAACGCGTTTGGTAGTGAGCGTCTTTTGTTTCTTTACATAAAGCGCTCCTGGTGGTGTGTTGAATTAGTATTTTTTCACACAGACACATGGTTGACATTATTATAGGTTATGGTTAGTGGAGACTGGTAAGACGTAAACATGTTAAGTAAGAGGAACAAAAGTGTTATGATAAATGCGAGTTTTTATTTCATTTAATTTTAATTTAAAATTATGCGAATGTGCTTAAAAAATGAAAGAACCGACTGTTATCACAACATTCGATATAGCCTATTCTTAGATTCCTATCACCGGGAAAATGTGATAATTGATGTGTTTTGAATGGTTTTCAGGCATTATTTTATTGCGGGGAAAATAATTCAATACCTTGTTAATGCTGCAGTGACAGCAGGAATTCTTTGCATGGTTCTACACACTTTTTCTTGCACCCGTGAACATAGTCACCTACAATTACTTGAAAAGTGTCTCAAGCATAATATCTAACAAGTAGAGGCCCTGCGGTCAACAGATTTCACCGAGCTTCAAGGTACCTGTGGGGAGACACTCAACGGTAACTCATGTGTAAGGGTTTAAAGTTAACACGCTTTCGTTTTCGAAAAACATGAGGTCAGATGTTATTGCACAGAATCCACTTCGGACAAAGTGGAGGTGGTAGAACACTAAAAGGCGAACAAATTTTACTTAAACATGTCAGGTCCGCAACCTAATAACTTCTGAAAATTTGATGAATCCCCGATTACAATGCAAGGCATATATACATGGGAGCTAAATCATAGCGGAACGGAGTGGTGGCCAAATGGTCACCGTACTTGTCTGCGAACGTTGTAGACGTGAATTCGAGTCGCGTCGCAGCTATGATTTTTGCACAAAATAAATTAATATGTCCGCCTCTGTGGTGTAGTGGTTAGTGTGATTAGCTGCCACCCCTGGAGGCCCGGGGTGGATTCCCGGCTCTGCCACGAAGTTTGAAAAGAGGTACGAGGGTTGGAACGAGGCCCACTCAGCCTTGGGAGGTCAACTGATTAGAGGTGGGTTCGATTCCCACCTCAGCCATCCTGGAAGTGGTTTTCCATGGTTTCCCACTTCTCCTAACTTAAGGCCATGGCTGCTTCCTTCCCTCATCCTTGTCTATCCCTTCCAATCTTCCATCCCCCTGCAAGGCCCCTGTTCAGCATAGCAGTGAGAACGCCTGGACGAGGTACTGGTCATCCTCCCCAGTTGTATCCCCGACCCAGAGTCTGAAGCTCCAGGATACTGCCCTTAAGGCGGTAGAGGCTGTATCCCTCGCTGAGTCCGAGGGTAAACAGATGAAGAAGGAGAAGAAGAAGACGATGATTAAATTAATATTTGAAGGAACGTCAAGATAAAAATTGGAACAAAAATATTACGCAAATTGCAGTACAGTTTATTTTCTACCTGAAATTAATATAGGCCTAAACGTTCTCACAGTTACTGCTGGATCTCTTTCTATATATATTAATTCGAGGTAGAAAATAAAGTTCCACTGCAATTTGATTATTCATTTTATTCACATTGTACCTTCACATTCCCTGCAACAATGATTTAATTTGTATATTAAAAAAAGGTTGTCTATGGCAGGACTCGAACTCGAGTAGTCGCGGTTCGGACAAAAGTACAATGAACACTCGGCCACTGCTCCACTTGTTGAGGATGAAACTCTTTAAGTATATAGGTGTTGCATTAGAATCGGGGGATTCATACATTTTCCGGAAATTATTAGATTGCAGACCTGAGAAGTTTGAGTAAAATGTCTTCGCATTTTAGTGTTCTATCACCTCCATGTGGTCCGAAGTGGATCCTGCCTCATGATATTTGTCCTCACTGTTGGAAACTCTAACCTATTTTCAATATCGTCTAGTATCTTGTTCATTATGGCTTTGGTAATTAGAAATATATCTTCTGACAACTCTAGAAAGTAGTTATTTCTTAGTATGGGTCATCCTTTGCCTTATTCAGTTTATAAATAGTCTTCATACAGCAGTAAAGCTTCAAACTTAGGTCTTTTACATGCCTCCATTTTGAAATTTTAGCAGTTGTTAAGAGGTTGAACACAGGGCTGCTGCCAGGTTAATTTAACACAAGTATTAACAATTTGTTAGAGTTAACAATCCTTGATGAGACGACCATTTTGTTAAATTATGTGTTAAGTCTCCTTAACAGCAGAGTTAACACTTAACATTCGTTGAAGAGACCGGGCCATAATGTCACATTCGTAACTGTGCTAGCATTTGAAGGTTAGTATCCCTTTTGGGCTTCAGAAAGTACTCCAGAGTTATCAAAATAAGGGTATACAGAGGTGTCTGAATGTACACACACCTTAATCTTGATTGTATATGGAATTTATAGTATTGTTATGAATAGGTCCTTTTTATCGCTCTAATTTATTTCAGGATGACCCAATAAATGCGTCTATACACACACACACATACACACACACACACGTTTGAACACAGAGCTGCTGACCCCCACAACACACTGTGTCTCTTCCTTGGTTCGAATCCAGAGACATTCAAGTAATTCACACAGTCGAATACATTCAACTACCTAACATTAACAATCAAACAGCAATAGCTCAACAGTGCTAGACAGCTGTACAATATTCCTCATGACGACCACCACCATTAACACTGTTCCAATTATACTCACGACAGCTGTTCCACTCGCTGACCCAACGGCATGATGGTATGTACACAACTAGTACTCTACTCAGTACACAGCGATACTTTGATGACTGGCAGAGCACAGATGACAACCAGCACTTTTGCCGTCAAGCCCCAATTGCTCACTCCATGTCGGTACACATACAGTACTCTGGTCAGCACTCCATGGCAGTACACACACTGTACTCTGCTCAGATTCAGCCAACACTTGTGTTTTTTTCCCAGTCAGACTACCAAACACAAACACTGACTGATGGAACACCCAACACTACTGCTGCTCATTTGTGGCGACCTTGTATTTATAATATATATGTATGATATATTACTAGAATATTCAGGACTCTCTTAGAGACGGGGGCCGATGACCTTCGATGTTAGGCCCCTTTAAACAACAAGCATCATCAGAGACGGAACATTCCTGTTGCACCTTCCAGAACGTGCAAAGTAAAACCAGATAAAGAGAAAAGTACATGAAAAGACTGGCCATGCCCTCAGACTGGGAGCTCCCAGTTGACCCACTAGGCCCTTCGAGGAAATATCGAAGAGAGTTACGACTGGGCTGGCATATGACAGTATTATATTGCCTCTAAATATGGCTGTAGTTACAATTGATAGAGCCACCATGTGACCATTAGTAGAGTCAAACATGGTACGTGCACACTTGTTTTTGGGAAAACTTAAGACACTTTCTATGTTACATGTTCACCGGACAAAAAATTGGCCACCGCTGTAGAAATCATTACAAGCATCATTTAACACCGTGTAACTCCGCCTATGAACTGCATAAGTGCCGTGATTTGGTTAGGAAGCGAGTCCACAAGGTTGTGCAGGTATGTTGCATCCAGATTAAGCCACTCGCTGAGGATTTGATCACGCAATTCCACCAAATTGCGGGGATGCTGATAGCTGCGTTTTATCCGCTGTTCCAACGTCCCACAGATTTTCAATGGAATTGAAGTCAGGTGATTTTGCTGGCCAATTGTGATGTAGTTGGGTGGGGTAGTGTTCATAAAACCAGTCACATATGCGCCTAGCCTGATGAACTTTGCTGTTGTCATCTTGAAAAATCGGGGTAACAATAGCATATTATGCGGATGTTGACTGAAAGGCAACGCCTGATAATGTTTATTTAAACATTCTGGTTCATGTTAGTAGTCGCCTCAGTGAGTGGGCCAATCCATGATAAGAAAAACACCCCCAAAACATCACAGACCTACCTTTGGCTTGAACCTGACCTTGCACACCTCCAGGGTGAAATGCTTCATTTGGCCTTTAGTACAATCAGCAGCATTCGTTATTGGAATATAGGCAAAAACTTTATTTGTCAGACCACATTATGTTCCGCCAGTCAGCTACTGTCCAAGTTTGATTATTTCTAGCTCGTTAAAGACTTGCAGCTTTATGTGCCTGTGTGATCAATGGCCTCTTGTGAGGTGACAGACTCCAAATGTTCATTGCATGCAGTTCCCATCTCAGTGTTCTCTCGATGACAGGTTGGGATGGACCTTCATTCACTGACTGCAGCCATTTCTGTCTGGTTTGGAAGCGATTTTAATTCACAAGCCGTGAAATGCGTCTCCGGTCCCTCTCAGCCGGGATCTTTTTCAGACCTCATTTAACGTGTTTCATGGCTACGTGTAGTACACCACTGCTTGTAGACACGTTGAACAGTCTTCTGAAAAACACCAACAAATCCAGCAACTTCATGAACCATATGGCCATGGGCATAGCCAAACACGATTGCCCATTTTTGCTGCTCTGTCACATCCTTACATCTACTTATGTTGATGTTCACTGTACACTTGAAACGTCAATGTCTCGCTGATTGCTACTGCCTTATGCTCACGTAGAGGCAGTGCGCGTGCAGTTGAGCAGGGACTCATTCTCTGCACCATCTATACAAGCTTGCATGCGCACTAGGATGACTAATTTTTTGTCCGGTGACCTTATTTGCAGTTGGAGAATGTGCATGAAGTATGACGATGGCGACTTGAGTTTGGAGCACAACCAGCAAAATATCTGACAATCCCACACATTCATACTAAGTTTGAAACCGATTGCACTGCATTTGATATGCACAAGCAGAGATGTGCAATGTGTTGGACAGCCACAAGTCCTGTTTCATTTCAAAATGGTGTTGCAGTAGTTTATATACGCACAAGTCCAGCATGCTCATCAGACTGGAGTTTTGAAGATCAAGTATAAAACTCGTTCCTAAGAGTGTAATGTGGAAATGTTACATCCCAAGATTTTGAGACATGGTAACTGGTGATGAGTTTTTGTGGGTGTGGGGGAGAATGGTCTGTTCTAATGAAACACAATTTAAAATAAATTGTACAGTAAATTGTCATAATTGTGTTTATTGATCTCAAGAAAATCCTCATATTTATGTAGACATTGTGCAGTCTATTTACCAGGGGCTCATTGTCTGGTGTGGACTAAACCCTTCTTTCATGAGGGGGACAGCCACTAGCCCAGTGTACTACGACATGTGTTGCACATTAATTTTATTTTATTTTTTTTAATTTCGTGTGGCTATTTCTAGCAGAGTGCAGCCCTTGTAAGGCAGACCCTCAGACGAGGGTGGGCGGCATCTGCCATGTGCAGGTAACTGCGTGTCATTGTGGTGGTGGATAGTGTTATGTGTGGTGTGTGAGTTGCAGGGATGTTGGGGACAGCACATACACCCAGTCCCCGGGCCAATGGAATTAACCAATGAGGGTTAAAATCCCCAACCCGGCCGGGAATCAAACCCGGGACCATCTGACCCGAAGGCCAGTACACTGACCATTCAGCCAACGAGTCGGACAATTTTACTATTTATTTGTATGCTTTGTGCAGATGAGCAAATTTCCTTACAGCAAATTGCCACTACACCATGTTACTACTGAAACATTGGAGTTGTATCGTGCTAAAATGCTTTATCATCGCCATAAGACCTACCTGTGTCAGTGCGACAAAAAGCCAATTAAAAATAAAAATAAACTACACATGCTACATTCGATAGGATTCCCTCTACATTCACATGACAAAATGCCCCTCAACTTTTGCCTATGGGAAACCTCAAAGGATGTGGTGTATGCTGATCTATACTACAACGGGTAGTGCACTAAGCTACCCAGAGGTTTGCCATGAATGTACATATTCTATTTTGTTTCTGTATAACAGAAGGCCTAGAATAAAAGCGCAGCAAAGCTGCAAGAACACCAGTGGGAAATGCGGGAAGGAAGATCAAAGATTTCAATCCTTACAATTCACTGAAATGAATGTATTAACAAAGAATGAAACCCACTCAAATGTACAATAACATTATGTTAATAAGCTCAATTGGGCATACAATCACAAATTAGAGTTAAGTTTATCATTTATAAAGATTTTTATTAAAAAGAGATAAACAAAGCCTTGACAAATTTTTTCATTTCTGGTTCATGTGTGGCTTACTGTAGTCACGTCCTAGTTCGTGAACCATGGGAAACAGCTGAGTGGCCTAGTAAGTGGTCGTGAGAGTAGGGATGCCAGTTGTTATGGAATGGGAGTGGGCAACTCGGACATATTCTGAATCATGGCCCTCCTTGTACTCAGGCGGTTAGGACTATGCAATCCACTGGTGGTCCCTAACCCGTTAGAGGAGAGATCCTCACTTGGACTATGTGTAAGTAAGGGTAGCATCCTGCTTCACAGGATTTTTCATCAAGCACGCTGGGAGCGTTTTAAGCAAGTCTCGGACATATGGGTCTAACGGAGTCTCACTCCCATTTGACAGGCGAGGGACTCCTTGGAAACAGTTTGGTAAATGAAATGGAATTCGATAGCGAGCTGTCAGTATTAATGGGGCTAATGGAAGAAAGTAGAACTGACTTAGTCAGCAAAGAGGATGCATCTGGATGTGTTAGGAGTTTATGATATTGGGGTAAGAAACAACGAAGGAGAGATAGCTTATAAAGTATACTTGACGGGTGTTAAAAAGGGAAGGGCAGAGAGTGGGGTAGGACTGTTTATCAGGAATACTACAGCATGCAACATAGTTTCTGTTAGGCACGTGAATGAGCGAATGATGTGGGTAGATTTGGTGGTTGGAGGAATTTGGACAAGAATTGTCTCAGTGTATTCACCATGTGAGGGTGCAGGTGAGGATGAAGTTGACAAGATTTATGAAGCATTGAGTGACATCGTAGTCAGGGTCAACAGCAAGGATAGAATAGTGCTAATGGGCAATTTCAATGCGAGAGTTGAGAATAGAACTGAAGGATATGAAAAGGTGATTTGTAAATATGCGGAAGATACAGAAGCTAATAGGAATGGGAAGCATTTACTGGACTTCTGAATTGGCTGGAAGAGATGAAACTAGACCTGAAATGGTGAAGTATAAGGAGAAGGCAGGACTAAAATGGCTTCATAGAGTAATAAGATAACCATGGAGTGTTAGTAAGGTACCTTCAGATTGTACAAAAGCAGTAATTGCACCTATCTATAAGTAAGGGAACAGGAAGGATTGCAACAACTATCAAGGTATCTCATTAATCAGTATACCTGGCAAAGCGTTCACTGGCATCTTGGTAGAGAGGATCAGAACAGTGGGTTGAAAGGAAGTTGCATGAAAACTAGTGTGGTTTCAGACCGCAGAGGGGCTGTTAGAATCCGATTTTCAGTATGTGGCAGTTAATTGAAAAATTCTACGAGAGGAATAGACAGTTATGTTTGTTTTGTAGATCTAGAGAAGACTTATGACAGAGTACCGATGGAAAGGATGTTCACCTTACTGGGGGACTATGGGATTAGGGTTACATTATTAAAATCAATCGAAGGCATTTATGTTGACAATTGAGCTGTAGTGAGAATTGACCAGTAGAATGAGTTCTTGGTTCAAGGTACTTACAAGGGTTAGACAAGGCTGTAATCTTTCACCTTTATTTTTCATAGTTTACGTGGATCATTTGTTGAAAAGTATTAAGTGGCAGGGAGGAATTCATTTAGGTGAAAATGTAGTAAGCAGTCTGGTCTCTGCTGACGAACTGGTCTTAACCTTTTCCGGTCCAAAAAGGTTTATTGTACCTGGTCCAACTTTGAGGTCACCTCGACAATATGTTTCGTTCTACTTGAGAAGTTATTTATTGAAGTTCATTGATCTGATTGAGGTTGACCGATATCCCTGGAGTTTCTAGAGCAAATGTTTGTGCACAAAGGAAGCCGTTCTGTTATCTCCATGGAAATAATACGAGATATATGTAGCCGTGTATCGCCATGGTTACCCGCATCCGCGGCCTGTCAGCTGTGTTTACATTGAGTAATTCTGCACACTTGTACTAGGCATGTTTATCTGTGAATTCGAATTGCCTCAGTTGAATTTGCGATATAAAAGCGGCAAATATGATTGAAGAAGAAATACGTAGGCACGTTTATTTAGACTTGTGACAATGGTTATTTATTTGAATTGGACGAAGAGTTTAGAGAACAGTCAAGTGAAGATGAATGTGTAGTGAACTCCAGCGTTGCAAGATGTCAATTTTCTGTGGTAAGGCACAAAGAGAGTCCGCCAAAACATGCACACGGACTCCCCACCTAGTTGGTTTCTTAGGGTTATAGGTTATAAAGGTCATTCATCCCCTGAAACCAACAACAGATTCGTCAACTGACAAGTTGGGCCCAGGTATGAAATATTTACTACATTTACTGTCAACATATTCTAGAAAAATACTGACTTTCCGAGTTTTGTTTCTAAGTCGGATTCCTTGATTTTGAGTATTTTCTAAATGGAGCATCCAAAATATTTGTAAAAAATGTTTCCTAATGAAAGTTTCATTGAAGAAAGGCACACGAAAAACGAATACTTTAGACCAGAGATCTTTCATATCTGGCAAATGAGACGTTAGACTTTTGTTTGTTTATTTATTTATTTATTTATTTGTTTGTTTGTTTGTTTGTTTATTTATTTGTTTGTTTGTTTGTTTGTTTATTTATTTATTTATTTATTTATTTATTTATTTATTTATTTATTTATTTGTTTATTTGTTTATTTGTTTATTTATTTGTTTATTTATTTGTTTGTTTGTTTATTTGGGAAACCAAAACAGCAAGAAGCCGAATTACAGAGTTCTGCAAAGGAAAAATATATTTACAGTGGAGTAGCACGAGGCAAACATAAAAAAATAAGTGGAACAGTGAGGAAAAAAACCCTTCACTAGACTCATGTTTATAGAATATAATAATCATAATAATATAATTATAGTTACTAATAGAAGTTCTGAGTTTAATCTGACTAGGTAAAAATGTGCAAAATAAATTTGGACCATACTGTTGGAACATGTGACAGAAAATTGGACTGCAAAGGGTTAATGGCAGATTGTGCTGAAAGCCTGCAGCCTAATATCATGGAACTTGAGAATAGGTGCAATGAGTATGGTATGAAAATTGGTCTTTCTAAGGCTAAATTGATGTCAGTAGGGAAGAAATCAGAGGATTGAGTGCCAGATTGGGAATACAAAGCTGGAACAAGTAGATAATTTAAAGTATTTGGGATATGTGTGGTCCCTGGATGGTAGTATAGTAAGTGAGATTGATTCAAGGTGCAGTAAAGCTAATGCAGTGAGCTCGCAGTTGCGATCAGCAGTATTCTGTAGGAAGGAAATCAGACTAAACTATCATAACATCAGTCTGTTTTCAGACCAACTTTGCTTTATGGGAGTGAAAGCTGGGTGGACTCATGATATCTTATTCATAAGCTAGAAGTTTTTTTTTTTCATGTGGCTATTTCTAGCCGAGTGCAGCCCTTGTAAGGCAGACCCTCCGATGAGGGTGGGCGGCATCTGCCATTTGTAGGTAACTGTGTGTTATTGTGGTGGAGGATAGTGTTATGTGTGGTGTGTGAGTTGCAGGGATGTTGGGGACAGCACAAACACCCAGCCCCCGGGCCACTGGAATTAACCAATTAAGGTTAAAATCCCCGACCCGGCCTGGAATCGAACCCGGGACCCTCTGAACCGAGTCGGACGAGCTAGAAGTAACAGAAATGGAAGTAGCAAGAATGATTGCTGGTACAAACAGGTGGGAACAATGGGAGGAGGGTAATCAGAATGAGGAAATAAAGGCCATGTTAGGAGTGAACTTGGTGGATGAAGCTATATGCATTAACTGGCCTCAGTGGTGGGGTCTTGTGAGATGGATGGAGGAGGATATGTTACCTAGGAAGATAATGGACTCTGTTATGGAGGGTAAAAGGAGCTAATAAATCTCATATTTTATCCCATATTGGCTCAACACAACTAAGGTTAAGCTGTAAGGAGAATCCCACCTTCCAATACTTGTCAATTTCTATATAATGGTTTTATTAATTACATGATATAATCCAGCTTAATCTCTAGGACATGTTTCATTCCGATTATGGAACATCTTCAGCTAAAAGATTTGACAAAATGGCAAGACAATTAAAATTCATGGCATATTTATGATAAAATGAGCTAAAAGTTTTGACAAAATGACAAGCCAATTAAAACACATGTGATGGTTATGATCAGAAAAAAATGTTCATTCATGTTGGGTTAAAATTTCCAACAAGTCAGTGTCCAAGTGACAAAGCAAAATCGGTGTTAAAATTTCCAACAAGTCAGTGTCCAAGTGACGAAGCAAAATCGGACTCCAACATAAAGAAGAACCCTTACGCCGATTTTGCTTAGTCACGTGGACACTGACTTGTTGGAAATTTCAACCCAACATGAATGAACATTTTATCTTATCATAACCATCACGTGTGTTTTAATTGTCTTGTCATTTTGTCAAAATTTTTAGATGTTTTTATCATAAATATCACATGTATTTTAATTGTCTTGCCATTTTGTCAAATCTTTTTGCTGAAGATGTTCCATAATCGGAACGAAACATGTCCTAGAGATTAAGCTGGATTATATCACGTAATTAATACAACAATTATATAGAAATTGACAAGTATTGGAAGGTGGGAATCTGCTTATAACTTAACCTTAGTTGGCTAATAGGAGTGGAAAGAGACCAAGACGATGATGTTTAGTCTCGGTTTCCAACGATTTAAAGATAAGAGGTATAGAACTGAACGAAGCCTCAGAGCTGGTTACAAATAGAGGATTGTGGCAGCGATTACTAAATTCACAGAGGCTGCAGACTGAATACTGAAAGGCATAACAGTCTATAACAGGGCCTCTCAGAGTGCATGTGCGTGGTGCATGCACTGTGCACGGTGCAAGAGACGACTTGGCTTGGTTGACCAGAGTGCAGACCCCCCACTCCTCGATTTGGAGCAATAGCGCTTACTCTCTCTTTCCTCACGTCTGTCTCGCTCGCTCCGCCTGTCTCCCTCTGCCCCACTTGCGCCGTAGCGCTCCAAATCCAGGCTGACTTTAGCCGAGCATAGGCGAGTTGAGCCGAGCTTAGCCGAGTAGCCCAGAGACGAAGCGTTGATCCGAGCCATGCCGAGCGGCAGCGATGCACAGTGCACGGAGCTCTTGCACCTCTATCTGCATGCGTGACATTTTGGGCGTTTGAGAGGCCCTGGTCTATAATGAAGATGGACGGACGGACGGACGGATGGAAAATTAGGTTAAGAGAAACCGTGGAAGGAGTGGAGTGAATTTAGAATTTACAATTATGTTAATGCATCTACTGAAGATTTCCAAACATTTAAATCTAATGTGGTATTTTTATATAATATAAAAGAATTTCCCTCTGTATTTAGAATTTAGAAGAAAGTACCTTAGTACCGAGAGATATTTGAGAAAACTTGTTTACAATTCAAAATAGACGATACATAATTAATATATCCTAACTCTTAAGTAAACGAGACAACAATGAGGAATATAAACTCTGATTAAGTAATAGAAATAATGATCAAAGGGAGCTGTAGACTGAGACGGGGTGAGAAACAATAAGTGAGAAGGAGAACTAAGAGTTAGGAAGGGAGAGTTACATCACACAGAAACATGTATGAGAACTTAAGATTATTAGAAATATAAAAACATTTACATATTTGAAAAGCTTGAACAGACTTATGAAATGTTCATGATTCATTAGAACACTAAACTTCAAGAAGGTTAAGCGCATGTGAAGGTTTATAACATTCACAATTGAGGGTTCCTAGAAAATCACCAAAATTAGAAAACTTGGAAGTACATGATCTTGAGTTCAAAGAAAGCTGCTAAAACAAGTGTCCCTTAGCTGTCCTCATACTTTCACATGAAACAGGAACTTCTTAAAACTCGCCATGAGTGAACAACCGAGGAAAAATAGGTGTCTTAGGTCACTTGCCTAGGGTACTTTTACTGTTAGGATAATTACTCTACTATCAAATCTTGTGCCAACATCATAGTCTTGTTGAAACACCAAATCTCATGAAATCTCTAAACTTAATCTCTCGGGCAGGCATTTAAGTGGCCTAGCTTCTACACTTTAAGCAGTATTTAAATTGGCTAGCAGATTGAGATATTTTAGCTCTTCATAAATTGTTACATATTTCAGGAACTATTGAAGTTGATACTGCACAATTTTCAGGGTGACTTACCAATTATCTAGAATGTCCCTAGGTGTAAATAGTGGATACTTCTAGATGATTCGAAAAGTTGATATATTTGTATTCTGATATTCGTAGCTTTCAGGATATGCTGTTTTAGGGCTGACCATCTTTTCCACAGTTTCAAAGTTCCATTGATTGTGATATTTCATGATTGAAAATTGGTAGACTGAAATTTTGAGTTCATTATTTGGAGAAAGTTTTGAATTTTGAATAATTTTGGAGGCTCTGTATAAATTGTCAGCTGTTCTGTTATCAGTAAAATGCAGGAATCTCATCTACTGGTCCTGTTTAATACATTGACACATTCTACTTCTACACTTTTCCAAGAGGCAAAATATTCTTCTTAGACATAATGTTACTTTCTGCACTATTGGCCTGACTAGCAAAACTGCTTAAACTACTTTCTTCCTCTGCTAACAGAGCACTTTGTTTTGTACCCAGAAGACCATGTGAAGGCCCTACCTTTTTTCACGGTAGTGGTACTTCCCCTGACAAAATTCACCTTCCTCTTCTTGTGTCCGCTGTATCAAAAAGTTTAAATTCATAGGATAGAGAGCAGTCGTGATCAACGTACCTAGAAGTTGACAGTTCGTATTTTGTTTCAACTGAGGCCATAGGACTCCAATGACACATAAAGCGACAAGCTTACAAAATATTTGTTGTGAAATATAGATGGTCAGGAAGATCAGTGCTTCTAGAACTCACTGGTATGCAATTTCCATAAATGCATGACAGATACCTTACAAACACTGCTCTGGCGTAGTACTGTGTGGGCTGTACACATCTATGGTGCACTGCCACAATGGCTACTAACTATACAAATGCACACATAACATAGAACCAGTCTAGGAGATTAAGCAGCATTGGATAGAGCCAACACTTGTGTGGGTAACCACATGCTGTTGACTAGGGAAGGATTGGAAAAGAACGGACTACCCTACCATAAGTAAATGAAGATGTTCCGAGCAAATTGAGTATGCAATTTGGGTCGTGTAGCTGTGGCTTAGTTGGGGGCACTGATTAGATTGTAAATGTTCAGGTGTGGATAAGTTGTTTGGTTTGATTGATCAAATCTTGTTTGTGTAACTTGTGATTTTTTTCATTTTATTTTTTGCTGCCACCATTCAGACATTGGTGATGGTGATTATTGTTATTTTAAGCAGATGTGCAATTATGTAACGATCCCATCTAAACACAAATCAGAGGGGGAAAAAAAGATGAGAACGAGGATATCGACCAAAGAAAGGAAAGGACCACAAAGGGCACGGAAATTAAAGCGTTTGTAGGCTTCGCAAACCTAGCAGTGTTTATCAGAAGAGAACAAGTGAGCCGAGGGAGGTTGAATAGAAAAGAAAAAAGTGACGAGGCTGACACAAGTAAGTGGAAGCAATGCCAGACTCGGTAAGTGACCTGTGGTCGTCAAGCACGCTTCCTAGTTGAAAGCCCCTGGTATTACCCCTTTATTTGCCACCTACAAAAGGTGCCTCCACTCACAGGAAGAATTCAGAGTAATTGAAATGACTTAGAATGAAGCATAATTGTAAACTCAAAAATTTGTTGTGTTGGTTGGAGATTTCCCCATAAAGCTTGTTCCTTAAAATTGTTAAAAATTAACCTTGAATATTGTCAAGTGCTACTGGGACAATGATGATGATGATGATGATGTACCAAGCAAATTGGCTATGCAGTTTGGGTCGTGTAGCTATCTGCTTGTGTTCAGGAGATAGTGGGTTTGAATCTCACTCTCAGAAGTTGCGAAGATGGTTTACCGTTGTTTCCCATTTTCACACCAGGCAAATGATGGGGCTTTACCTTAAGGCCATGGTCACTTCCTTCCCAATTTTAGCCCTTCCTATGTCATTCTTCTTCTTCCTGATACTTTTCTGCTTATGCAGGTCGTTCACGGAGCCTCTTCCAATCTTCTCTTTTTTTCCCATATTCTATCGTTCATCACTGTCTGCCACTGTAGTCTTCTCTGATTTACATCATTCTCCACCTTATCTCTCCATCTTGTTCATAGTCTTCCAGTTGGTCTTCTTCCAGATTCTGTCCATTCCAGAGCTCTTCTTGGTAATCTTTCTTGTCCCATTCTTTTGACTTGGCCAAACCATTTCAGCCTATTTCTCTCCATATTTTCTTTTGGAGGGTTGAACTGTAGCATGTTTCATATGGTTTCATTTCTTATCTTGTCCCTCCTTGTTTTACCCAAGTTCCCTTTTTTTTTAATAAGATGGCGACTACTGTGTGTGAGTCTGTGATATCCGTAGTAGATAATGGTGTAAGATGCAGTGAAAAATGTGGCAAATGCAGAAGAGTAGTTAAAAATGGAATTCTGTGTCGTAAGTGTGATGAATGGTACCATTTTCGTTGTGCAAATATTGTAAATAGGGCTGATATTGAAGAAAGTGAGTGGCTGTGTCCTGAGTGTAAACAAACTGAAAGTGAGGCAGAACAACAAGAAGAGAGACTTACGAAACTATAATTAAGATTTTAGGAGTGCTACAAGAGGACTTATGCGCTCTGAAACATGAAAATGAAAGCTTAAAGGACAGAATAAAGAAACTGGAAGATAAAGAAGACATTGGAGAAGAAAGATCACCGTGGACGGAAGTGACGCGTGGCCATTTTAGGCCTAATGTTAAACATATGGGAGAAACTACGTACAACTTAAAACTGGGAAAAAACTCTTTGCAGTGCCAAAATAGATCTCAGTTATTGCAGCAAGTTCCAGAAGAAGACACACCAAGTTTTCCAAATAATTTTAAATCCAGTGGAGGTAAGCTACAGAAGAAAACCAACCGAAAGTCAAGATCGCCAAAGATTCATCTCTACGCAGACAGTCAAGGGCGGGGTATGGCAGAAGGCATCAAGGATGAGCTGCAGAATCCAGAGACTGAGGTTTTAGGACTAATAAAACCAGGTGCCAAAACTGAAGACGTCCTTTCAAGTTGTGATCCTGTGTTAGAGAAGGACAATTATGTGGTGATTGTGAGTGGTACAAACGACATTGCTGCAAATGAATGTGAGGAATTAATTGGATGGTGTTATGCATCACTTGACCAAGCGCCAAAAGTAGATTTTGAGATATTGACACAAACGCAAAATCCTTTGTATTAATTCACATTTTCTGTTAAATGTGAGGTATTCTATACCAAAATGAAGACAGAAACATAAATTTTCTTCTTAATGTATAAAATTTAGGGATATTTGAAGTATATTGTCGTAATCTGAGATAATGGCGCTTGGTCACTTGATGCTTTATTGCGGTTTCCTTAGTTTTTTGTTTAGCATCACTTGACCAACAAATAAAACTGTCATTTAGTGATCGAATGGACTTTCAAAAATTCAGTGCAGTGTAAAATATGATACTTGTTAACTAATGTTATTCCTTATTTAAGTTCAGGATTAAGTTATACATAACAGAATACAACATGACATAGAAAAACATGAATTTTAGAATATAGTATAGAAATTACACTGGTGTAACATAATGCAGGATTTTAAGAATTTTCGAGTTCAAAATCCATATTTCCACAATCAGACCCATCTATATCATCGTCTATTCCAGGTTCACTAAACAGGTCCTTATAGAAAGGCTTAGCATCGTTGGGAATTCGCTTCATGAGGGAGCGCAGGTCGTTCAGCTTCGCTTCTGAAACTGGTTTTCCATTGGGCCATAACGGAGTGAGTAGACCATGTAGAGCTGATCCATTTTCATTCTGAAGCCGGCGACGAACTTAAATAGATCAATGAAAATTTAAGTACATTTAGTAACTCATTTAACACACCTGAAATTCGTTTACTGCAGTCAAGTGTTGTTGGTTAACTTTTGCTGGAGAGAATGTTGTGGGATCTACACCTTCAGTTGCATGTTTCTTATCAATTGGAACAGCTTCCTCTGTTGTATTATTTTCATCGATTACAAAAAAACATTTTAGGGAAAGCTAGGAAACGTGCATACACATTTTGAATTCCTTATTTACAAGTGTGCCACTCTGCAAACTATATCAACGTGGTTAGATGACTGTAGAATTTCACTGAATGTACCAAAATGTGAAACCATGATCTTTACTCTTTGACGTCCACCTCTCCCACCACCAATCTTCCTAAATGGAACAGCCATCCAATGGACGCCTAACGACAAGGCCGTGAAGTACCTGGGAGTATTCCTTGACCGTCGCTTATCATGGAAATACCATATAAATCAGAAATTAAATCTAAGTTATGCACGACTAAGAAGACTATATCCTCTCCTAAACAGGAAATCTTCCCTCAAATTTGAATGTGGATTACTTCTCTACAAATCACTGCTCCGTCCTTTATTCACCTACGCCTGTCCAGTCTGGGGAGGGGCGGCTCGAACCACTATCAGACGCCTGCAATCATTCCAAAACAAAGTTCTCCGTATCATCACCAACGCTCCTTGGTACGTCCGAAACAAACAGTTACATCGTGAACTTCAGTTAGACACTTTGGAACACGTGATTTCAATGCACGCCAAGACGTTCTTCAAGAAACTCCAAAATGTGCCTGGTGCTGTGTTCTTCGCCCTTGGAAAACGATCCACACTTCCACGACGGATTAAAAGTAGACTTCCTCAAGATCTTTTACTTTCGCCAAGAGAAGAATCTGAACATGAACAGTGAATGTTTGTGTTTATCAAAAATAAAATACATCAACGTGAACGAATTTCCGGGAATCCACATTTAGCATCATACGACCAAGTGACTGCACGCGTGTCGTGTGGTCATTTGATGCGTAATTCAGACTCAGAAATGGTGGTTGGTCACTTGATGCAAAACTTCAATTTAATGATTGTGAGGTTGGCGTTTGGTCAAAATGCATTTCCTGCGAAATCATATTGAGAATAAAAGTCCGAACCATAACCTATGTAAAGTTTACACCTTTCGCTACCAGATGGTGCAATAATCTAAAAAAATCGATTTTGGCGCTTGGTCAGTTGATGCATAACACCATCCAATTACGACTCTCAGAGGTAAGATTTCTAAACTACCTGACTCAAAAGTAGTTGTAGTAAATGTGCCACCCAGGTTTGACCTTTTAGAGGACTCATGTGTGAACAAAGCTGTACATGATGTAAATATAAAAATCAAGAGATTAAGTGAGAGTTTTAGAAATGTCCATGTAGTAGATACTTTAGGTCTTGGCAGGCAAATGTTCACTAGACATGGGTTACATCTAAATGGTAATGGAAAAGCAACTCTCTGTAGAAAAATTGCTACAATTATCAACAGAGATTTGCAAACTAATCTGTACTTAAGAAAACCCATACCACTAAACTGGCACATACAGGGAAACTTGCCAGAAAACCCAGACCCTTAAATCAAGATCTATGTTCAAGGATCTGGGTTCCAGGGAAGTTCTCAACTCATGAGTCAAACGTTACCCAATTGCAACAGTCAAGTTTTAGGGAGGAAGGAGGTCTGAGATTGCTCTTGGTAAACTGTCAGAGTGTAGTAAATAAACAATTAAAATTTGGTACATTGATGGAATCTTATGAGACTGATGTGGTGATAGGAGTGGAATCGTGGTTGAGAGAAGGGGTGGGTAATACAGAAGTATTTCCAGAAGGGTATACAGTCTATCGTAGAGACCGAGGAGATAAAAAGGGAGGAGGGGTATTTATTCTGGTGAAGGAAACTTATTGTTCGCATGAATGGTTTACTGATGAAAGGGATGAAATATTAGGGATAAAATTAGTTTGTGATAATATGAAGGAGGTGGGAATTATAGGAACATATAGGCCTGGAAGAGAGGAAAGAGACATGGAAATATTTGAGAAAATAATAGATTATACTCAAAAAAACAATAATGATACAGTAATAATTGGGGGAGATCTAAACTTGCCTGAAGTTGAATGGAATGGAGCTGCAAGTGAAGCCCATGAACAGAAACTGGCAAATAAGTTAATTTGGGAGGGAGGATTTACACAAGTAGTACAAGAACCAACTCGTCTCAATAACTTACTAGATGTATTCTTGATTAAACCATGGGAAATTGTTGATAAAACTGAGGTAATTGAAGGAATAGGTGACCATAAGGCTGTAATAATGGATGTAGGACTGGTACCAAAAAGGCTTAATAAGAGGGTCACACAAGACAAGAAATTGTACAGAAAAACTAAAGTTGATGAATTTGGGACTTACCTTAAATCACAATTCAGTTGTTGGATAAGTGAAGGGAGTAATGTGGACACACTTTGGGCTAAATTCAAAGGAATCATTTGGGAAGGAGAGAAGAGATTTGTACCTGTTAAGAAGGGTAAAATGACCTCAGACCCTGTTTATTACACAAGGGAAATAAGAAAATTAAAAAGAAAATGTAGAATAGTAAACAGGAAAATCAAAGAAGGTAGGGAGAGTAGAGAAACTAGAAAACAGCTAATGAGGGAACTGAATAGAGTGAAAAAGGAAGCAAAAGAGAATTATATGAATGACATTCTTCAAGAGGGTAATGACCACAAAGGGAAATGGAAAAAGCTGTATTCATATATTAGGAATCAAAAAGGAAAAGGAATCCAAATTCCTACAATGGTGGGAGAAGGGGGTGAAAACAGATACTGAGAAAGCAAACCTCTTTAGTAGGGAATTCCGAGATTCAGTAGAAGATTGTCAGGACTTGGAAACCTTAACAGAAGATAGAGAGGGAGAGACACAGAGGGAAACAAGAAGCTTCTCATTCACAAATGAAGATATTTTCAGAGAAATCCAACTGCTTCAACAAGGAAAAGCAGCAGGAAGTAATCAAATTACTGGGGAGGTATTAAAGACAATGGGGTGGTATATAGTGCCTTAATAAAAATTTCTCTTTGACTATGTCATAAATAATAGTGTGATACCAAAGGAATGGAAAGAATCTATAATAATACCAATTTATAAAGGAAAGGGTGATAAAAGGAAACCAGAGAACTACAGACCAATCAGCCTGACCAGTATAGTTTGTAAAATACTGGAGAGTTTAATAGCAAAGTACATCAGAGGGATATGTGATGATAAAAATTGGTTCATGAGGAGCCAGTATGGATTTAGAAAGAAATTTTCTTGCGAGGCACAACTGGTGGGATTTCAGCAGGACATATCAGATCAGTTAGATTCAGGAGGCCAGTTAGATTGCATAGCCATAGATCTTTCCAAAGCCTTTGATAGAGTGGAACATGGAATATTATTAAAGAAATTGGAGGGAATAGGATTGGATGTAAGGGTTATACGTTGGATAAGAACATTTCTAAATTCAAGGGTTCAGAAAGTCAAAGTTGGAAATAATATATCCCAGGAAGAGAAAGTCTGGAAGGGAATTGCACAGGGTAGTATAATCGGTCCGTTACTTTTCTTAATATACGCAAATGATTTAGGGAACAATATAACATCGAAGATAAGATTGTATGCAGATGACATAATTGTTTATAGGGAAATAAATAACATTGAGGATTGTTCAGAATTACAAAGGGACCTTGACAGTATCCAAGAATGGGTTGAAGAAAATATGAAGATTAATGGAGGCAAATCAACTGTTACAACATTTACAAACAGGAGCTTTAAAACTGAATTTGAATATACTTTGGATGAGGTAGTTATCCCAAAAGATGGTAAGTGCAAATACTTAGGTGTGAGATTTGAAAGTAATTTGCACTGGAAGGGTCATGTTGATGACATTGTTGGGAAAGCATACAGATCGTTACATGTCATAATGAGACTACTTAAAGGATGCAACAAAGAATTAAAAGAAAAAAGTTACTTAAATATGCTTCGTCCATTATTGGAATATGCAAACAGTGTTTGGGATCCTCACCAAGAATACCTAATAAAAGAACTAGATGGTGTGCAAAGGAAAGCAGCAAGGTTTGTAACAGGGGATTTCAGGAGAAAGAGTAGTGTATCAGAAATGTTAAAGGAACTTGGGTGGGAAACTTTAAGTAAGAGAAGGGAGAAAACTAGACTTATAGGATTATATAGAGCCTATACAGGAGAAGCAGCATGGGGAGATATCCGTGAGAGGCTTCAGTTGGAAAATAATTATATTGGTAGAACTGACCACAAGTACAAAATTAGAAGGAATTTTAGCAGAAGCGATTGGGGTAAATTGTCTTTCATTGGGAAGGGCGTGAAGGAGTGGAACAGTTTACCAGGGGTAGTGTTTGATCCTTTTCCAAAATCTGTACAGATATTCAGAAGAGAATAAATAACAACAGAGATAATAAATTAAATGTTAGAGGGCATTTGACCAGTGCAGGATATTGTAAATAATAAATGTGTGTGATTAAATTAATTCCATCCCCTGGTCTAAGGAGTTTGGACAGCCCAAGTAGGGGACTGCCTGTAGGGGTGAAGTACAGTGGGGACTTCGAGGGCCCTGGGACCGCTACGGTAGCTGTGAAGGCCCTTCAGGAACTCTGAAAAGTGGTGGCAAAAGGGGCTCTGGTTAAGACGCAGCACGTCGTTATGCTACTTAGGTTCCAAAATGGGTAAAATATAAATATGTAAATAAATTCAGTGTTAATTTTAATCTTATACCAGTTGTATAGTATTATTAGAAGTAATTTCACATACCGTACTGTATATGAGTTGACTATGTTTGTAAGATGATATAAGTAGAATTTTGTAAACAATATAAATTTATTAAGGATGATGTGTGTGTTTAATAGAAAAAATTATTAGCGTAAATTGTATAATAATGTATTCTAGGAAAATTTTCTTTGTCTCCTGTTAATTTAAAATTTAGTGCTTGACAATAATGTATTTTAGTGTACCATTTGCCACCGAGGTAGACACCTCATTTGCAAATAAAGAGATTTTGATTTGATTTTGATTTGATTTGAAAGCGCATGTCTGTCTCTTGTAATCTTATTCAGATTTTTTTTTTTTGTCCAAGTCCAACATTCTGATCCATAGGTCAATATTGGCAAATAATATGATTTATATATCATGTATTTTGCTGTGGTAGGTACTTTCCAACATGTACAGTAATTATGTCTGATACACAGTAATAAAATTTTGAGCAATTTCCTATCCTCTCTGAAATTTCTTCCTTGATTTTTCCTTTCCCAGTTAGCTTACTTCCTAGGTAATTAAAAGCATCTACTTCTTTAAGAATGTTTCCATTACATCTATCATCCTTCATTCTTTTGTTTTCTGTACTGATTTTCATTACCTCATGTTTTGTTAAACTTATTTCCATGCCTGCTTCTTCACTTGCCCTCTGCAGGTATTTAGTTGCTCTTCCAATTTTTGTTCATTTTCTTCCCATATCATTACATCATCTGCATGTGCTATGACTTTCATATCATTTGCTGTTGACCCTTGGCAAACTTTCCTCATAATGTTGTCCATCACTATATTAAAGAGCACTCACTGGTGAAAGTACACTTCCTTGTCGAACTCCTCTGTCTGTTCTAAACCACTCTGATTTTTTGCCATCTATTATAACACAGTTCAGACATTTGTTATACATGTTTCTAATTCTGAATTGCATTTCTCTTGACGGTTCCATTCTATTCAGCCCTTGCCATATCTCTTCTCTTCTAACCGTGTCATAAGCCTTTTGTATATCTATGAATGCAACTGCGATGTCTTTCCTAAATTCCCATTTCTTTTCTACTACTTGTATAGCTGTAAATATGGCATCAATAGTTGATCTTCCAGGTCTAAATCCTTGTTGTTCTTCTCTTAATTGTGAATCTGTCTTGTTCTTGATTTTTTTATAAGATTATCCTTTCATAAATCTTCATGCAATAACACAGTAATGCTATTCCTCTGTAGTTCTCACAGAGTGCTTTATTGCCTTTTTTTTTAAAATAGGTACAATAATTGCCTTTGTCCAATCATCAGGAATCCCTTAACGCTGTTAAACCAGTTTGTGTCAGTACACCGTAAAAAAATGTAGCAAAAATGAGTAGTCGTAGATGTGTTGGTAGCATTCATAGTGTTTATTTACTATGATTCATATTATCTCCGAGGCTGATATTTATTTGGTAACTAATTTTATGTTGGCTCCAATAAGTTCATAAAATGAATTGCTTATTGTGGTATTGTGCCATGAAGGAAATGGTTGAGTGACATTGTCTCTGGCTTCTCGCCAAACCGGCTGTGGTTTAAATCCTGGCCAATGTATGTGGTAATTTTGAAATGAAAAGTCACGTCCCTGTGGTTCAAATTTCACCTAAAACTGGAGTTCTCATTGCCATGATCATGATATCAGGTCACATAATACTACAAGCATGCTTGTGTTTGGTATTACTAAATATAATGAATCTTTTCCTCATTCCACAGCAAGACAAAGGCTTTGATCGCCACTTGTTCGAAAGACAGATGAGTGTAATGAGGGGGCAGATCTTGAACTTAACTCAGGCCCTCAAGGATGGTAAAAGTCCTGTACAGCTTGTCCAGATGCCTGCAGTAATTGTAGAGAGGTAAGTGATTTTTAATTATGTATCCTTATTGTTGTGAATTTTAGAATGGGACGTACTATAATTGACATTGTGAAACCAGTATTTTATTTTAATGAAATCCTAATTACAGGATAATTTTCATGTTGTAAGATGTAGTAAGGGGAATGATTTTAAAGCAGTGCGTCTGCTGTTTAAACTAGAATCTGTGGAGTGAAGACGAATGCAGTTCGGGAAAATGGTCATCTGTTACAATGATCAGTGTATTGCTCAAGGCTAAAATTGCTGTCCCAACAGAAAAATCAGTAGTTGCATGTCCTCACTCCTCTTGTGCTGCTTCTGAACTTACCCCTATTTGAAATATTATTATTTGGAATTATTCTACTGCCTCTTCTGTTTTATCACTCAGTTATCTGCAAAAATTATCTCAAGCTACTAGTATCTAAAGTCCTCAGCCCAGAAGTTGGTTGGCTCCCCAACAGTCCCACCATTGGCCATCATACAGGGTATAATGTTCGGCTCCATGGCTAAATGGTTAGCATGCCGGGGGTCCCGGGTTCGATTCCGGCCGGGTTGGTGATTTTAACCTTCATTGGTTAATTCTGGTGGCTCAGGAGCTGGGTGTGTGTGCCGTCTTCATCATTAGAATTTATCATAGGTAGGACCCCATCCTCATAGACGTGCAGGTCACCTATACGGCAGCAACGGACATGGGTCCAGAAAGGCTTTGTTTCCACAATTTTCTACAATTCTACATAGTACATTAATCATGGAAAACACACACAAACAGAATGTACCAGCATACCACATGAAACGCTTTCTTACGTGAAATGTTTCTACATGTGAGGAATGGTCGTGAACGTTTGGCCGTACCTTATTGTTATACACTGTAAATGGCCTCCTCTGTTCCGGTTAGGGCCGTTTTCTCCAAATGAGTTTAAACTAGGTTTAATTTAATCTGGTTTAAGTCTGAGTTTAAACTAACATTCATTTCACTCACATTGGTTTAAACTTGGTTCAAAGTTAAACCTTCTATATAGTAGGTTTAAACTGCTGTTTATATTCAGCCTTATTGACATTTTATTAACGCATCTGCGATTTTTCTAGTAGAATGGTTAGTTTTGACTACCAGTACTGCAGTACTTAAATAGAAAACATACTAAAATTAGAACGTAGTATTAGCATTAGAAAAATGGAAAAATTTATTGAAGTCTTTGATTAAATAGGAAATAATTCTGATGTGCAACTGAGGATAAGAAGCTGCACTCCAACAAATGTTGACAAATCTGGAAAATCGGATGCAAGGGAGTTTTTTGATGGTTATAATTCATAAGCGAACAGCAGGGATTGTCTTGTATCAAGGAAGGATTCATTTAAAACATGAACTGTACGAAATAATGCTATTTCGCTAGAAGCAATGATTCTGGTTACTTTAAGATATTATAGAGCAGGCATTTTTCTCATTAACAACGGGGACCACAGGCCTTAAATTCCACTCTCCTTGCAATATTAAATAAAATACTGTTAATGGCATGAATACTGTAATGTGAAGCATAAAAATATTCGTACATAAGTGGTGTAATACGTCCACTCTCCGTGTGGTGTCTGATGGCTGTTGTCGTTAAAGTGTTAGGTCAGCATCGTCCGAAACCGAAATAGGCAGTTTGAATCCAGGTGGTCGAAAATATATTTTCCATCAGAATATTGGCCAGCACGGTAGGAGAGGTGGTGGTATACAATTCCTAATGGCTAGATTGCGTGCCAAAAGCCTGGATTCAATCCTGAACCTCTCTGCCGTGTTTATATGGAGTGGGGGTATTGACGCTGGTGATGGTGATTCGTCCATCGGATGGCGATGCTAAGCCCTGAGTAGAGCCCTTGGTGCTATTCGGATAGCAGTAGGCTATGTCGACACCGGGTTTACCCTCCCCATTCCTAATAATAATACTGTTTCTACGTCGCACTAACTACTTTTGACCGTTTTCAGAGACACCGAGGTGCTGGGATTTTGTCCTGCTTGGGTTCTTTTACATGCCAATAAATCTACCGACACGAGGCTCAAGTATTTGAGCCCCTTCAAATACCACCGCACTCAGTCAGGATTGAACCTACCAAGTTGGGTTCGGAAGGCCAGCGCTTCAACCGTCTGAGCCACTCAGTCCCCTTCATACTATCATATATATGGTACTTCGATAAATATTTATGGGATCAGAAAAATAATAAACTGTTCATGCTTGCTAGTAAACTAGTTTGTTCGTTTGTAATCTGTTTACCCTCCAGGGTCGGTTTCTCCCTCAGACTCAGCGAGGGATCCCACCTCTACCGCCTCAAGGGCAGTGTCCTGGAGCTCCCGACTCTGGGTCGGAGGATACAACTGGGGAGGATGACCAGTACCTTGCCCAGGGGGCCTCTCCTGCTATGCTGAACAGGGGCCTTGTGGGGGGGATGGGAAGTTTGGAAGGGATAGACAAGGAAGAGGGAAGGAAGCAGCCGTGGCCTTATGTTAGGTACCATACCGGCATTTGTCTGGAGGAGAAGTGGGAAAACACAGAAAACCACTTCCGGGATGGCTGAGGAGGGAATCGAACCCCCCTCTACTCACTTGACCTCCCGAGGCTGAGTGGACCCGTTCCAGCCCTCGTACCACTTTTCAAATTTCGTGGCAGAGCCGAGAATAGAACCCACGGGTGACTGCTAATTACACTAACCACTACACCACAGAGGCGATAGTAAGCTAATAATAAAATAAATTATAGTTAAGAATGTTTCATTCTAACTATTGCCAGCATACCAGCAATAGAAATATTAACGCTATAGGAAGAAGAGTATTATGCATACAGTACTACATACCGCGAACTAGGTTATGTTATGAACGAGTATAGAATCAAGTAATACATCCTCACTGGTCTGTCTGCTGGATCAGAGGTTGCAGGGTTGATCTCAGCTGAGGGCGATGGATTTTTGTTTACTTGAAATTCACATAAATGTTGATTTTCTGAGGAAAGGAATATTGCTAAAAGACCAGGATTTTAATATTTCAAAGTTCCTGTGTGCTCCGTAAAACAACACAGATATCAAAAAACATGTATTAGACCCACAATACTTGTTTACGGTAAAGCATATTAGGAAATAATAAGAAATAAAAGTGCTCTCCAAGAAATTGTAGACAACAATGGGTAAAATTATACGACGCAATACTTCGCACAAATGTAAACTATTTATTTATAAGTAGAGCTAATATCCCGCTAAATTTCTACTTTATTCACTACGTACAATAGCATTAATTCACTACAAACGGCTGATATTAATACAAAAATGTCGGTCAATGAATTACTTGGCTCTGATTGGCCAGATCCAATCAACCATGCCTTCGACTATTCTTTCAGTGCAGCCATCGCTAGCGCAGACTTGACATCATTAGTCTAAATGGGCGAGCTGTCGTTTAAACTAAACGAGTGTCAGAAATTTGTGGAGAAAATAGACGCAGGTTTAAACTGGGTACTAAAGTTAAACGGGTTTAATTTATACCAGGTTTAACTTGATTTGGAGAAAATGGCCCTTAGCTTAATATTGATGTTGTTCTCACATTTTAGGTAGACCCTTGGGATAAAGAGTTTGACTAGTTGCTTCAGCAACTAGTGTTACCCATTATCGTCTGGAATTGCTAATATTTTGGTTACCGGACTTGATCTTTCTCCAAATATCTTCCATTTGATTAACCAGTCATAATTTGTTCAGTTTCTTTGTGCCATACATTTCACTACCAATGTTATTTATTCTGGAATATTTCTACACCCTGTGTATTTCTTAAACTGTATTTTCTACTGTCCTTGCTTAGATAATTCATATGTATTTTCTAATTTGAGAAGGAACTCATTGCCTGAGGAAGTTAGGAATTCATTATACAGAATGTTTCAAAAAAGACTACACATATTACAAAGTATTATTTTGTCAAAACTATTGACCGCTGCGCTACGGCTCGGTTATTGGAGGAACGAATACATTGTCTAGTTTATGTTCATTTTCGCCAGATGTTGGTTGTCTTCTGTTTTGTTTGGTTACCGACAAAAGTTTCACTTCGATGTAAAATGGCTACTCTGCGGCAGAAATCATTTTGTGTTCTCGAGTTTGCAAAGTGTAATTCCGTTTTCACAATACAAGGACATTTCAGGTTGAGGTACCAAATTGATCCTCTGAATGGATGGGACATTCGCAGATGGTATCGACAGTTTGTAGACACAGGAATTGTATGTAAAAGAAAGAGTCCAGACTGCCCTCATGTTTCTGAAGAAAATGTTGCACAAATTCAAACTGCTTTCCAATGTAGTCCTACAAAATCAACTCGTGTCAGTCTGGAATTAGAACTGCCTACAACAACAATTTGGTATGTTTTGAGAAGTCGGTTGGTTGTGAAGCCATACAATTTTACAGCTGTTACAGGCTTTGCATCCTGATGACAGACGCAAATGTGTGACATTTTGTGACTAGATTCATAATGCATAATTCATAATGATAACTCTTTCACAAAACGCATCTTGTTCAGAGATGACAATATAACAAAACTTGTGTCAGAAATGGTCCATCTTGTCAGTACTATACTATGTAATGTTTACATTACATTTTTTAGGAGAGGAACTATTTTCAGACTTAAGGTGAATTCTTAGTAGATCCGAGAGAATCGCTGGACAGGTGGAAGGAATATTTTGAAAATCTTTTCAAACGTGAAAGGAAATCTTTCTGGCGACATCAAGAATATCCAAGCTCATTGTGTGGAGGACAATGATGTTGGTGAAATTACGCTTGAGGAAGTGAAAAGGATGGTAAATAAACTCCACTATCATAAAGCAGCAGTAACATTCGAAAGTAGACTTGAAATGGTGAAATATATTGGGAAGGCAGAAATGAAATGGCTTTGTAGTGTAGAGGGGCTGTCAGGATCAGATTTTCAGTATGGTCCAGGTAATGGAAAAATGCTTATGAGGGGATAGACAATTACGTTTCATAAATCTAAAGAAGGCATATTCTCAATATTAGTAGGGCATTCTTTTGACCGATTCTTGTTAGAAACCAGAAATACATGTTCTTTGTGTTGTTCACTTCCTTGAACTTGGTTATGTACTCATTGTAAATGTAGAACTGTGGGAGTGTGTTGAAGAGAAATTGGCAGGATTGATTGTAGTTTGTAAAAGCATGGAGAATGAAACCTTGCATGAACGTATAAACTGTGTTTACTCGTGTAGATGACATCCTGTTGTTATTATTGTTGGTATAAGGATCAGTGACACGGGTAGTGTGAGAGTGTCTAATCCAACATTTAATTTGGTGATCCTGACGTGATGAGTATAACTGTACGTGCCACAATGGAGAATTTGTGTAAGAAACAGAAACCTGTGAGGATATCATTCACATAAACTTCTCGACTTTTACTGGATGAGCTAAATAAAGATGTGATAAATGACGATGATGGTAGGTTAATGTCAGTCAAATTGGAACGGTTATTTCAAGAACTTTTGCTGTTTGATGAGTAGATACTGAACTTGGATTTGCAGGAAGAAGGGAGTGATAAGAAAAATGAAGATGAGTATACCAACATTGAAGAATATAGGGATAAACTGGACACTGTGAGATTCAAAATAGAAGCACACACTCAGGAGTTAGGTGTAACCCAAGGAAATGACAGGTTTGAAATTGCATGTTCTGTTGAGTCACATAAAAAAAATGAAATTACCAAAAATAGATTTGGTTAAATTTAGCGGTGACATAAAGGACTGGCTTTCCTTTTGGAGTCGGTTCCATAGAAACCATGAAGATAAAGACATAGCAGCGGAAGACAAATTCCAGTACCTGATCCAGGCAACAGTTCCAGGAATAAGAGCACGAGAAATCGACAGCTATCCACCGACTGCAGAAAACTATCAGAAGGCAGTGGATGGACTGACTGAAAGGTTTGGTAACAAGGAGTTGCTGGCAAAGTTCTACATCAGGGAGCTCCTAGGTTTTTTCATTAAAAATGCCACCAGTGTGAAAGGTAAGGGATATACTTTACAATTGTACGATAAACTTCTGGAATCCATTGAAGGACTTTTGACAAGCATGCGGCAATTTTATTTCCACTTGTTGAATCAAGCATTCCAAGGGAGCTTTTGAGAATCTAGATGAGTAGTAGTTCAAATGTGACTCAGGCAAGTGATTACAGTGAAGATGTTGCTAGAATTTCTAAAGGCTGAGGTACAAGGGGAGGAGAGGATAATGTTAGCTAAAACTGGGTTTAAATTGACTCATAGATCAGGTAAAACATCTGATGAAAGCAAAGAAGCAGAGGATGAAGGTGTACCTACTGCATATAATCTGTTGACTGGCAAAAAACAGACTAAGCGATCAAATGTTTGTGTGTTTTGTGAGAAGTTTCATGAGAGTAAGGAGTGTTTTAAAGCACAAAGGATGTGTCTTAGGGAAAAGACGGACATGTTAAAATCGAAACAGGCTTGTTTCACATGTTTAAAATCCAGACACAGATATGTACGGTGTAATGCTCACCGAAATGTTTGATCTGTGGGGAAAAAACATTATCGGATAATGTGTTCTGATCTGGCTAGAAATAACGAAAAATCAGTATTGTCAAAAGAGAATAGGAGGGAAAACACGAGTGTCATTGGAGCAAACCACTGTTCTCCAGATGTCCTGCTGCAGACTCTAATGGTAGTTATCACAGCTAAGGGTTTTCATCGTGTGGTAAGGGGATAATAGATACTGGATCTCAGCTTTCCTATATTCTAAAGAAGACTGCTCTGGAAATGGCTTGTTGTTGTGTTGGACCTGAAAATCTGATCCAAGTTTCTTTGGGGGAATCTCGTCACAAAGACAAGTACACAAGAGATATAGAGTATCACTTCAGAATATGGCAGGAAATTATTCATGTGAGATTGAAGCATTAGATCAAGTTTCTATATGTGGTTCAATGCCTCGCATTAATCAAAGTGCTTGTCTGCAAGAATTAAAGGAGAAAGGCATTGTAGTCTCCGACACTGGAGCTGGTCTTCCTACTATTGAAATTTTAATTGGAACTGATTATGCAGGAAGCTTGTTCACGGGAAATATTGGAGGACTACAGTGTGGCTTAGTGGCACAAGAAACTCATCTTGGCTGGATGATACTGGATTCATCGCGAAATACAGGGCATGGTAACACGGCTAACCTGGTAACATCCTTACTAACACATAGTGAAGATCTGGCAAGACTCTGGAAGTTAGATGTGCTCGGGATTACAGATCCAGCAGACAGGAAAAACATAGAGGAGGTGGAGTTAACAGTTCCGAATCACTTCAATAGGACAGTCGCTGTTAACGAAGATTGTAGATATGATGTCTGCCCACCCTGATGTGAAAGAAGAGAGGATTTTGAAAATAACAGAATGCTGGCAGAGAAAAGACTTGCATCGATGACTTCAAAACTCGTCTCCAAGAACAGATACGAAGAATATCATTCAGTACTACAAGACTGGCTACAAGAAAGTATCATTGAAGAAGTTGATGAAGACATAGGAAAGAAGCAGGGATACGTTACGCCTCATCGTGGAGTTTTCAAGAGTGATTCAGATCTGTGGGGAAAAAACATTATCGGATAATGTGTTCTGATCTGGCTAGAAAAAAACTCTAATAAGAAGTTCTAACTTTCTTTTCAATGAACAAGAACAACAAAAACTTTTTAACATGAACCCTAGTATTCCGACAGCCAGAGCCTTACCAAAGATTCATAAGAAGGACATTCCAATACGCCCTATCATAAACTGTAGAAACAGCCCCACCTATAAAGTATCAAAATTCATTCACGGCTTTCTAAAAAAACATTACGTATTCAATAATAAACATCCTTTAAAAAATTCATTCACTTTTTGCGAAATTTTTAGCAAGTTTAAGCTGCGACCCAATCACTCAATGTGCTCCTATGACGTCGTAAATATGTACCCAAACATCCCTACCAAAGAAACTGTAAGAATCATCAGTGATAATATCAATAAACACAGCGGCCTTAGTAAGATGGAAATTGAAGAATTCATGAAGATATTAAATTTTGTCTTAAGCAACAACTTTTTCTCTTTCAATGGAAAGTTTTACCAACAAAAAGGCTTAGCGATGGGCGACCCTCTTTCTGGCATCTTAGCAGACATTTATATGGACACAATAGAACACACAAAAATTATAACACAAATAAAAGGCGTATGTTTATGGCTGAGATTTGTAGACGATACTTTCATAATTTTTGACCAAAATGTCACTAATAGTGATGTGATCTTGGAGTCCCTAAATAAAATTGACCCCAATGTTAAGTTTACTAAAGAGGATGAGGTTAGGAACTCATTAAACTTTTTGGACTTAACTATTACACGTGGACATAATACCTTCGATTTTCGAATATACAGGAAACCTACACACTCTCCCTTAACTATTATGAATTCATCCCTACACCCCAAGTCCCAAAAACAAGCCTCTTTCTATAATTTAATTTATAGAGCTTTAAAAATTCCTCTTTCTCCCAACAATTTAAAAATTGAACTGAAGTACATAAGGAATCTTCCTCAACTCAACGGGTTTAAAATAGATATGGTCAACCGTTTGATTAATAAAATCAAAATTAAATTGTCCACTAACCTCCTCCCAGAAAAACCTAAAAAAAACTAGTTACGCCACATTTACATATAACAACCCAGCCGTCCATCAGATCGCAAATACTTTAAAGAAGCACAATATCAGTATAGCCTTCAGGACAGTTAACACCAATCGAAACATATTTTTTAACCACAACAAGGTCAATCACAATAGCAACCATTACTCAAGGTCCGGCATATATAAACTAACATGTACACAAGGTGATTTTTCTTATATCGGACAGACTGGCCGGAGCTTTAACACGAGATATCTGGAACATTATAACGCTCAAAAACACAATAAGTACTCAGCGATGAGCCAACATATGAGAGAAACGGGCCATCACTTTACATCCATAGAGAAAGATCTTACCATCATTAGAAGCATAGGTAAAGGAAAATTAATGAATGAACTGGAAAATCTACACATCTTTTTAGACCAAACCTACAATAAAAATAAAAATCTCAACGACGTCAATGAAATTAAAAATCCTTTGTACGAATTAACACCTAGATTAATTAATATCGCGAATTCAGATCAAAACAAAATCCCTCAATTATTTAAATCTCCACACTCATATGCTTCATCCACCATGCCAAAAGTTAAACCCGCCCATATCGCTTCTAGAAATTCCCCTCCAGCAACAGCACACACGCCCATAGACCAGCCTACCCCCACTCTCCCTCCATGCCCCGCCCCTCCATTACCGCACCAGTACAACACCAGGAGTAGAAATGGTGATAAGACAGGTGCTGCCGGAACAGACAGGTCCATCTAGTATTAATTGAACAAGTAAGTCATTTTACAGTTAAGAGGTGTTAATTTAATACATTTTATCATAACGCGTGCTCTAAATTCTTAATTCAAAATTATTTTTCTACTTCATTACAGATATTCTTAAGATCCCTCCCAAAGACCAAGCAACACATCAACGGGAACAATTTTCACACAAGATTGTATCAAGTGTCTAGGATGTTTCTTCTCAATTAAGCAGCAGCCTAAAACTATGAAACAGCTTAATATTGTACTCTTGTCAATTCCTTGACGTTACATGAGACCCAAAGTCAAGACGCTAACAGTTTCATTCACAACGTACTTGACCAGTCTACCTACAACAATCGGCTTTTTAAATCTCCACTTGTGCATGACAACACATTTAAATATTAGTTACGTCAAGAACATGAAAATGAAAACCGTGGGTCAAATAAGCCCCAGTTTTAATATCACCCTTTCTCAAGACTTATGATTTTTAAAAAAAGATCCGTTTCATTTTATTTTTATTTTTGAACATTTTAAGTTAACCAGAATAGAACTGCCAAGTTAAAACACATTTAATTTAAATTTATATTTTCAATCTTGACCAACCTACAAGCAACAATCAGTTCAAATCTCCACTTATTGTTGACGACACATCCTGTCACCAGACACGGTACGTCAAGAACTTAATATGATATAGGGGTCACATAAACCCCGATATGTAATCCTCTTTACCGAAAAGAAGATCCATTTTAGTTTTGGACATTTTTCATATTAGATAGATTAGGACCAAAAAACTTAACTGTATTAACTTATGTTACCCATCTTAAGAGTTCGTTAATGTTTGTATATATTGTATATAATGTATATATTGTACATAGTGTATATATTGGTATGTTTATATTGGTTAAAAAGGTCCCAAACCTTGACCTAAAGGTTGTTTACAGGCTGAAGATGCCCAAAATAATGGGTGAAACATGTACCTGACCAAATAAGTCTACATAAAATCATGTAGATAATAACCACATTAAACGTGGAAAGTATTGAATTAGGTGGTTTTTTTATTAAATTATCCTTGATATCTATGCCTGATTCAACTATGACGTGCAGACCAGTGTTTGATGCTTCCAGTAAACACGGAGGAAAGCTAGCCCTAAATGACTGTTTGGAGAAAGACCCTAACTTGCTGGAACTTCTGTCATCCATCGTGCTGCAATTTCAAGAAAAGGAAATAGTAGTGTCGGATATCAAGAAGGCCTTCCTGCACATCTCGGTGAATGAAGTGGATCATGATATCTGAAATTATTTTGATGGGATGGTGACGCGACCAGGAAGATTAAGATTGTTTGCCACTGTCACATATTTGGTGTAAATTGCAGCCCGTTCATGCTCAGAGCTGTTATAGAGCATCATCTTAATTGTCCTTCTGGGTACCGTGAAGCTGCAGAAAAGCTCAAGCATTTGTTTTATTTGGACAACTGTGTTACTTCAGTCAGTACAGAAGAAGAATTAAACAGTTTTATTCAGGAGGCTTCTCTTTTGGTGGCCATGGCAAAGTTTCAGTTAAGAGGTTGGGCGAGTACTGCACTAAATAAAAGCGATGCGATCCCAGAAACCATACTGGTACTCTGATTACTGTGGATACTGATTACTATGGACAACTGATAGCCTGTCTTGTGTAGGGAAAGTACAAAATATAGTAACATCTGTAACAAGAAGAAAGAGTTTGTCTGTCTGTCGGGCAGTATTAGATCCTGTAGGACATACGTGTCCTGTCACTGTTGTACCAAAAAAACTATTGCAGGAAAGTTGGAAAGAGAAAGCAAGTTGGGATGCTGAGGTCTCAGAAGATCTGCAAAGAAACTTTGAAAGATGGTTGTAAAAATTGCATTGTTTGGCTGATGTTGAAATTCCTAGACGACTTACTTCGAGCAGTGATCAAACATCATACACTTTACATGTCTTCTGTGATGCTAGTGCTTCAGCCTATGCTGCTGTTGTATTTTTAAGATGTGAAAGTAATTGTGGGACGACAGTGCAGTTGTTACTAGGTAAGTCACAAGTTGCACTGACGAAGAAAGTAACTATGCCTAGACTAGAACTGTTATCTTGCTGCATTGGTGTCAGACTACTAGTCGCTCTCAAGAACAGTTTAGATGTCATCGAGACCCCTCAATATTGTTGGACTGATGAAATGAAATGGCGTATAGCTTTTAGAGCCGGGAGTGTCCGAGGACAGTTCGGCTCTCCAGATGTAGGTCTTTTGATCGGTTTCCCGTGGGCGACCTGCGCATCGTGATGAGGATGAAAGTATGATGAAGACGACACATACACCCAGCCCCTGTGTCAGTGAAATTAACCAATTATGGTTAAAATTTCCGACCGTGCAGGGAATCGAACCCGGGACCCCTGTGATCAATGGCCAGCACGCTAACCATTTAGCCATGGAGCCGGACTACAAAGAAATTAAAGATATAAAGGGAAGCTAACAGTGGAAGAAATAGAAAGGGCTGAAAAGAGCTTATACGACTGGTACAAGAGGAAACGTTCACCAAAGGAAGGGTTTCTAGTTTGAAATATGTGTCTTCAAGGATGCAGAAGGAACCCTGCAAGTGAAGACAAAAATTGTGGAAAGGAAGGACGATGACTTCAAATGCCCTGTTTTCTTGCCAAAAGAGCATACACTAGTTCAGGTTTTGATTCAGGAGGAACATGAAAGACTGCTTCATAGTGGAACTCGTATACTACTAGCTCATCTGCGACAGAGGTACTGGATACTGAAAGGTCGAAGAACTGTTAGAAATGTGCTTGCATCATGCGAAAAATGCAGACGACATGAAGCCAAAAATATGGTTTCAGAAGTACAATGCCCTCTCCCAGAAGATAGAGTGAAGGACGTGTCAGTGTTTGAAGTTGTGGGAACATACCTTGCAGGTCTCTTAATCCGCAAGGGAGGAAGAAGTCATGGTTTGTACCGTTCACTTGTGCCATATATAGGGCAGTTCGTCTAGAACTAATAAACACTCTGTCAACATATGGGTTTATTACGAGTCTTTGTAGGTTCATTGCATGAAGAGGAAGGCCAAAGATAATTTACAGCGACAATGGAAGTAATTTTGTTCAGAGTAATAACATGCTCAGATCCATTGACTGAAGCAAGATAGAAGATACCTCGTTGCTTTGAATTCAGTGGAAGTTCAACCCTCCTACTGCTGCCTGGTGGGGAGTTTGGTGGGAACGGGTCATCCAAACAATCAAGAGCCCTTCGTCGTATACTGGGAAGAGCATTTCTAAATTACGAAGAACTACTGAGTATAATATGTGGCTGCGAAGCTCTGATAAACTCTTGACCTCTGACTAACATGTCAGAAAATCCTGAAGATTTGAGTCCAACATGTTTCTACAAGACATGTCAAATGTGGGTACTCATGATTTGGTCTTGATAAGTGTTTATCAAAAAGGATGAGTTATATTCAGCAACTACATCAGGACTTGAAGCAATTCAGGGACAAATATCTGGGTCAGCTTGTACATTGGTGAAACAACAAAAATAAAGGAAGGGGATATCATGCTCATTGGTTGCGACCAGAAGAGGCAGATCAAGTGACCTATTGCCAAGGTGCTTGAAGTATATCCTGGAAGAGATTGTGTAGTACAAGTGGTGCGGTTGAAGAATTCTTCTGGTGAACTTACTTGGCCTTTACAGATACTCTAGTTTTTGGAAGGATCTTCACCTTCAGGTGTTAGTCCTGTCCTTGATGTTGGTGACAGTCTTTCAACCTTCATTGTCTCCACTGAGGGAGGTACAGGTTACGAAAAGCGGAAGGAGAGTAAAATTTCCTGAAAAACTGAACCATTAAGGATAGTTGATTGTTGCTTTGTGCAACAATCAAGGGGGGGAGGATGTTAGAAACCAGAAATGTGTTCTTTGTGCTGTTTATTTCCTTGAACTTGGTTATGTACTCATTGGAAATGTGGAACTGTGCGAGTGTGTTGAAGAGAAAATGGCATGATTGATTGTAGTTTGTAAAAGCCTGGAGAATTAAACTTTGTAGGAAAGTATGTTCTGTGTTGTGAACTGTTTTTATATGTGTAGATGACATCCTGTTGTTATTGTTGGTGTAAGGATCTGTGACAGGGGTAGTACACAAGTGTCTAACCCAACAATTCTTACTTCTTTTGTTTACAGTAAGATTGTGATGTTTCTTGTTCAAAATTTATTTTTCTCTGTCTAAGATCAAGTGATCTACTAATATTGAGCCTAACCATACTTTCCACCCTCCAATTGAGAATTTAACTGATGCTGTTTTTGAGGACAAGGAAACTCAGCTTGTTAGTAAAGGACCCAAACATAATTGGTCTAGTTCATATCACCAGAAGCAATATATAACCACCCTAGCTGAAGTGGAACAGGTAATAGCTCAACTCCCAGTAAATAAACTGAGATAAATATGAAGTTGAAAAGAAACTTCCAGAACTATTTAAAGATCAGAGAGTTAATATGAAGACATGCTTGCAAAAACAGTCTAACCCTCAAAATTAAAATCAGTGAGTTAGGTGTTACTATCTATTGAGAAACATGAATAGTAACTATTCCTACATGCGCTAATATCAGCAAGGATCATTTAGAGGAAATATAGTGGGTGAAAATTTGAGTGTTTACCTGAGAGCCTTTGTCAGAATACAAAAATGGGCTAACCCCTATCTGAGGATGTAGCAGGGAAGGGAGACCGATGATGTAATCTCATGCCTTCGGCAGTATGTAATGACTTCCATTCCTGATAATGTTAACCACCTGATAGTATAATTCTGATTCTTGTTTTCGTCAAAACAAGAACTTTTCTTTAGTTAGCTTTTGGATGTTTTTAGTCCATACTGGAAGATTTAATATAATAGAACAGAAATATTTAGTGCCAGGCCCACTTATTTGCCATCTGACAGAGACTTTGGCCTTATAGAGGAGAAAAAGAGGCAAGTGTCATCAATTTACATTTCAGATCAATGGATGGAACTTGTTAGGATGACTAGGGTTAAGAAGCCGTTTGCAGTGGTAAAGATGACACGTGGCATGTTTATCACTCACTTCGCCTTTACTGGATAAGATAACGAAAAGAACAGTCTCTGATTCGAAGCGAAAGGTTACATGTTGTAAAATCAGTAAAGAGGATCCATTTAGGTTATTTTTCCAGTACTCATGCTCTTCTCTTGAAGCGTATGATTTTTTTCATCTCAGAAAGAAAGTATCTGGTAGACAATCCTTCGGTATTGAACACTTACCATGCAAGTACGACAGACCTGGGCCTGTACTTCCAGCCAAAATCAAGGATATTTTAGACTTATTAGATTACATACCCCTGTGTATCGGGCATATTACAGAAATCTTACATCCAATGCATGTAGTCCCATGCAAGAAGAAGAAGAAGAAAGATTCTAAATAAAGGGTACAGATCTCTGCACATGGTTATGAGGGTGTTTATGGGTTGTAGTAAGGAAGTAAAGGAGAGTGCATATAAGTCTCTGGTAAGACCCCAACTAGAGTATGGTTCCAGTGTATGGGACCCTCACCAGGATTACCTGATTCAAGAACTGGAAAAAATCCAAAGAAAAGCAGCTCGATTTGTTCTGGGTGATTTCCGACAAAAGAGTAGCGTTCCAAAAATGTTGCAATGTTTGGGTTGGGAAGAATTGAGAGAAAGAAGAAGAGCTGCTCGACTAAGTGGTATGTTCCGAGCTGTCGGCGGAGAGATGGCGTTGAATGACATTAGTAGACGAGTAAGTTTGAATGGCGTTTATAAAAGTAGGAAAGATCACAATATGAAGATAAAGTTGGAATCCAAGAGGACAAACTGGGGCAAATATTCATTTATAGGAAGGGGAGTTAGGGATTGGAATAACTTACCAAGGGAGATGTTCAATAAATTTCCAATTTCTTTGAAATCATTTAGGAAAAGGCTAGGAAAGCAACAGATAGGGAATTTGCCACCTGGGCGACTGCCCTAAATGCAGATCAGGATGGATGGATTGATTGATTGATTGATTGATTGATTGATTGATTGATTGATTGATTGATTGATTGATTGATTTGAAGAAGAGGATCCACTTTTTGATATTCCTGATTATGATTAGGTTAAGGTACAGGAGTAAGTACCTGTAGACCAACCTCATTATTGCATTTGTTGATAAAGTACATATTATTTGTTTGTAACAACACTTTCCTTATCTATATTATATAATGTATTGTCAGAATTATTTGTATTTCCTTTCCATTTATCATAAAGTCAGGTAGGTATGTTATAAAACTAACACATGTACATTGAGTATACAACTTCCGTTAAGTTCATTTAGCTATTGGATCGCTAGTCTGCAATAAAACAACTTAAAATTGCTATGAAAAGATTTTCTTGAATGTATACTTTATGTGCAATACACCAGGTAAAATTAATACAGCATATTTCTTTTTGTTCCATTTACAAAACTTAAATTTTCTCCTTTCAAGCAAAGTGAGGGTTGGACCGTTTTTGCGAGCATGTCTTCATATGCCCCATTTATCTTCTAAAGACCTCAAAAGTCTAAAACAAAAAATAAATAACAATGATCTTATAATCACAAAGGCAGATAAAGGTAATATGTCAGTCATCATGTACAAGAAAGAATACCTAGAAAAAGCCAAAGCATTCTTTTCAAGTAACACCTTTATTAAAATTAAAAAAGATCCTACGAACTCTATTCAAAGAAAATTGAAACAGTTACTTAAGAACATCAATTTCATCCTTAATGATAATGAAATTTCTGGTTTAAGTAGTATGAGCCCAAGACTACCTTTAGCAAGAGCTTTACCCAAAATACACAAACGTGATACACCCATAAGACCGATTAATAATTTAAAAAATAGTCGTGCTTATAAAACCTCTAAATTTATTCACAATTTCTTAAACATTACACCTTTCAAAGTGGAACTACAATTAAAAATTCAGTTTAATTTTGCAAAACTACTATGAACATAAAATTGAAACCATCTTTCACCTTGAATTCATTTGTTGTTACAATATTTATTCCAGCATCTCAACAAATGACTCTTGACGTAATCAGGAACAACTTAAGGACACACAAAGAACTTAGTAATTGTGAAATTGAAGTGTTCATGCTAATTTTGGAATTTACCCTCAACAACAAATATTTTTCTTTCAATGACACAGTGTACCAACAAAAAGGTCTCCTGATGGGAGCCAGTATCGGGTATCTTAGCTGAAATTTACATGGATTATTTTGAGAAAAACAAAATTCTAAAAGATGAAAAAGGTATTGTTGTCTGGCTAAGGTTTGTTGACATCTTTGTAATTCTGGATGAACAAATCGATAGTAGTGCCAGTTTCATAGACCAGATAGGCTCTTTTATAAAATTTACATTAGAAACTGAGAATAATTAACTCAATTTTCTGGATCTAACTATCGGGAAAAAAAAAAAAGAAAAAAAATTTTTCCGAAAGCCAACCCAAACAATAAATACTATACGGAAAGATTCACACCACCCTGAAGCTCATAATAGAAGTTCTTTCCTAAGCATGTTGAATAGTGCCTTTTATTTTTGCTAGGGGCTTTACGTCGCACCGACACAGATAGGTCTTATGGCGACGAGAATAGTGCCTTTAAATATCCCCTTGTCCAAGAACTATTTTCAGAAAGAAATTAGCCTTATTTACAAAATAGCGGTAAGTAATGGTTATGCAAAAAACTACATTAATAGATTAAGTTTAAAAAATAAGAAGTAAACTTCAAACGCAGCTGAAAAGAGTATAAAAAGAGAAACTTTGCCCCATTCACCTATAATAACGGAAATATTTATCAAATCACTAACATCTTCAAGAGACTTAGTTTCAATATAGCCTTTCGTACCAGTAATAACAACCAACGTCTAATAATTAATCACCGAGCTCGATAGCTGCAGCCGCTTAAGTGCGGCCAGTATCCAGTATTCGGGAGATAGTAGGTTCGAACCCCACTATCGGCAGCCCTGAGAATGTTTTTCCATGGTTTCCCATTTTCACACCAGGCAAATGCTGGGGCTGTACCTTAATTAAGGCCACGGCCGCTTCCTTCCCACTCCTAGCCATTTCCTGTCCCATCGTCGCCAAAAGACCTATCTGTGTCGGTGCGACGTAAAGCAACTAGCAAATTAAAAATTCACCATAGTGTTGCGAGTGCGAGTAATAATTAGATTTTTAAATTCGGGGATATATGAACTCAAGTGTGTAGACTGTGACATTTCTTCTGTTGGGCAAACAGGACAAAATTTCTTAGTGAGATACCATGAACATGTAAATGCCAAAAAATACAAGAGAGACTTGGCTATGAGCTTACACATGACCGAATGTAATCATAGTTTCTCTACAGTAGGAAGAGGCGAACTTTAACTAAGGGTAAATTGATCATTATTTTAGAAAACATTTATATTGAGATTGATCAAAAACAAAACTCTAGTCAGAATGTAAATGAAGTAACAGATAATATAAATATACTGTTGGAAGAGGCTTCCAACCTAGATTTATGTAGTAAGGCCATCAAAAAGGATCCGGAGAAACATCCCGTACGTCTCCCTTTCGTCGGCTTTCCTCCCCATGACATTTCCCCTACTTTCACCTCGTGCTCCTTTCACAGCCGTACACGTACACACTCATTCAGCTGACAACGTAAGAGAAGTGAACATAGTGTGACTGGTCAGGAGGTAAGCAATTATTTTTCTTCGTTCCTTAGACACTTCACCAGTGTAATTTACAAGGTTTTTTTCTTTATTTCCTTTTTAAAACACTTTTATTTCTGTTATTACAGACTCCCTTCAGCGTCTTGAAACTTTATATAAAAAACTTAACCTCAACTCCGGTTTTTAAATTTTACGTTTTTAAGTCTATCTTCAAGATATTAAAAGTACCTACTTCTGCAGCTTTTGATGAAAGAAGATCCCTTACATCAGATTTTTTGTTTTTTATCTCAAACTTGAACATTGACTTGTTTGAGGTTTTAACCCAACAGGAAGGAACACATTATTATTATTATTATTATTATTATTATTATTATTATTATTATTATTATTATTATTATTATTATTGTCGTCGTCATAAGTGTTTTTTATTTTGTTTATGTCAATATTTGTATCCTTTTTTTAACTGAAGATATTCCACATTAGGAATAAAATGTGTACTTTTTTAAAGAATGTAATTAGTTTTTAAGCTGGGTTATGTTACATAATTACATAGGCTAGCAGTAAAAAACAAACAAGTATTGGAAGGTGGGATTCTCCATTCAACCTAACCTTAGTTTACACTCAAACATAACACCGAATCAGCATTTCTTGTCAGAGTCCTGCAGCCAGGACCACCGCGCAACACTTCAAACCCACGGGCTCCGGCAGCCCAGCCCGTGCAGTGCCGTTCTCTTCTGACGTGGCAGCGTACTGGCCCACAGCACTGGTCTCATGCAGCCCACCGCAGTCCACCACACTGGGTGGACTAAGTAGGATAACCTTGAGTACTTCTCCACAATAACATGTGCACCGTGCACATCGAAATGTTCACGTCACACTACTATTCGGATCATTCACTCTACGAATTCCCGTACGCTAATAAGATATTTTAAAGTAGGTTAATCACATTTTAAAATTAAACAGTAGAGATTTCTCCTGCAGTGTAATAATAATTGAAAACAAACAGAAACTTTATTATAAACTAATATTCGTTTGCAATCGACATCAAGTTAACTGAAAATGAATCTAAATAATACGAAGCATATTCATAGGACTTCATTCGCGTTTACCTCAAAATAAAATACAAACAGAAATGACATGCAATATGCCAACAACAAAAACAAACCTGAACATAGCTCTTACTTAGTGTGCGTAGTTTATTGGTCATTGTTAATGTGGTGGAATGGAATTACTGTGAATGAAAAGAAGAGCATCAGTATTGTCTGATTGTAGAAGAGACCATCGTACGTTGAGAATGAAGCCCGCTGAACTGAAATTTCTCTCTGAAGCTGAACTTGATGCATACATATTAATTTCTTAGCAATCTGGTGAAATTTTAGATAGTTTTGTCCATTTGTTCTCCAATAGGACGCTATATCTATCTCCTTCCATTCCACAATTTTGCTTTAAATATCTTTCCAGCTCATCCATTGGAATAGGAGCATCATGAACGTCAGTCCACGAAGAAAACTTCATTACTTTGGCAGGTTTGGGCATAGTCGTGGAGTCTGATGACACGGAAACATTAGAATTCTAGTCATTCAAGCACACCTCGTTCATCGTAAGTTTTGTATCTAATCATAAAAAGACAAAATCAGTCTGACTCCATTAATTTATACTAATATAATAAGAGAGAGCGCGAATTTTGTTAGTTTGTGTATATCTGGAGGGTAATCTCAGAAACTACTGGACCGATTCTAAAAATCCTTTTACTAATGTAAATATACATTATCCCTAAGGGACGTGGGCTGTATTTTATTTTCAAAACAATTCGAGGTGGGGGCGACGGGGGAGATATAAAAATAATAGGCTAATAGGCGAAATACTGAATTTGTCGTGCAAGGATGAGACTAAGCTCATTTTAAGCCCCTTGACCCAAAGAACAAATCTCAGTAAGCCCTACGAGCCCGAAAACCATATTTTAAGGCCCTAAAACCGACCGTTATGGAGATAATGGCACCACACTACCCCTGCTCTCGGAATCGGATAAGGAAATGAACTGCCGTAACCATGGCAACGCCAGCTCCAGGATTCTACAGCAGCGAGATTATGCGTGTACGTTTGGGCATAGCTGCCAACCAAAATTTGTACACATAATCCCTGAGTAGATCTACACTATATCTCAAAAACTTAACGTGTTACAGACGTGAAGTGGTATTTATAATCTCTTTTAAAAATGAAGAGACATGTATTATTTTGTTTTCGGAAAAGACACTTGAGGGGTGGGGGTGGGGGGTAAAAAGGACTGAAATGTGGGTTGGCGTGAATTTTTAAGATGAGCATATCTACAGTATATCTCAAACACTTAACATGTTACAGATGTGAAAATTGATATTTTTAATATTTTAAAAATAAGAAAACTGGTTTTATTTTGTTTTTTGGAAAACCAATTACCGTGGGGGATAAAAGGGACTGAAAAGGGGATTGAATCAATTTTATTAGGGTATTGATATCTCAAAACCTGAAGTTGTTACACACGTAAAAATTGGTATTTAGAGTCTCCTTTAAAAAGAAAGAAATATGTATTCTTTTGGGTTTGGAAAATCCACTTAAGTGGGGGATGAAAGGACTGAAATATTAGTTGAATTATTTGTATGAGGATACTTATATCTAAAAAACCTAAAGATGTTGCAGATGTGAAAATGGGTATTTGAAATCACCTTTAAAAATAAAAAAACACTCATATTGATGGGTAAAATTAACTTCGAAGAGGGGAGTTGAAATAGGTATTGAATTCTCTTCATGAGGATACAAATATCTCAAGAACTGAAGATGTCACAGTCGTGATAATTGGTATTTGGCATCTCCATTGTCAATAAACACGTATTTTTTGTTTTGGGAAAACCACTTAAGGGACTGAAAGGAATTGAAAAAGGAGGTGAATTTTTAAAATGAGTTACTTGGAATGTCCTTGAAATATATCAATCAATCAATCAATCAATCAATCAATCAATACTGATCTGCATTTAGGGCAGTCGCCCAGGTGGCAGATTCCCTATCTGTTGCTTTCCTAGCCTTTTCCTAAATGATTTCAAAGAAATTGGAAATTCATTGAACGACTCCCTTGGTAAGTTTTTCCAATCCCTAACTCCCCTTCCTATAAATGAATATTTGCCCCAGTTTGTCCTCTTGAATTTCAACTTTATCTTCATATTGTGATCTTTCCTACTTTTATAAACGCCATTCAAACTTACTCGTCTACTAATGTCATTCAACGCCATCTCTCCGCTGACAGCTCGGAACATACCACTTACAAGTGACTATTCTCATTTTGGTTCCGTATTGAAGTTGACGTATGTCTCAAGTGTTATTACAATATTATAAGTCCACCTGTTCAATACAATACAATATGATCCACTATTTCATATGGTCAAATGTTTTTTATACATAATACATAAAAGTCAAAGGTACATGTTTCACCCTCCTTAGGGGCATCATCAGCCTATATCAATCTTAAAAAATAATAATAATACATATACTTATAAATTATAGGTTAAAATGTTGAAAATGGTTTCGTAAAACATTATACAATAACATCTAAAACAACGATAATGCACCAAAGTATGTTAAAAGAGTGAAATTAACAGTTTGAAGATTAAAACGTGATTAAACATGAGATTTTGAGAGTCTAAAACTAAAATGGATCCATATTTTTATAATATCATTAAGACTGTGAAAGCCTTGAGTATAAAAACAATCATCAAAGGGGGGATGTTTCTTCAATTCCCAAGTTGAATCCAAGGTGGTAAAATCACAATCAGTTATTTAAAACGGAAGTGTGAATGTAATAAACAAGTTTAAAATGTATATGATTGGGATATCTGAAAGTCAAGAAGAAAATGGAACTTCTGTAGAGGCGATGCTTGTGATAAAACGTATGTCAAAGCTAGCAGAGTTCGGAAATTATGGTAGTCGAATGGATCTAAAAGATAGTCAAGTTGATATATAATTCCGTTGAAACATGTGTTGGAAGAAATGTTCAGGATTTTCTGAAACAAAATGTAGAAGAAAGTATGTTAATAATACCGTACTGTACAAGAGACTTCCCGTACGTCAAAGATGGCTAATGCGGTACTTACTCGTACGGAGCGTATTAAGTACGTCAGGTTGTTACAGCAGCGCTAGCTTGACTGGGTTTTCGACTTCTAGTATAACGGTGTGGCTGAGGCAGTGAAGGGCATGGAGGGGGGGTAATGGTGGGTGGATCCTTGCGCGCATGTGTTGTTATTGGCGAGCTGTTAGGAGCAAGATGGGCGGGCCTATCATTTGACGAGGTGGTGGAAGCTTTAGAACAAGAAGTTCTAAAAGTTGGCGGGATTGTATTATGTTTTGAATTCACCATGCCTAATAACTTTGGAGTTAGCTCATATAAAGGATTTTTTGTTTCCGTGATATCGTTAAGATTATGGTCTTTGTTATAGGCTTGGTCTAAAAAGATGTAAAGATTTTCTAATTCATTCATAAGTTTTCCTTTGCCTATGCATTTTAGAATAGTGAGATCTTTATCAATTGATGTGAACTGATGTCCTGTTTCACTCATGTGTGAGCTCATCGCTGAATATTTGTTGTGCTTTAAGGCATTATAATGCTCCATATATCTCGTATGAAAGCTGCGCCCAGTCTGTCCAACATAACTAAATCCACACTGAGCACAAGTGAGTCTGTAAATACCAGATCTCGAAAAACGGCTGTTTTTATAATTGACTTTATTATGATTGAAAAATATACTTTGATTTGTATTGACTGTTCTGAAAGCAATATTAGTGTCGTATTTCTTCAGTGTGTTGGCGATCTGGTGGATGGCTGGGTTATTGTATGTAAACGTAGCGAAACTAGTTTTTTTAGGTTTATCCGGAATGAGATTCGTGGATAGTTTGTATTTAACTTTACTGATTAACTGGTTAATCATTTCAACCTTGAACCCATTAAGCTTGGCCAAGTTCCTTATGTAGTTTAATTCTATTTTTAAGTTGTTAGGGGATAGTGGGATTTTTAAGGCTCTGTGTATTAAATTATAGAATGACGCTTGTTTTTGAGATTTAGGATGTAAAGAGGAATTATTTATGGTTATAGGAGACTGTGTGGGTTTTCTGTAGATTTGAAAATCGAAAGTATTATTGGCGCGCGTGATCGTTATATCTAAAAAATTTTAAGGACTGTTTAACTTCGTCTTCTTTAGTGAATTTTACATTAGGATCAATTTTATTTAAAATCTCTAAAACTTCGTCGCTGTTAGTAACATTTTTGTCAATAACTACAAAAGTGTCGTCAACAAATCTCAGCCATAAACATATACCTTTTATATGTTCTTTAATTTTTGTGTATTCTATTGAGTCCATGTAAATATCGGCCAAGATGCCGGACAAAGGGTCACCCATGGCTAAGCCAGTCTGTTGATAAATCTTGCCATTAAAGGAAAAAAAGTTGTTATTCAATACAAAATTCAGGATCTTCATAAATTCATCAATTTCCAGCTTACTCAGGCTGCTATGTTTTGAAATATTGTCATAGATAATTTTGACTGTTTCTTTAGTAGGTATATTTGGGTACATGTTTATGACATCATAGGAACACATTATATGGTTAGGTTGTAAGTCAAATTTACTTAAAATATCGCAAAATTTGATTGAATTCTTTAAAGGAAGTTTATTATTAAACTTGTAATGTTGTTTGAGAAAACCGTGGATATATTTGGAAACTTTATAGGTAGGGCTATTACGGCAGTTAATAATCGGACGTACGGGAATGTTGTTTTTATGGATTTTAGGTAGGGCTCTGGCTATTGGAATGCTGGGGTTCATGTTGATCAGTCTCTGTTGTTCCTGTTCATTGAGAAGGAATGTGGAGTTCTTAATTAGAGATTTTAAATTACGTTGTATTCTTACGATAGGATCTTTGCTAACTACTGTATAAATCTTATCCTTAAAAAATTCTTCAGTTTTATTTATGTAATGGTCCTTATCCATTAACACCATAGACCCTCCCTTGTCAGCTATTGTGACTATGATGTTGTTGTCTTCTATTTTCGTTCTCAAATTACTTAGTAAAGATTTTTGATTAGAGTCGGATTTAGCATTAAGTTCTTTAGCTAGTGTAGGTAATTTCTTTTTTATGTCAAATCTAATGTCATTTTGAACTTCAAAGGGGAGTTTAGAGATATTAGCTTCTACCTCAGCCACTGTGGTAATAATATCTAAGTCCGTTTTTTCACTAGGCCAGTTATACTTTGGACCTTTATTCAGGAGTTCCATTTCTGTTCCAGAAAACTGCACGTTGGTTAAATTAACAATTGTGGGTGTGTGAACATTTGAAGTAGTTGTTCTCTGTTTATCTGTATTCTGTACAATGGATAATGTTTGAGATTCTTTTAAATGTGATAATTTCTTGTCTAAAGTGGCCTGCTTCTTGTCGAGTAAAACCATCAATTTGTAGTCTACGTGAAATTGGAAAGAATTCCATTCTAATGGGGTTAATGTCTGAGCTACCGTTAAATGAATTTTATATAGTTCATTTAACGGTAGCTCAGACATTAACCCCATTAGAATGGAATTCTTTCCAATTTCACGTAGACTACAAATTGATGGTTTTACTCGACAAGAAGCAGGCCACTTTAGACAAGAAATTATCACATTTAAAAGAATCTCAAACATTATCCATTGTACAGAATACAGATAAACAGAGAACAACTACTTCAAATGTTCACACACCCACAATTGTTAATTTAACCAACGTGCAGTTTTCTGGAACAGAAATGGAACTCCTGAATAAAGGTCCAAAGTATAACTGGCCTAGTGAAAAAAAGGACTTAGATATTATTACCACAGTGGCTGAGGTAGAAGCTAATATCTCTAAACTCCCCTTTGAAGTTCAAAATGACATTAGATTTGACATAAAAAAGAAATTACCTACACTAGCTAAAGAACTTAATGCTAAATCCGACTCTAATCAAAAATCTTTACTAAGTAATTTGAGAACGAAAATAGAAGACAACAACATCATAGTCACAATAGCTGACAAGGGAGGGTCTATGGTGTTAATGGATAAGGACCATTACATAAATAAAACTGAAGAATTTTTTAAGGATAAGATTTATACAGTAGTTAGCAAAGATCCTATCGTAAGAATACAACGTAATTTAAAATCTCTAATTAAGAACTCCACATTCCTTCTCAATGAACAGGAACAACAGAGACTGATCAACATGAACCCCAGCATTCCAATAGCCAGAGCCCTACCTAAAACCCATAAAAACAACATTCCCGTACGTCCGATTATTAACTGCCGTAATAGCCCTACCTATAAAGTTTCCAAATATATCCACGGTTTTCTCAAACAACATTACAAGTTTAATAATAAACTTCCTTTAAAGAATTCAATCAAATTTTGCGATATTTTAAGTAAATTTGACTTACAACCTAACCATATAATGTGTTCCTATGATGTCATAAACATGTACCCAAATATACCTACTAAAGAAACAGTCAAAATTATCTATGACAATATTTCAAAACATAGCAGCCTGAGTAAGCTGGAAATTGATGAATTTATGAAGATCCTGAATTTTGTATTGAATAACAACTTTTTTTCCTTTAATGGCAAGATTTATCAACAGACTGGCTTAGCCATGGGTGACCCTTTGTCCGGCATCTTGGCCGATATTTACATGGACTCAATAGAATACACAAAAATTAAAGAACATATAAAAGGTATATGTTTATGGCTGAGATTTGTTGACGACACTTTTGTAGTTATTGACAAAAATGTTACTAACAGCGACGAAGTTTTAGAGATTTTAAATAAAATTGATCCTAATGTAAAATTCACTAAAGAAGACGAAGTTAAACAGTCCTTAAATTTTTTAGATATAACGATCACGCGCGCCAATAATACTTTCGATTTTCAAATCTACAGAAAACCCACACAGTCTCCTATAACCATAAATAATTCCTCTTTACATCCTAAATCTCAAAAACAAGCGTCATTCTATAATTTAATACACAGAGCCTTAAAAATCCCACTATCCCCTAACAACTTAAAAATAGAATTAAACTACATAAGGAACTTGGCCAAGCTTAATGGGTTCAAGGTTGAAATGATTAACCAGTTAATCAGTAAAGTTAAATACAAACTATCCACGAATCTCATTCCGGATAAACCTAGAAAAACTAGTTTCGCTACGTTTACATACAATAACCCAGCCATCCACCAGATCGCCAACACACTGAAGAAATACGACACTAATATTGCTTTCAGAACAGTCAATACAAATCAAAGTATATTTTTCAATCATAATAAAGTCAATTATAAAAACAGCCGTTTTTCGAGATCTGGTATTTACAGACTCACTTGTGCTCAGTGTGGATTTAGTTATGTTGGACAGACTGGGCGCAGCTTTCATACGAGATATATGGAGCATTATAATGCCTTAAAGCACAACAAATATTCAGCGATGAGCTCACACATGAGTGAAACAGGACATCAGTTCACATCAATTGATAAAGATCTCACTATTCTAAAATGCATAGGCAAAGGAAAACTTATGAATGAATTAGAAAATCTTTACATCTTTTTAGACCAAGCCTATAACAAAGACCATAATCTTAACGATATCACGGAAACAAAAAATCCTTTATATGAGCTAACTCCAAAGTTATTAGGCATGGTGAATTCAAAACATAATACAATCCCGCCAACTTTTAGAACTTCTTGTTCTAAAGCTTCCACCACCTCGTCAAATGATAGGCCCGCCCATCTTGCTCCTAACAGCTCGCCAATAACAACACATGCGCGCAAGGATCCACCCACCATTACCCCCCCCTCCATGCCCTTCACTGCCTCAGCCACACCGTTATAATACTAGAAGTCGAAAACCCAGTCAAGCTAGCGCTGCTGTAACAACCTGACGTACTTAATACGCTCCGTACGAGTAAGTACCGCATTAGCCATCTTTGACGTACGGGAAGTCTCTTGTACAGTACGGTATTATTAACATACTTTCTTCTACATTTTGTTTCAGAAAATCCTGAACATTTCTTCCAACACATGTTTCAACGGAATTATATATCAACTTGACTATCTTTTAGATCCATTCGACTACCATAATTTCCGAACTCTGCTAGCTTTGACATACGTTTTATCACAAGCATCGCCTCTACAGAAGTTCCATTTTCTTCTTGACTTTCAGATATCCCAATCATATACATTTTAAACTTGTTTATTACATTCACACTTCCGTTTTAAATAACTGATTGTGATTTTACCACCTTGGATTCAACTTGGGAATTGAAGAAACATCCCCCCTTTGATGATTGTTTTTATACTCAAGGCTTTCACAGTCTTAATGATATTATAAAAATATGGATCCATTTTAGTTTTAGACTCTCAAAATCTCATGTTTAATCACGTTTTAATCTTCAAACTGTTAATTTCACTCTTTTAACATACTTTGGTGCATTATCGTTGTTTTAGATGTTATTGTATAATGTTTTACGAAACCATTTTCAACATTTTAACCTATAATTTATAAGTATATGTATTATTATTATTTTTTAAGATTGATATAGGCTGATGATGCCCCTAAGGAGGGTGAAACATGTACCTTTGACTTTTATGTATTATGTATAAAAAACATTTGACCATATGAAATAGTGGATCATATTGTATTGTATTGAACAGGTGGACTTATAATATTGTAATAACACTTGAGACATACATACCACTTAGTCAAGCAGCTCTTCTTCTTTCTCTCAATTCTTCCCAACCCAAACATTGCAACATTTTTGTAACGCTACTCTTTTGTCGGAAATCACCCAGAACAAATCGAGCTGCTTTTCTTTGGATTTTTTCCAGTTCTTGAATCAGGTAATCCTGGTGAGGGTCCCATACACTGGAACCATACTCTAGTTGGGGTCTTACCAGAGACTTATATGCACTCTCCTTTACATCCTTACTACAACCCCTAAACACCCTCATAACCATGTGCAAAGATCTGTACCCTTTATTTACAATCTCATTTATGTGATTACCCCAATGAAGATCTTTCCTTAAATTAACACCTAGATACCTACAATGATCCCCAAAAGGAACTTTCACCCCATCATTAAAACTGAGAGGACTTTTCCTATTTGTGAAACTCACAACCTGACTTTTAACCCCGTTTATCATCATACCATTGCCTGCTGTCCATCTCACAACATTTTCGAGGTCACGTTGCAGTTGCTCACAATCTTGTAAGTTATTTATCACTCTATAGAGGATAACATCATCCGCAAAAAGCCTTACCTCCGATTTCACTCCTTTACTCATATCATTTATATATATAAGAAAACATAAAGGTCCAATAATACTGCCTTGAGGAATTCCCCTCTTAATTATTACAGGGTCAGATAAAGCTTTGCCTACTCTAATTCTCTGAGATCTATTTTCTAGAAATATAGCAATCCATTCAGTCACTCTTTTGTCTAGTCCAATTGCACTCATTTTTGCCAGTAGTCTCCCATGATCCCTATCAAATGCTTTAGACAGGTCAATCGCGATACAGTCCATTTGACCTCCAGAATCCAAGATATCTGCTATATCTTGCTGGAATCCTACAAGTTGAGCTTCAGTGGAATAACCCTTCCTAAAACCGAATTGCCTGCTATCGAACCAGTTATTAATTTCACAAACATGTCTAATATAATCTGAAAGAATGCCTTCCCAAAGCTTACATACAATGCATGTCAAACTTACTGGCCTGTAATTTTCAGCTTTATGTCTATCACCCTTTCCTTTATACACCGGGGCTACAATAGCAACTCTCCATTCATCTGGTATAGCTCCTCCGACCAAACAATAATCAAATAAGTACTTCAGATATGGTACTATATCCCAACCCATTGTCTTTAGTATATCCCCAGAAATCTGATCAATTCCAGCCGCTTTTCTAGTTTTCAACTTTTGTATCTTATTGTAAATGTCATTGTTATCATACGTAAATTTTATTACTTCTTTGGCCTTAGTCTCCTCCTCTATCTCAACATCATCCTTGTAACCAACAATCTTTACATACTGCTGACTGAATACTTCTGCCTTTTGAAGATCATCACATACACACTCCCCTTGTTCATTAATGATTCCTGGAATGTCCTTCTTGGAACCTGTTTCTGCCTTAAAATACCTATACATACCTTTCCATTTTTCACTAAAATTCGTATGACTGCCAATTATGCTTGCCATCATGTTATCCTTAGCTGCCTTCTTTGCTAGATTCAATTTTCTAGTAAGTTCCTTCAATTTCTCCTTACTTCCACAGCCATTTCTAACTCTATTTCTTTCCAGTCTGCACGTCCTTAGTCTCTTTATTTCTCTATTATAATAAGGTGGGTCTTTACCATTCCTTACCACCCTTAATGGTACAAACCTGTTTTCGCATTCCTCAACAATTTCTTTAAACCCATCCCAGAGTCTGTTTACATTTTTATTTACCGTTTTCCACCGATCATAGCTACTTTTTAGAAACTGCCTCATGCCTGCATTATCAGCCATATGGTACTGCCTAACAGTCCTACTTTTAAGACCTTCCTTTCTATCACATTTATTTTTAACTACCACAAAAACAGCTTCATGATCACTAATACCATCTATTACTTCAGTTTTCCTATAGAGCTCATCTGGTTTTATCAGCACCACATCCAGGATATTTTTCCCTCTGGTTGGTTCCATCACTTTCTGAATCAGCTGTCCTTCCCATATTAACTTATTTGTCATTTGTTGGTCATGCTTCCTGTCGTTCGCATTTCCTTCCCAATTGACATGTGGCAAATTCAGATCTCCCGCTACAATCACATTTCTTTCCATGTCGTTTCCCACATAGCTGACTATCCTATCAAATAATTCCGAATCCGCGTCAGTGCTACCCTTTCCCGATCTGTACACTCCAAATATATCAAGTTGCCTATTATCTTTAGAAATGAGCCTTACACCTAGAATTTCATGTGTCTCATCTTTAACTTTTTCGTAGCTTACAAATTCTTCTTTCACCAGAATGAACACTCCCCCTCCCACCCTTCCTATCCTATCTCTACGATACACTCTCCAGTGCCGTGAGAAAATTTCTGCATCCATTATATCATTTCTCAGCCATGATTCAACTCCTATTACAATATCTGGTAAATATATATTTATTAAATTTACAATACTTCTACAGTTCAACACTAACAATTTTATGTCATCCCTACTTGATTTCCTGTTCCCTGTTCCCTTATCACTGCTCCCTAGGCCATCCCGTTTCCCTGAATGTACCTCCCTATTACCCTTCCAAACAAATTTCCTAACTTATACGTACCACTGCGGTTTAAATGAAGGCCATCTGAGCGCAGATCCCTATCTCCTACCCACCCATTAGGATCTAGAAATTTCACTCCCAGTTTCCCACAAACCCACTCCATAGTCTCATTTAAATCCCCAATCACCCTCCAGTCAGTATCCCTTCTACACAGTATTCCACTAACAACAATCTCCGCTTTCTTAAACTTCACCTGTGCTGCATTTACCAGATCCCACACATCTCCAACTATGTTGGTACTTATATCAGCTTGCCTTACATTGTTGGTACCAACGTGAAACACTACCACCTTCTCCTTCCCCTCCTCCCTCTCTTCTACTTTCCTCAACATCTGCCTCAACCTAATTCCTGGATAACACTCTACCCTGGTACCCTTTCCTCCACACACTTTCCCCACGTGTCTAACGATGGAATCCCCCATGACCAGAGCCTCAACCCTACCCACCTCATTTGATCCCCTCCCCTCCTGGTCAGCCCTATCTTTCCTGATAGCTGCAGAAGCTACTTCCTCTTCCCTTTTCTCCTTCCCATGACCCTGTTCCACCTGTCTTTTCCTATCCTCTACTCTACATTTTCCTTTCCTACCTTTTCCCTTCCTCCTACTTCCACACATCTCAGCAACAGTTCCCTGTCCCTCATCTTCCCTCTGTTGTTCTACCTGGAGTGACTCGTACCGATTTCGCACAGACACCTGTCCTGAATTCTGATCCTGAATAGAGCCCTTAGCCTGCGATCTCCTTCCCCTTAGAACATTAGACCACCTGTCTTCTACAACTCCTCCCTTTCCTTCCCCTCCCTCTTGTACACCTACTGTAACCTGTACATTGTTTGAGGGAGTCCTATCTTCCTTCCTGTCTTCTGTGAGAATCCTAATTATCTCCCTCAAACTTTCCAACTCCTACCTCATACCCCTCAATGCCTCGCCACATCCGCAGTAAGTACACTCGCGCTCCTTAGCCATTCTTTACGGGGGGGGGGGGAAAATGAAATTAAAAATAAAATAACTTATTTGCAAAAAATAAGTGAACGGAGGGATATATTGTCTGGGATAGTACACAACAATAAGGTAATTAATATACTACTACTTAGTCGTGCTCTATTTTTTTTATCCTACAACCCCTGACAGGATAAAAACTGCTGTTAATTACTGAATATCGAAAGTAATAGCCTACACAAGAACTACACAATTCCAAACTGCAATTAAGCCTATTCTAATTACAACAACAGTATTTTAATAAGAGTTTCTACGGATACCTCTACTACACCAGTACTACACAAATATTTTACAGTAATAAAATAATCACACTAAATTCTAATAGGATATTACTCGTATACTACTGTACAGTACACTACAGTAATTTTAAACTACTTTTAGACGTATCCTAATTACGATACCGGTACCGTACCGCATGTCACTAAACTAAGCACAACAGAAATGAAATTTGCAAGAACTACTGTACTCAAAGATTACCAACGAAGCTAAATGCTTAGACAAATTTTTATTAGTATTACGGTCTAATAGATACACACGAATATAGCAGGCAAGATACGGCACTATCTAAATGTACTGTATCTATACTACAATGTATCTACGCTACACTGCGTTCGGTTAAATGCTTAAGTATCGAAAGGATTGCCGTACACGAAGAAAAACACGAATATAACTGGCAAGATACTATCTAATATATTATACCTTATCTTCACTACAATTCTACTGAAATGTGGTTATGTGATTATTACAGCTGGTGGATTACTATTATTTTTCCCTACTCCTCGGGACGGAGAATGAAAGTGTCCTTAATTAGGCCTACTGAAAAATACGAGGTTGTCTACAGTAATTTCTGAAATATTTCTGTCAAAACTACTACTACTACTCCAGGGACTTGAACTGCAATTTCTGGGATATATGAACTTTATTATTATTAGAAACATGTGTCTCTTTTTTGTTTTCGGAAAATCCACGTAGGTGGGGGTGGGGAAAGGGCTGATGAAGGGGTTGAATTATTTTTATGCAGATACTTATATCTCAAAACCTGAAGATGTTACAGATGTGGAAATATGTATTCGTAATCTCCTCTAAAAATAAAGAAACCCCCTTCTTTTTTTTTCTTTCTTTACTTGAGAGAAGACGTTCTCACGTGTACAGTTCTATGTCGCATGGTCATCTCAGCCCCAAAAGACAATACCACATACTTACTTTACATAGAGTTTCTGGGGTAAATGAAACTCAGTTTTTCAGTGAGGTGTTATACTTAAGGGATTTTCAGATAATGTCTTAGTACAGTACCGAGGAACGATTACTTTTATCAAATTACGATGTCCACGGGAGAATCTGCGGGTAACTGCTAATGTGTACATAAAGTTCACCGCAGATCGTACAGCACACAAAATTAACATCTTTCCCATCACCGTCAAATACAGGCTTGAATACCAACCAAATACGACTTTTAAGTGTAGGATCCGGTTCAGAAGTCTTGTATTATGCGGTTTTTAGTTCATTTGTTGCTTTTTTTTTTAGTTCACGATTTTTTGCCACAGTTTCTTTTCTTTTGGAACTACAGTCCACATTCATTTCCGATAACAGGATAGACGGAGAAGTCAAACTGAAAACCACAGCAAATTTAATCAGCTCCACTCGACCATAATGCAGCACACTTTGCTGACACGCAGTACACTGTACACATTGAAGCAGTCAGCCCATAGAACTACCACAGCTCTGTCCTTGGCTCACCGCGTACGAATGACAGAGTGCTGCCCAGACCGGCCCGTGCGATGCCGTCACGGGCTTCGTATATTCGAGCCTTTCAAAGCCCATTGCAGTCTACTGCTGAAGCAGCTCATGGGCTGGGCCTCTCTGCAGGACTCTGTTTCTTGTTACCCAAATGCTTGACACAGGGCCATGAACACATCTTTCATAAATACCTTTCTGACCCTAAAACTTCAGGTTTTCCTGTCCTTAGTCACTTTCTGAGAATGAGCACTCCTATAAGGTTCTTAATTTTTATTATTAAAACCAGTTATGAAATTGAAATAAATCATTGTAAATTTTTTAAATCTTTCAAACGTTTTGTTCAAACTTTTGCCTATAATCATTCCTCAAAAGATTTATACTGAGAAAGTTTTTATTATTAATCTTTTACACTTCAACATGTTTTTCAGGAAAATTCTGCTTAAACATTCTGGTTGCATTGGTATTTTATTTTGGCATATATTTCTCATGCTTCCATTTCACTATTATATCATATGTTTGTATCATATGCTGCTGCAAATTTCTATTTTCCGTAAATTCATTTAAATATATTCCATAGCAATCTCTAAACCAGAACAGCCATTTGTGGTTGATCTCTGAATCTAAAGCAAGCGTTACAGCAAATATTGTTGAGTGAATGCAAAACCATGATCCACTTACTGGTATGTTCAGTGTTCTTGATTTTTGAAATCATTTCGAGGTTGCAGCAACCACATCAGTTGTTTCCAGTTTTTGTCCAGTTTTTACCAGTACATTGTGATTTGCGTAAATCCCTTTTCTTTAAACGAGAATTACATGCCAACTAGATGGTAAAATTTCTTACATAGTTTTTGCTAGAGACTTATTTTGATCGCAAGAACCTGAAGCACCAGGCGAATTGGTTGCGCAGTTAGGGTTGCGCAGCTATGAGCTTGCATCTGACAGATAGTGGGTTCGAACCCCACTGTCGGCAGCCCTGAAGATGGTTTTCTGTGGTTTCCCATTTTCACACCAGGCAAATGCTGGGGCTGTACCTTAATTAAGGCATGGCCACTTTCTTCCTATTCGTAGGTGTTTCCTATCCCATCATCACCATAAGGTCTGTGTCAGTGCAGCATAAAGCTAGTTGTAAAAAAAAACCTGAAACCATTCTGATTTTTAAAAAATAAAAATAAGCACATCACTGAGAAATATACTCTATTCCTATCTTCAGTCCTTTTTACAGCTATAGGCTGTCAAACATTTGTCTTGCTCACTGTTGTTCAGTTTCATTATACTATACCTGTGACGTTCAACGGTGGTGTAAACACAGCTAAGGTCTAGAAGGTTGAGTGCATTTTTTAAGCCCGACTGTATGCCACAGTTGGCTCTTGTAATTAACAGTATTTGTTCATATTTTAAGTTTTCAAATGTAGCAGTAGATATAGAGGCATATTAAAGGGACCCTTTCTGGGCAAAGTTTTGGTATTCCGGCATCTTGTAAGACCATCTAAATCAGATGTCGAACACCAGTCACATCAGCCAATTACAATCACAGATTCATATATGAAGGAATGTACTAGTGTATTGTAGATGGTAAGAATGTGGAGTAATTTATTTGAATCCAATATCTCCCCAAATTAATAGAATGAATTTCATTCAGTTAGAACATTAAGATATTGATCAAGAGGTCTAATGTGCTGTTGGTGATACTTTCAGGATCACCATGCTGATGTAGGAAAAGTGTATTGCTATGTTATTGCTGTTTCTGTATATTGATGCTGGATTTTTCCTTTACTATATCGTGGCAAATATCATTACTGTACCACTTTTTGATGTTTACTCCTCATTTTAAATCTGCTATGTTTCAGATCGAAAGGTCATGTGGGCACCACTTCCAGGTTCCGTTCATTTAGTGATACTTTTACTCAACGCTTCCAGAACAAGAGCCCTTTCTTTTCCTGGTGTTGATGGTTCTGTTCTGTCAGCTTCATCGGGCCAGAACGATTGATGTGTGATATAAGACATTTATGATTGCTGAGTTTGTTACATGTGAGTGGAAAGTTTACTACGGTACAACCAGTGTGTGTGGTGATATTACTTTATGAATGCTTAACTGTAAGCTCCATAGCGTGCTGAAAATTACTGAGCAGCAATTATAAATACTTTCGTTAATTTCTCTGTGATGTGACTCTGAGATGGTATGAAGTTGAAAATGGTGTATGTTGTTTAACCTGATATTAGTTGAGCAGTAGCTGGCACACTTGCTGAGTATCTTAAAATTCATGTTCAGATCAGTTAGTTTGAGAACTTAAAATTACTTCTCTCCTCTACTTTGCATTTTTTTTTTTTTTTCATGTGATAATACTTTATTCATCTAAGAATTTACTTACGAATACATTTAGAACAACACACTTGGCCTAGTAGTCTTACCTATCTTCTCGATGTTAAGGAAGGAAAAAAATGACATCATAGAAACTGGTAAATTATAGAGCAAGTATTTTGTAATGGTGTACACCTTCTCATCATACAAAATATGAACCATCAGTGTTAAATTATGTGATTTTCTACTTTTTCCTTAATTCAGAATCACAACATGGAGAATAATATTTTTTAACTGGAAGAATGTATGTGTATATATATATATATATGGCTGTGGTTGATAGTATATCAGTATTGGATATTTTCTGATGCTGTACCTTAACTCCACTTTATTTGTTACTTAGCTACAAGATTGTCTTTGAATTATTTGATCTTCAGAATTTCAAATTTGAGTAAAAATAATTGAAATTCTAGCTGGAACAATATCAGGGAATTGATACAAAAGTGTTTCCTACCTTTCTTTTTTGCCAGTATTTTGTGGACGTTTTAATATTTTCTTTAGTATTCCTCTAATGTGTTTTCTGGTTGCATAATATTGCCTATGATTGTAAGAGAAACACTTTGCTTTTCTTACTATATGAAAGGAGTAGGCTTAGTTTGAAAAATCCTGGTATATCTTTTGTTACATATTGGAAGGTTTGTAATGATATGTAAATTAGTCTGTGTCATTTATTTAGCACCGTAGTATATTAAAATTTAGAAATCACAGTAATTATTTCGTGCTTATTGAAAATAGGAAAAATATGATTAATCACCTGCTTGATGCAAGTCTGGAAAGTCAATTTTAGATCTGTATTGTAGAAGATATTTGTATGAGTAATTGAATAGTTTCTCCATAAAGTACATGCGTATCATTAATGAATTTGGAGGTATATTCTTCCAAATAGCAGCCATTGGTGGAGACGTAACTCCTGTGACTGCCAGTCAGTTAAAGCATAAAAGCATAATTCCTCAGATTTTTATCACCCGGAAGAATGAATTTATCAGCGTATATTATTAGTTGCATTTATTTTGTAAATATAATCTGTATAAGCTGATATACAGTACCTTGTAAAGCTTGTTGCATTATATTACTTACAAATAAATCCCAAGTATTATTTTGTACAGCTATGAATTGAACTGACAGAAGAGGAGTTGAAAAAATAGTTTTATGGTTAGAAGTATGAATAGAAGTGATGGGGTTAACATGGACAGCTTTTTGAAATGTTCTTAAAAGTATATGAATAAAAGTGCTTTTCTTAATAACAGTGTATTCTCTACTATTAAGATTTATTTTGCAAATTTTCTAAAGATTCTTGTATTATCAAACTACACATAATATGAAGGATTGGGTGGGGGAGAGCGAGCTAAGTCAACTTTTTATTGTGATGGAGTTAGCATTGGATCAAGCTTAATTCTGATTACTTGTTGTTCGAAGGGGCCTACATCCAGGTCATCTTGCCCGAAATTCAGATTACTACATTTCAAACTTCAGTTATTCAAAGCAATGATTTTGTAACTTTTATTTGTTTATGTAGTGAAGTTTTGAAATTAAAATTTGTTTTCTGTGTGTTCTGAAGGAAGTTTACTTACCTGGGTATTATTTTCTTCTTTTTCCCTGACTCTTCATATATAAATGTGTTAAAGGTAATTGGCAGTATAGACATGAAATGGGACTAGTTCAGACACAGAAAAGGAGTTTTGAAATAATAGTACTCTTAGCATAGTAACTAAACGAATAATTGGCAACATTCTTTAAATCATGAAAAATGAAATAAATTTGGTCTTCAGACCTATAGACTAATAATAATTGTTATTAATGTTGATGTTAATTATTAGCTCTTAAAGAAACAAAAAATCAATAAGAAATCAGAATTGTATGTTAAGAGCTGTGCCTTCACTGTTTTAAAGGTGGGGGGTAATAGGGTAAAAATATCCTTTCAGTTGACAAAATAAAATCAAAAGTTCAAATTACCGTATCTACCTCCTGAAAATTTTGTATCAATCGCCAATTCAAGGAGAGTGGTGATTCTAGAAGTAGAAATAATTCTTTACATATTTAACCATTTCCCTTTGTTCTCTTGATACAGTCTGGTCGTATTTTCCTCCAAAAGATGATGGTATTGTAGTCATTCTGGTTTCATCCACCTTTGAAATATGTAGTTGCTGGAATTTCTTCTTTTATTCATTGATAAAAAATATGAACCATCAGTGTTAAAATATGTGATTTTCAACTTTTTCCTTAATTCAGAATCACAACACGGAGAATATATATTTTTTTTTTATCTGGAAGAGAGAGAGAGAGTGTGTGTGTGCTGATGCTGTACATTAACTCCACTTTATTTGTTACTAGCTACTTATTACTTGTTATTTGTTGCTTGTGACAGACCCATAGTCATGAAATAATTAACCTGTTTTACAGTAAATTGTAGTTACTGTGGCTATTTCAGAATTTTCTAGTTTTCTTTGTGTCAGGTTTAGATGTCATTTCATAAAACCTGATGTCCTATCACTGTCTGATATTTTATTTTCCTTTTAACTGATAGGGAAGTTCTATCGAATTTCAAAACATATAAATCAGTTTACTTTTCTGTACATTGGCTAAACCATGATGATTTTTACTGTGTTTAATCAGGTACACATGTTACTATACAGTTTATCTTCATTGGTGAGGTACTCTGTTGTTGTTGTTGTTGTTGTTGTTTGAGTCATCAGTAAATAGACTGGTTTGATACAGCTCTCCATGTGACCCTATCCCGTGCTAACCTTTTCATTTCTACATAACTATTACATCCTATATCTGCTCTAATCTGCTTGTCATATTCGTACCTTGGTCTACCCCTACCGTTCTTACCACCTACACTTCCCTCTAAAACCAACTGTACAAGACCTGGGTATCTTAGGATGTGCCCTATTATTCTATCTCTTCTTGTGGTCAAATTTAGCAAAATCGATCTCCTCTCACCTATTTCATTCAGCATCTCTTCATTTGTGATTCTATCTACCCATCTCACCTTCAGCATTCTTCTGTAACACCACATTTCAGAAGCTGCTGTTCTCTTTCTTTCTGAGCTAGTTATCGTCCATGCTTCACTTCCATACAATGCCATGCTCCAGATGAAAGTCTTCAAAAATATATTTCTAATTCCTATATCAATGCTCGAGGTGAACAAATTTCTTTACTTAAGAAAGTCATTCCTTGCTTGTGCTAGTCTGCATTTTATGTCCTTATTTCTGCCATCATTAGTTATTTTGCTACCCAAGTAACAATAGTCATCTACCTTCTTTAAGACTTAATTTCCTAATCTAATATTTCCTGCGTCACCCGACTTTGTTCGACCGCACTCCATTACTTTTGTTTTGGACATGCTTATTTTCATCTTGTATTCCTTCCCCAAGACTCTGTCCATACCATTCAGCAATTTCTCCTGATCTTTTGCAGACTCAGATAAAATAACATTGGCAAATCTCAGGGTTTTGATTACCTCTCCTTGAACTTCAATACCCTTCCCAAAATCCTCTTTGATTTCCGTTATTCCTTTATTTACCTGAGAAGTTGTAAAAAGAAATAATAAAATGTTCACAGTGACTCCTAGGAGAAATGTCCACAGTAATTCCACTTCAATATGTTTGCAGAATAGTTTTATACAACAGAAATTAGTTTTGTTCCATGATAATCCAATATCTCAATGCTCAAACCTCCAACTAACCATCACAGATGTTCACATATTTCTCATTTTAAATTTGAAATACATTTTACATACAGGAAAATTATTATTATTATTATTATTATTATTATTATTATTATTATTATTATTATTATTGTAGGTTTTCCACTTAGGTATGATGGTAGTATTCTTGCTGTCAATATCAGCCCCTTCCCCGTAATAACTATAACTTATATTTCTCTGTGTTTAAATCATAAATTATGCAGAAAAATGTTATGATAAACAAACAGAACAATAAGACCAGACTAAAGGAAGAAATTTAATTATATCATTCATGTAATATTATCATAACATTTTAGTAAACTGTATATTTCAGATATATATTTTATACACACATAATTCTTCAAACTCATTCTACTACTAATATCACGATTGCTGCCAATATAATTCTCTCATATATTCTCTTATTCTGATTATTCTATACTCAGCATATCTTCTTCAGTTCTAACATGTCACTTACACCATAATTATATTAGTTCATTCCATCCTATCCCTAACAGTCAGTCATTTCTTGGTTTTCTTAACCTACTTAAAAACAACTTAAATTTCTCCTTAGGACTGAATAGACTCCAGAATTAGTGAAAACTAGGATTAAGCAGAAGATATTCCCAGTACTTTAAATTTTACTACAAAAGCTGCTTCATTCAACCGACTTCTTGCAGCATATGACTTTTTATTGAAATATTTATTCGACTTATAAAATAGGAAGTGAGATGAGTATATTTATTTAGAATTAGGGAAATGTATGAATGTGATAAAAACGTAAGACTTTCACGCAGAATTATGTTAGGGCAAACTACTTATGAAGATCATTTAAGAAAATTTCACTCTGTTCTGTACATGAATTACTTCCAACAGCATATTGCATCTACTTTCTTGGAGTCACAGTATTCTCTTTGTCGCTCACTAGCCTGTACAGGATATGTGTGACCCCTCGGCTTGGGAAGATAATTCACTATCGTAAAATTTTGAGGTGTGATGGAATTCCTGTTACTGTTTTCTGGCTTCATCACCTCAAACTTTTTTTTTGGTAGCAATTTCAAAATTTAAAAGTCAGTTGTTCTTTTCTGTATGCTGGTATTCTTCTTCTTCTTCTTCTTCTTCTTCTTCTTCTTCTTCTTCTTCTTCTTCTTCTTCTTCTTTTATGACCACATAGGATCACTTTAGTCAGTCCGTCGTTCAGGTCTCTTTGAAGGGATTGTTCGGGCTTTGCGGTCCTCCCAGTACTTCTTCAGACGCTCCGATCTTCATGCCCTTTCCTCAGTTGAAAATGTGCGTGTTGTTGGTTTGTTTTGTGTAAGGGTAAAGCGGAGGTTTGTATTCTTGAGTTTGTATTCAATTTTATCTTATTTTTGGTGTCTTCTGTTGTAAGGCCTATTTCCTTCAGATCCTCTCTTACTTCTCTGATCCATTTACATCCTGTTGTGGTATTTTTTGAGACGAGACTGTGTTGTACTAGTTGTTTCAGAAGTCTCGAGTCCTGCATCCTCATGATATGTCCAAAGAATCCCAGTTTACTCTTACGCATAGTATCTGTAATGGGTTCTAGCTCTTTGTACACGACTTTGTTAGGTATTAACCGCTGGTATTATAATAGAGGTTTAAACTATTGGTTCAGTTTAAACTTTGGTTTTTCTGTCAGTTGCATATTATAAAACTTAATCTTCAGTTTAACTAGAGATTAATTTGACTGTCACTCTTCTGCTGTTTAAACTGAAGTTTAAGAATACATAATATTACAGTATGATGGAACAATTGTATCTTGAAAATATTTTCAAGGCGTTTGTAGAAGTGCAGTACTTAGTGATGAAGAAGTGGTTCAAATTGTTGAACGACCATGAGCAACACAAGTCTTTCGAGCAACGGCATGCCACATTCATATATGGAATGAAATAGTTTTTAAACAGGTTTAAGCTAACACAACAGAATGCCATATCACTATTTCAGCAAATCAGAGCTAGAATAAAATATGCATTGAAAATGTAAAACTAACATTTCTGAACTGTTAAATGTTAAGTGTAAATATTTAGAAAACGGTAACTTCCTTCTGTTTCGGAAATCATGATGTATAAATCTGTCAGCTGCTGCATGCATTGCAGTAGTATGTTTATCACAGTAGGAGATTTTGGGAGAATTCCTAAAGCTACTGTTTCACAGGCTCTACCTCTTAAAAGAAAAATCACCATCACCACTCTTATTTGGGATTTGTTATACAATGATTCCACACGAAAAGAACTCCTCCTTATTTCTGTACTCTGCAGAATCTCCTCCAGGAGATTGTTGTTGCTATTTGCTTCACGTCGCACTGACAGATATGTCTTATGGCGACGATGGAATAGAAAAGGCCTAGGATTGGGAAGGAAGCGGCCGTGGCCTTAATTAAGGTTCAGCCCCAGCATTTGCCTGGTGTGAAAATGGGAAACCACGGGAAACCATCTTCAGGGCTGCCGACAGTGGGGTTCAAACCCACTATCTTCCAATTACTGGATACTGGCCGCACTTAAGCGACTGCAGCTATCTAGCTCGGTCTCAAGGAGATTGTATTCTAATGTAGGTGCAGTCACTGGCACCAATAATTCTGGGAAACTTTTCAATTGTGTAAAATAGTTACTTACTGATGTGTCAATTTTCTCTGTTTATAATATTTGTAATATTATGTGCTTGCTGAAATAGATATAAAGATATTATATATACCGTTTGTTTGTTTGTTTGTTTGATGGTTATTTCTACTGCTTTTGGAACCTTTGTAAATAAAATGATTGACTGTTGTTTCAAATTACCTTTAAGGTATTTAAAGACACAAAATATCCCTTGAGTATTTAATTATATCGGTATACTAGCAAGATACGCGTGCTTCGCTGCGGCTTTAAACTGAAAATATAAAATTATTCTAGATTTCACATTTTGGAGAGTCCACTTTCAGCTGAGCCTGTAAAATGTTTTTGGGGGAATTATTATTTTCTGATCTAACACTCATTTGAACCCCATACGGAAGAATTTGAATGTTTAAAACCCTATCGTATTTAAAATCTGGGATGTAAAAGCGACCAAACTGTAAATTTTTTATTTTGTATGTCGAACAGTAATGGAGGATTGAATACTTTTTCAGGGGTGTTTGTCTTTAGATATTTATTAACATTTAGGGTGTAGAAGACCAACCTTCATTTAAAAAAAAAAAAAAACTAAGTGCCTGAAAGGTTTCGGAAGAATGGATATTGTGTTTTTGAAAGGAGAAATATTTAGAAGTATATGATATTTTACACCTAGGACATAAAAGCCCTTCTCGTAAAATTACAACTTTGTACGTCATACAGTCTTGGTGGGATAAATAATTTTGTTTACCAAGCTAACCTCATTTAACACTTTTTGGTTGAATCGTAATAAAATATTTCCTATTTCGCTCCTAGAATTTGGAATTGAAACTTTGTCTTCGTTAAACAGTTTCGGAGGAAGGAATGAATATGTTTGTTTTCAGATCTTTACCCGCAGTTCACCCTCTGATCGGTTACATTTGTTTCAAACCTGCTGTTATTTAACACCTAGGACATCACTTTAACTTCATAATTCAAACAGTTTCATATAAATGCATATTTCTGTCATCATTCCTCACTACCAGTCAAAACCCCCTTAGGGCTCTATTGTTTTAAGTTCACTTTTTATTTGTATCCTCATAAATATAATTCAACACTTTCTTCAGTTCTCTTCACCCACCCCACCCCCTTAAGTGGATTTTCTGAAAACAAAAGAATATGTGTTTCTTTATTTTTAAAGAAGATTACAAATACAAATTTTCATGTCTGTAATATCTTCAGTTTTGGAGATACCAACATCCTAATAAAAATAATTCAACCCTATTTCAGACATTTTACACACACACACACACACACCCCCACCCCCCCCCCCCCCCACACACACACACCAGTTTTTTTTTTCCTAAAACAAAAAATGCGTGTTACTTTATTTTCCAATTTTTCACACCTGTAATATGTTAAGTTTTCGAGATACACTATAGATTGCTCATTTTAAAAATTCACCCCGTTTGACATTCCCCCTTAAGTGGATTTTCAGAAAACAAATTATGCGTGTTCCTGTACTTTTACAGGAGATTCCAGATATCAGTTTTCATGTCTGTAGAATGTTACGTTTTTGGAGATACATCGTAGATATACTCATTTTAAAATATGACCCCCTTGGTGACTCCTGTTTACCCCCTCTTAAGCAGATTTTCCAAAAGCAAAACAATACGCGTTTCTTTATTTTTAAAGAATATTTCAAGTACCCATTTTGAAGTTTTCATTTCTCAGTTTTTGAGATATAAGTATCCTCATAAAAGGTATTCAACCCCTTTTTCACCCTTTTTCACACCCTTTAAAAGGATTTTCCAGAAAAAAATGTTTTTCCTCATTTTTAAAAAAGATTCCAAATAGCAATTTTTAAGTCTTTAAACTGTTAAGTTTTTGAGATATAGATAATCATTTTAAAAGTTCATCCCCCTCCCCTTTTCACCCCCCTACCGACGCAATATCCAAAAATACTCCCGTAGTAAGCACCTACAATGTAAGATAAATGTATCCTCAAAATTTCATTTCTTTGTGTCCAGCAGTTTTGGCTCAGCGATGATGAATCAGTTATTCAGTCAGGACAAGTTATTTTATTATGTATAGATTATCAGTATATTATGCTAGGTGGAAGGTAACTGATGCACCAAATTAATATAAGTTATAGATCTTTGGGAAACGATCACAATATGGCAAGTTTCAGGTCTATAGCCGGTGCTGTTCTCAAGGAAAGCCATGTTTTGGGAATTGCAAGAATTGAAACGCACTGGCTGGCGGTACCTACTGACAAGGCTGCTGGGGTACGTGTTTTAGTATTTAAACTGGTTGTGGCCTGTTGTATTTTGAAGGTCGAGCATCCGCTGTCTACAAGAATAGCATGCATATGCTATTTTCAGAGGAATGACTGGCACTAGTGCATTGAGTTTTGTGACAAAGTAACTTCACACTTTAAAATTAAGAAACATAATGAACATTTGGTAACTATAAAACAATATGATGTTAAATGTAACTTGGCCTTTTCCAGTGATGATGGTTCCTGCCCCTTGTTTGTACCGTGAAAGTGAAAATGGGAAAACCACAAAGCACTATATCCAAGACAACCAGCAGTGGTATTCAAGCCACTCACCATCCGATTGCAGCGAACTTGCCGGAATAGCATGCTGCTGACAACTACGCCATGCTGCTGGGGTTGGCCAGCCCATTAATAAATAATACCATAATGATAACACAACTGTCCAGCTGCATAGCTAAATGGGTAGCATACTAGCCTTCCATCCTTGAGGCGCTGGTTTTGATTCCCACCCAAGGCAGGGATTATTACCTCAATAAATGCATTCTTATGGCTTCGGGACTGGATGTTTCTGTCGTCCTCAACACTTGTGCGCAGCACACAAGACATGACGCTCACTTCTACCTCATTAACATGAAGCACTTTTCCTCTAACGGTTGGCATCAAGAAGGGCATCTAGCTGTAAAACTTTGCCAAATCTTCTACAACCCCTGACCCCGTAGGAAAAACTGGATAAAATGGGGTGTTATAGTGGCATCACTGCTTCCTTCTCACCAAAGCAGTCTGGGTTTGATTTCCGGCCAAGGCACATGGGATTTATGAAAGGAAATGTCACTTCTTATAGGTCGGATTCCACATATGAATGGTCACATGGCTTATTATAATAAAAGTAGAGGTCCTGTAAAATTCTAAGGATAGTTTACCTATTCAATAGAAAAAAATGAGAACATGAAGGCAAAGTGTTAGTGTACCTTTTAGAGTATGAGACACTTGACCAGATTGGTCACGGTAAATGGTGCACATTGCTACAGCAGGTGTTCGACATGTCCACCGTTATATCACAAATATTATTATAAGTACCGCCATAGGCATTTTTGACGTACAGGAAGTCTCATCCACAGTACTATTTAACTAACTTACTCTCTTTAACATTTTGTTTCAGGTAAAACTCGATCATTTCTTTGAACAAATGTTTCAACAGGGTTAATAACACCCACTTGACCGTCTTTTGGATCCAATTGATTACCGTACTAACGTCTCCACAAGAAGTCCCATTATCTTTTCTACGACTTTCTGATAAATCAACCGTACATATTTTAACACATTTGATACGTACACACTTCTATTTTAAATAACTGCCATTGATTTTACTATAAACTTGAACTCATGTTATGGGAATGGAGTAAACATCCGCCCTTGGATGACTGTACTTTTACACTCAAGGTCGTCACAGTCCTAATGATGTATAAGAAGAGGATCCATTTTGGTTTTAAACGCTCAAATATTAATGATTAACCACGTCACAATCTTCGAAAACTGTTAATTCACAGTATATTTTTTTTACATACTTTCTGTGCAGTATCTCTATTTTAGATGTTATAGTACAAAATTGTATGAGATCATTGTCCAACATTTTACTCTCTAGTTTATAAGATTAGAAAGATCACGTATCCATTCATTTTTAAGATTGATATAGGCTGACGATGGCTGTAAAAAAAAAAAAAAAAAAAAAGGGGGGGGGGGGGTGAAACATACACCTATGACTTATGTATAATGTATAAATTTTAACCACATGAAATAGTGGATTGTATTGTATTGAAAAGATGGATCTATAAATATTATAATAGTATTTGTGATATACGTCATCTTCAATACGGAACCAAAATGAGAATAGTTACTTGTAATGTCCACCATTGGCGGTAATACATACTTGGCACCATCAGAAAAACTTATCTTGAACCCATCTCAATACCTTGTGGTTTTGGCTAATGTCTTGATCAATTTCCAGGCCATGTACCCGGAGCTCTGGCAGGGTTTCCAGTTCTCTGCAATAGACTTGTTTACTGATGGGACTTTAAAGTCCCACCTTTTAAAATTCATTGCAGGAATTGAATGTTACCTGGGAACCTGATGGGTCTCCCCAGTCCCCTTCTGAAATAGTTTCAGAATCTAGTGAGAAATGGCAGCATCAATCACACACAATATATGGCAGCTATCTGACATGTGTGGCACTGTGCTGTAGTGGTGAATGTGGTGCTATAAAGAACTGAGGACTTCAAAGTCCCGTCACATAACAGAGATAACAAAGAGTGGTTGAGGTTATTTTTTAAAGTTGCTAACTGCATTGGTATCGATGGGTTATTGTACAGCCTATTCGTGGTATATAGCATCAGTGCCAATGGGAAATTATTATTTAGCTTGAGCGTGTATATTGTATTGTGTACCAGGAAAAGTCAAAGGAAAAGGGGCATGAGACTTAACTAAGGGGTGATCAGTTCTTAGGAGCAGGTACAGAGATTGGTATTTGCAGTGCAAAGTAATAGATGGTACTTCAATATTTCAAGTTTATTCAACTTGTAAATAGAATGAATAATTCCTCTATTATTTAGAATTTGAAAATAGAAAATCAAATTTAAGTATCTTCAGTTGAATTTAATGTTGCCTGACTCCTGCAATATCATAAATTTTCAGTGAATGTTTGTAATAAATGAAATTCAAAATTAATTCCTTTCATCA